>NW_022436944.1:10493426-10518426 GCF_009761245.1 Sapajus apella | reverse complement strand
TACATTAATCTCACATCACTTATCAAATAGCGGCTGGTAGAGAACAGCATATTTCCTTTCAAGATTATGAACTTCCTCGTAAAATTTGGCTTCTATCTGTGCGCATTTAACTTGCAGGTTTTTGAGAGCATTCACTCGTTTTTTTTTTTTTTTTTTCTGAGACAGAGTTTCACTCTTGTTGCCCAGGCTGTAGTGCAACAGCTGGATTCCAGCCCACTGCAACTTCTGCCTTCTAGGTTTAAGCAATTCTCCTGCCTAAGCCTCCCGAGTAGCTGGGATTACAGGCATGCACCACCACACCCGGCTAATTTTGTATTTTTAGTAGAGATGGGGTTTCTCCATGTTGGTCAGGCAGGTCTCGAACTCCCAACCTCAGGTGATCCGCCCACCTCTGCCTCTCAAAGTGCTGGATTGTGGGCATGAGCCACTGCGCCCAACCTCACTTGTCTTTTACCTACCCTAGGCAGGCTTTCACTGTATCCTGTTGGTATTTCTACCAGACCATCAAGTCTTTCTTGAAGGGCTGCAAGAATCTGAGGATTTTGCATCACCTGAACAGTTAGCTGACATGCTTTGATTTTTGTTTTTTCACCAGTTTCTTCTTCTATTTCTTCAACATCATCCACATCTTGATTAAGTTCAGACTGTTCTTTGTTGTCAATGTCTGCCATGTTGTAAGAACTCCAAATATTGGCAGCTAGCATGGGGAGCCAGGTGGCCGGAGCTTTGCAGGCAGTGACTTAGGGTGGCAGTGGGGGTGGGAGGAGCAGAAGCCAGCACCACGAGCAGATGGCGCTAAAAAAGGTGCTGAGAATCTTTTCAGGCAATAGTTTTATTTCGTCAAATGCTTTCTCTGTGACTATTGAAATGATTATACTGCTTTTCTTTCTAAATTGTTAATATGGGGACTACATTGATTTGAGTTTTGAACGTGAAACACTATTGCATTTGTAATATAAAACTCCACTTGGTCAGGCCAGGCACTGTGGCTCATGCCTGTAATCCCAGCACTTTGGGAGGCCGAGGCGGGTGGATCACTTGAGGTCAGGAGTTTGAGACCAGCCTGACCAACATGGCGAAACCTGTCTCTACTAAAAATAGAAAAAATTAGCTGGGCATGGTGGTGCATACCTGTAATCCCAGCTACTTGGGAGGCTGAGGCAGGAGAATTGCTCGAACCTGAGAAGTGGAGGTTGCAGTGAGCCCAGATCACGCAATTGCACTCCAGCATGGGCAACAAGAGTGAAACTACATCTCAAAAACAAACAAACAAACAAACAACAAAAAAAAAACAACTCTACTTGGTCATGATATATTATCTTTTTTATATATTGTTGCATTTGATTTGCTAATATTGTGTTTAGAATGTTTTCATCTGTTTTATGAAGAATGTTGGTTTGCAGCCTTATTTTCTTACAATTTCTTTTTCTGTGTTTGGTGACAGGATAATCCTGGCTCAAAGAATGAGTTGGGAAATATTTCCTTTTCAGTTTTTTAAAGGAGTGTATGGAGAATTTGTATTATTTGATTGTTAAATGTTTGGTAAAATGTAGGCATGAAGCCATTTGAGCCTGGATTTTTCTTTGTGGAAAGGTTTTTAACTACAAATCCACTTTCTTCAGTGGATTAATTGCTACTCAGTTTCTTATCAAATTGCTTATCAATTTTTTCTTGAGTGAGTTTTGATAGTTTGTGTCTTTTCAGGAGTTGGTTCATGTTACCTAAGGTGTTGAATTTATACTTACGAAGCTGTTTAGGATGTTCTCGTTTTATCCTTTTAGTGTCTGTAGAGTCTATACTGATGCCACTGCTTTTATTTCTTATATTAATAATTTGTTGTTTCTGTTTTTCTTTTCCTCATTAGTTTGGCTAGAAATTTGTCAGTTTTATTGATGTGCTTAAAGAAATAACTTTTGGTTTCATTGATTTTTCTCTGTAGTGTTTCTGCATTCTATTTCATTACTTTCCACTCTGAACTATTTTCTTTTCTTTTTTCTGCTTGCTTTGGATTTAATTCTCCTTTTTTCCTAGTTTCTTAAGATACTAACTGAAACCTTTCATTTGCAACCTTTCAGCTTTTCTCATGTAGCATTTAGTACTATACATGTATTTCGTTATCAGCATCCCACAAATTCTGGTATGTTTTTGTTTCATTCAGTTTAGATAATGTCTAGTTTTCCTTTGATTTGTTCCTTCTCCATGGGTTATTTAGAAGCATGGCTGTAGTTTCCAAATTTTGGAAGAGTTTGTAGATATCTTTTTGTAACCTATTTCTAATTTGCTTTCATTGTGCCAAAAAGCATACTTTGTATAATTTGAATCCTTTTAAATATGTTTAGACTTCTTTTATGGCTCAGAATAGCTCTATTTTGATAAATGGTTTGAATAAGTTTTGTGTTCTGCTGTTCTTATGTGGCGTGTTCTCTAAGTGTCAGTTGGGTCAGATAGGTTGATGGTGAAGTTCACATCTACTGTGTCCTTTCTGATTATCTGACCACTTGTTCTATCAAATATTGAGAGAATATTGGAAATCTCCAACCATTATACTTGATTTGTCTATATAGCTTTTCAGTCTTATGAATATTCTTAACCTTTGTTCTGAGATGCAGCTAAGTTCCTTGGAAACAGTTTTGTGTCCTTAAGTCTTGTTTTTATGATTTGTTTGATAGGTATAGAGTAGAGCTTAGTATAGGACTAACTGTTCCCCACAACTGACGCATGAATACCCTGGGTATTTTAACCTATGCCTTATGAGTCTTTCCTGTCTGGCTTGTTGGAATGGGCACTATTTCCCACATTGTATGATGACCAGGCAGTGATCTTCGATTCTTCGAAATTGTGTTTTCTTTTGCCTTTACAGGCATGCACAAATTAGTACTTTGCTGACTATTCAAAGATTTCCCAAACCTGTCTCTGCGTTGCTCTCTCTTTTGCTATACTCTGTCTTGTGAACTCTAACTACCTTGTTCTCCCTGGACTGTCAGCTTTCACTCTGCAAATCAAGGAATTTGCCAAGCTCTTCCTGAGTTTTCCTTTTTCACCCTGGGATCTGTAATTACAGGCCTTCATACATTTGCCTCTTGACTGTCAGGAGTTACTATTTTTTGTTGCCTAATTTCCAGGGGTCTTGCACAATCTTGCACAACATTAAAAAAATACATTTTGGATTTGTTTTTTCCATCTTGTTGCTTGTTTTGGTTGTTACAGGCAGAAGTGTAAATGTGTTCTGTTTCCTTATCTTGAACCAAATCTTTGCCCATTTAAAATTTTACTCTAGGCCAGTTGCAGTGGCCCACGCCTGTAATCCCAGCACTTTGGGAGGCCGAGGTGGATGGATCACCTGTTGTCAGGAATTCCAGCCTGGCCAAGGTGGTGAAACCTCATCTCTACTAAAAATACAAAAATTAACTGGGCATGGTGGTGGGTGCCTGTAATCCCAGGTACTTGGGAGGCTGAGGCAGGAGAATTGTTTGAACCCAGGAACCAGAGGTTGCAGTGAGCCAAGATCACGCCATTACACTCTAGCCTGGGTGACAACAGTGAAACTCTGTCTCAAAAAAAAAATTTTTTTTACTCCAATTTTAAATGTGATTTTTTTAGGAACAAAAGCTATGACTTTTTTTTTTCCCCCTACTTGCAACCTAACAATTTAAAAAGCTATTGTAACTTATCAGGTTTTTTCATATTAATGTTTACTAAAAACCTTGTCTGCCTCACGATCACAAAGATTTTCTTCTAGTAGTTTTATAGGCTTAGTTTCATTGATGCCTTGATAATTGAGCAAAAATAAATTTCCTATATATATATATATGGCTCCTTTTCTGGTCTTTGCCTTCTGTTTTATTTATCTATGTATCTGTTATTTCATCCATACCAGCAGTGTATAGTACAGTATG
This sequence comes from Sapajus apella, assembly GCF_009761245.1. NCBI lineage: Eukaryota > Metazoa > Chordata > Mammalia > Primates > Cebidae > Sapajus > Sapajus apella. The sequence continues at coordinate 10,514,530 of NW_022436944.1, read as the reverse complement.
ATTATTATGCTACAAAGCAGTTGAGTTTTAAAGGTGATTTATCAAAATTAATAGTGTTTGTTCTTTGAAAAACACGGAACCTTATTGTTTCTCTGTAGTCCATTTGTTTTCTTTTTCATCATTTTTTCTCTATTTTTTTCCCCTTACTCTCACTTTAGGTTTACTTTGATCTTTTTATAGCCACTATAGGAGGAAACTTGATTATTAATGTAGATCTTTTTTTCTAGTAAAAACATTTAAGGCTATACATTTTCTGTAAGCACTACTTTTAATTGTTATATATTTTGAGCATATGTAGATGTTTTATTGTTGATGAATTTTAATTTCATTCTGTTATATTCAGAAAGTGTGCTTTGTAAGACAATCTTTTTAAATTTATAAGAAATCTTTTGATTTCTTTTAGTGTTCTACATTTGGTGCACTTGAAAAGAGTAAGTTTCTTGGCAGTTGTGTATAGTGTATACTTTTTAGCATTACATTTTAATTTCTTTATTGGTTTTAAATCAGTATCACCTTGTATTATTTTCAGTTGTTCCCCTACAAATTACACCTTTAACTTAACCTGTTAAAATGCATCTTTAGTTTATTTCATTCTACTTTAACCTATCCCATTTTATTTATTCCAAGCAAAAATATATTTATTTCACCTTCTTCTTTTCCCCTCTTTTTGAGACAGGGTTTCACTCCTGTTGGCCAGGTTGGAGTGCAGTGGTATGATCTCAACTCACTGCAACCTCCGCCTCCTGGGCTCAAGCTATTCTCCTGCTTCAGCCTTCTGAGTAGCTGAGACTACAGGAACACACCACTGTACCAGGCTAATTTTTGTATTTTTTGTAGAGACAAAGTTTCCCTATGTTGCCCAGGCTGGTCTCAAACTACTGAACTCAAGTGAGCCATCTGCCTTGGCCTTCCAAAGTGCTGGGATTACAGACATGAGAGACACCATGCCTGGCCTATTTCACTTTCATTTTTGAATGATAGTTTTACTGTCATTCAAATATGTATGTGCTCTTGATGGACAATTTTTTCTTTCCTCATCACTTTAAATATGTTGTTCCAGTGTCTTCTGGCTTTCATAGTTTCTGATGAGAAGTTAGCTGAAATCTTACAGTTGTTTCATTATATATTATATCTTTGTTCTCTGGCCTCTTTCCAGTTTTTCTTTTTATCTTTTGCTTTCAGAAATTTGACTATCATGTATGAGAGAGATTTTTGTTTATGTTTAGCCAAACTGAAAATCTCACTTTTTAGTGAGCTTTTTTCTGTGTAAATCAGTGTTTTCCCCAAATTTGGGAACTTTTATGCTACTATATCTTCAGATATTCTGTTTGCTTATTTGTTCTTTTTCTCTTGGTGAACCTTACACATATGTTGGACCACTTGCTATTGTCTTACAGATATCACGAGATCCTGTTCATTTTCCTTAATTTTTTTTTTCTTGTACTCCAAATTGAGTAACTCATGTTGGTCTGTCTTTAGGTTCACTGATTTTTTGTTTGTTTTCTTTCTTGATTTCATTTCATGAATTTTTAACTATTTTACTTTTAGCTTTAGAATTTCCTTTTGAAAAAATATAGTTTTCATATATCTGATGAGATTGCCCATCCATTCATTGACATTATTTTTTCCCACTATTTAAACAGTTTATAATAACTGCCAATAAATATCTATGTGATAAAACGAATATCTGGTTCACTAATAGATTTGATTTACTTTTTTCTTACTCTGTTTATTTCCATGTCTGTTTTTTTCTTTTGGCCTAAAAAAAACATTATCACTCTGAATTCTGTTGTGTTCTCCTGGGGATTATTATTTTGCTTTGTTTTTGTACTTTCCTCACCTGAAACTATAAAGATCCTTACTATAGGTACTATCTAATATTTCTGTACTGTTATGGCTTCCCATTGTTATATTTTTAGATTGGCCCTGTGGGATAGTCTTTTCTGTTTCTATGTAATTTTATTGTCAGCTAAGAATTTAAGTAGAGATAGAGCTCACTCTGTCTGTTTTGCTTCTGTGGTTGATTGCTTCATTTTTAGCTGCTCTACTAGCTTTATAATCTGTCCTCAGACACTTGAAGTTCTTTCTTCTTCACCTTTTTACCACCAGAGATACATGTATTTGGTTAATACACTCAGTTGTAAAAAGCATGAAAGATATATTTCTTTCTAATTTCTGGCTACTATTTTGCTGGATTCCCTGAAAATTTCCCAAGTATGTGTAATTTAGCTGTTAGTCAAGGGTTTTGACATAATTTGTATTCATATTTGGGTCATACTCTTTCTGTGGTTCTTTTCTTACCAGCATTTCCCTTTTACATTTTCTGTGTTCTTTCAGCCCTAAACTTTGATTCTGGAACCTTGAGCCTAAAGGCTGGGGTTTTTTACTATTGCATTTCTGCAGCCATAGCCATAGGAGTGCCCCAACACCAGAAGATAATAAAATAATAAATAAAATAGTAACTCTTCACTTCCAAGTGAGATTTTTGTGATTAGACTATTTGTGGTGGCTTTTTGGATTCTGTTTGGTGTTCATAAATACACTTTTTACCATGTAACTTAGTTATTAAAATTGTTTTCTGTCAGCACTTTTTTCTGCCACTCCTTCACTATTAGTCTTAATTTTAATTTTAAGTTGCATTAAAACAGAACATTTAATAATACTGCGACTTGAGATAATTTTTATACTAAAGATTAAATTTATGTCTCTACTGCATATCATTTATAAATGCATGACATTCTTGAACATTTTTATTAATCATAGTATATTTCCTCTGTTATTTTAAACATTGAAAAATATTATTTGAGTGATTTCCCTTTCATTTAAAATACATAATTATATGAGACTGTCATTTCCCCACAACCAATTTGAAAAAGGTTATAATCTTAAATTTTTGCTACTTGAGTAGGCAACAAAAAGATGATATTTTTATTTTTATTTATTAAATATTATCATTAAGGTTGAACATCTTTTTATAGAGTAATAGCTCATTTATTTTTTTCTTGGTGAATTGCCAGTTAATTTTCATTTTTAATTATTCTGTTATGTTGTTCACCTTTTTATATACTACTTTGGTTTTTAGGAGCTTTTTATGAATTATGGGCATTCATTTCAGATATGTTTAAAATATCCAAGTGTGTGTCTAAATGACATTTAGAAAATTATTTCATTAGTTTTCTTCATTGAAATTTTTGTGGTAAGTTAATATAACTATTGTTAGTTTATGATGTGTGATATATGAGAATCTTTTTGAAGTTTTACCATATTCTCGGATTTTGAAAGCCTTTTAAATATTTTGTTTTTATATGCTAGTTAAGTTTATCTCCCTTCTACCTTACTCATTTAATAATGAAGTTTATTTTCCCTACTACCATGCTTTTAGTATTTTCAGAAAACAGATTTCTTATTTTACCTTTTCTTAAGGAATTTTCCTGTTTTTTTGTTGTTGTTTCTTTTGAGATCTTGAAGATATCAGAACAAATTCTAATGTAATTTATGAAGAACTTCTTTTAACCAAAGAAATTAAAAGCAAATGTTTACTATGCTAGTAGATATCCCTGTAAGTTAGAAGCTATATTTCTATAGACAGAAGATTTTCTTTTCCTGGTACCAGTGTGAGTAATGGATAGAAGCAACTGCATACGTAATTCAGTACACCAGGTTGCTTGCTGGAACCTGCTTGAGACTCTCGGTAAAGCTTTTGTCCAAGGCTTGTGCTGTTCCTCGAACACTCTTCACTGGTCTTCCAATACTTGATGTATAGGAGATCCCTCATACTCCCTGCTGCCTTTGCTGCTGTGTTTGCTTAAAGCTAACCCCAGGGATCTAATAAGAGAAAGAGGCTGCAGCAGGGCAGCTTGAAGCTGCAAGATCAAACATTTCTACCTCCCGAGTTAACCATCATCTTGGAACCCAACAAAAGGCTAGGGTACCCCAATGATAGGGAGACTTTAGTATCCTCACCCTGCATGGGGACTGATTCACAATACTAAGCTCTAACAGAATTGTGTTATGCCATTAGCTTTGTGTTTGTAGGGTTCTTTAGGAATTTGTAATGTCACGGATTGGTTTTACACATTGTGGTCATGTATTTCCATCATAATTTATTGAGCATACCGTAATACTCACTGTTTACTTTGTATGTTAACATGTTTGGCACCAAGGGTTTAAAATTTGGAATAGTAAGATTTCCTGAACATTATTGTCTTTTTATAATACCATGCAAGTTTTAAAAAATATATAATAGATTTAAGTATAGGCATTCATGTTTTAAATTTCCTGGTTTTCTGCCATAACTTAAATTTTATAAGGACTTTAAAGTACACAGATTCATTATAATTTGTTCGCAATGACAAACTTTAGATTATTAATCTAACATTTAAATATTAGTGACCAAGTCTATCTGATAATGTAAAACTTTCTGAATTATTTTCCCATACATTTTTTTCCTCCATTCTTTTGTAATTTATTTTAAGAATAGGGATAACTTTTACCTTTTGGATAATAAATGACTAGTCAGACTGAAACTTGGAAGAATTGGGTGAACTTAGGCTGCTTCAGAAGGACTTCTCCCTTTTATAAAAGGATTATCCCCATGTCATATGGAATTCATGAAATCATCCGAATTTTAAAATTTAAGCATGTAGCCTTTGTAGTCATAAACATGAATGTTCTAACTTCTTAAAGCCTTTGGCTATAAAATACACTAATTTTTTTTGAAGTAATGATTTTAGAAGGACTTTAAGTCCTTCATAGGACATTTGTACTATGAGTTTTAAAAATCCATATTTTCCTCTAATAAGGGATTATAAAAGGATTAAAAGTCTTCACTGGAGATTCTGATTTACATAGGCAATATATAGCAATATTATTTCCTGAATTGAGGGAGTAGGTGGGGAAAGATTAATTGTTGCTATTGTAAAATAGACTTGAATAATAAATTGTGATTCATACACAGATGGTTCTTATAAATTTACACTGATGTTAGATGGATTTGATGGATATAGGACCATATGAGCAGTCATGGTAGAGATTTTAATATTCTTTTACTCTCATAGACTATAAAGATGGCCTAATTGTCTATTACTAGTGGATACATGTAAGTCTTTGCACTCTAAATTTTTGTATGAAGCAAAAAATATGTTTGTTTTTTTAAATGTGTAGTTTCAATGTTTTTGCAAAAATAATTGTATAGCTATCTTAGCTACATTTGTTTGTAAAATTAAGTTAAATCATGAAATAGTAAAAACTTTTATAATGCTTTTTGATAAATACATTATAAAGATACACCTAGCTAAAATTCATTTTCATTGAACTAAAGATGATTTGGAAAGATATTTTAATCTTTTTAGGTGTACAAGTCATTATAAACACACTAAGAATTAAATATGAAATTTTAAACACCTTCATTTTACCCAAAATATAGGCGAGTAATCTAAGAAAGTGACATGAGTTACCATGAGATAAGGAGGAGATTGGTTAATATTGTCTTTTGAATATAATAGCATTGTATTTCCATAGAATCATTTAAATAATTTTTTTAATGTGCATTGATAATTTAAAAAATGAAACTGCTTTTGCACTTTTCTCACATGCCAACTATTTTCTTTTTTCCAACGGATTAAGAGCCTAAAGGAATAGAGGAAGTGAATGGACACTGATGTTTCAAAATATCTCATTTTGCCTAAAAGCAAGTACCGGCAGATAAATGCCCATAAAGGGATTTCTTTCTTAAGCCCCGTGGATTTTTTTCCCCGCACAACTTTTTGTGTGAGTTAGAAATGAAAACCATTCATCTAGTGCCCCAAAGAACGGCCTTATTGAATGGAATAACAGTGTAATGTACCATTGAAGGCAGGATTGAAAGTGATTATCTTGTTAACTCTTGACAGTTACCGCCAGCTTGAAATGGAACCGGCAGGCTTGATTTGCAAATGAATTAGAGCTTTTTCATTTTGTGCCAGGATCATCTTTTTATATTCTGATATGACAGATGCTATGTTCCAGGCTTTTGTTTTTCTTCCGATTTATACTTGCAAATAAAAAACAAAAGATTATTATAGTCATTTTATTTGCATCGTTTCTCTTGGAGTTTATTCTTTGTGTAGAAGTTTTTAATCTTATGTTTTTCAAAAAAAAAATTTAAGACTAGTATTGTTTCTTCCAGAATTAAATTTGATTAAGTACAGTAGCAATTGGGTGAGAAGAAAGATTATATGGGCTTTCAAGAAATAGAAAATAGTTGCAAACAGAATATTGTAGTTAGTAAAAAATGAAACTTTTGGCTAAATTTAATATCTTTTCCCCCTTGGTAACTATTGATGTAAATTCAAACTTCTGGAGATGTTTCAAGAATAGTACAAGAAACTCCCATATATGCTTTACGTAGATTCATCAGTTATTTACATTTTCCACCCACTTATTTTATTATCTCTTCCTCCCTCTCCTCCTCCAATTGTTTATAAATGTATATTTTCTTAACTAAAGGAGAATATATTGGAAACATTGTTCCCCTTTACTAATAAATGGTATATATAAGATTAAAGACATTGTCTTATGTAGCTATGAGTACTAGATTTTGTGAGGTTTAAAAAAAAAAAGAACAGTTTTTGTGTTATTATCTTCTGATATTAGTGGAAATCAATATGCAGGTTTTAATCCACACTGTCATAATGCTTCTGTTTATATTCAAAAATCATCTCAGTGGCGTATGGCAATTTTAATGCATTATTAATGTATAGCTTATAAACCTAGAACTTTGTTTTATTAGTTCAGATAGTTTTTATTATTGCAGGGTTTATATAGTTAAAACTTGCTTATTCCATTTAGTATTAAATGTTCAAGGTAGTAAACATACCTGACCCTAGTCTAAGTCATACACATTTTCCATCCATAAAGGTCTTTACACATACATATATACACACACATTTATCTTCTTGTGGAGTTAGGCTAAATATTTTTAATTGTTATTTATGTATTCAAAATGTAAGGTTATGTAAGTCTATTTTCTTTTTTCTCTGCAAACAGTCATATTTTCCTCTGTTGTACAGATCTTAATAAAATATGGAACTCACAGATAAATTATCTGCCATTCTACCACAATGGCTTTTCAGTATGAACATTAGCATGAGGTCTATTTCCTATAATACAAAGTCTAGGCATTCAGAACATGTATTACATTGATATGATATATTGAGAACCTTTATGAAAATGTCAGTGCATTTATAAGGTCTGATTAATTGGTTTGGTGAGCATCACCATCCTAAATAAGTGTTACTCTAAGCCTACTGTCTTTGAGTTAAAACATGATAGTAATCTTGAAGGGAAAATATGTAGATTGAGTTGAGAAGCACGCAGGGACATTTCTTAATATTCCTTCTTTGGATTCCATTCATTCTCTCTTTCTTTCACTCTTACTCTCACTCTTTCAGGCTCTCTCTCATGGTAGTTGCTTGACTCATGTTAACTGACTGTATTAAGCTTTGTGAAATGTATAGTTGTTTTTTACAGTATAACACTACACAGATTTAAATATTAAGATTTTTATCATAAACATGATATTGACCCTATATCTTAAAATGGAAACATTCAGAGTGCTTCTTCAGTGTTAATTGAAGCCATTTGATATTGTTTATGTATTTTAAGAATTCTGTTTATATATTATATAATAAAGAGTATCCCTATAATGAATGAGATTTAAACAGTATATTTTAATGTTTGGAAATATGAATTTTAGGGGTATGCTGAAGTACTGAGAATGTGTTTGGGATTTCATATAACCTGTTCTATAAAAATTCAATGCCTATAAAACCGATTATTCAACATTATGCTAAATTATCTTTAATTAATGAAGAAAAAGGCATTTTTCTCCAGTGTACTGGAATGATTCTTTCTGATTTTGCCAAGTTTAGTCTTTTTTTTTGTTTGATTAATAGACATTTAGTCCTTTAGTTGAACAACCCCTACACAATCAAAATGTATGACTTAAGGTCTTTCCTTTTTTTTGAGAAGAAATTTAGATCTCAAGAACTTTTATGAACTTGCTATGAGTTCCTGGAACTCAATTCACTGAGCCTTTTGAAACTTCTAGAGAAGACAGGAGAAAAATTGGTTCAGAGAAACAAGCATTTAAATTAAGACAGCAAAGTCAGAATTTAGAATTGGGTAATTCCTTTTCTACATTTCCTTTACACTCATATTTACCCTGGAAAACAGTAGCCTACCTTGTGGAAGACACGATGCAAACCGAAATGCAGTGTGATGGTATACTTACAGTGAAAGTGGGCGCACAAGTGATGGCCCAAATATGTGGAATTGTAAAGGATTTTTAGGGTAGTTTGGCCAGGAACAAGAGAAATAACTGCAGAAAACACGTACAGTTGGAAGCCGTGAACTTGTATGACTTTTTCTGTAGCCTGTGGGAGTGGACAGAGTGGATAACCCAAGATGTTTCTAAGACTGACTGGACTAAGAATGAGGTACTTAAAGCCAACTACTTCCCCCCTAGTGTGACTGAAGGGATTTAATAATGATCACAAACTAGTGTTACAGTTAAGTATTTTAAGGTTGACTTCTAAGCTCACACTTGAAAGGTATTTATCTAATGGCCACTGGCTCACCAGCTTCCCACCCTAGTATTGATTGCTAGCTTACCAACTTTAAGGCTAATAATTTTATCTAATATTCAATTTCAAAACATACCAGTGTAAATACCACTTCCACTGACCACTGAATGCCATGAAGCCCTGGTACTGAGCCAGGAGCTTTCTATGTGAACTTAAAATGGTACTGTGGAGATTGAGGCAATTTTCTTTAGGCTAACCCAGCCACATGGAAGTAAACCAGCAGAGCATTGCCATCACCCCAATAAAGCTGCAGGCTTTATCACAGGCACCAGACAAATCTATAGGGCTAATTTCCATACTTCTCTTTTAAAGAATTTATTTTAAACCTATTATACCACACAGTATGTTTTATACACTGAAATATAACTCCCAAATAAGATGAAGCAAAGACAAAAAAGTTCATCTTATTAGAAACATGATACACCATCACTTATTGTCTTCAAACATTATTGCACTTCAGCTTTCTTAATTTGACAAAGCATTCATGAAACAATCTGCAGACTAGTTTTAATAGACAAATAACACCTGTAAGCAGACATGATTGACTGTCCTAAATTATTTATTAGGTATGAATTTTACAAGCTTTACTTATATTAGCTATAACGGTGGAGCTGGAGAGCATTGTGCCTTTTCCAAGCTGCCCGGCGAGGACCACAAATCAAATGGTGGAACTCATGGCTCTTTCCAAGGTCATGGCTCTTTTGACCTGCAGATGTCAAGCCCACACATCTCCCTGTGCCTGTGGACTGGTTTGGTGATCCATTGGGTATCAGAATTTCTTCTGATACTTTTATGGAATGGATCAATGGGGATAGCCTCAAAAAAAATTGTATGTGGAACCTTTACCAGCCCAGTAAGAATTCAGGACTCTTAGAGCCCCACAATGGCGTCCAGCTCACTCCTCTGTAACAGACTGAAGGCTTGAGAAAACTTTAGCTCGTTAACACCATAATGGACAGGGTTGCCTTAAGTTGCACTCTTAGGAACTTGGCATTTTTGGCCACCACGACGAATATGAACCCTATAAGTAAGGTAACCTTGCTTGGCCTTGCAGCCCAGTCAGCGTGCTTTATCAGGCCAGGTGGGGCAGAAAGCCCTGTGGAGAGCAGAGAGCTGGCATTACTGCCAACAGTGGACCCTCAGAAGAAAGCGCATGACATCACACTGCTTCTTCCTCCATACCTCCTGGATGTACTTGTACACACGCATCTTGGCTTACCTGATGGCTGCCACCTGATAGAAAGGCACCAAGGTTAGTCATTATATAGAATAATTAATATTTATCTTTTTTCATGTTATCCTCTTTTCTCACACTCTCAGTTTGTAGAGTTGATGTTGTGGAAGACAAAATTTGTCTCTTTTAGTATTTGTCTTATTGGTCCTATAGTTTATTTCTTTTTTAAAATAATCATATTCTCTAGTTTTTCAACCAGTATTTTTATTAACTAAAATTAATACAATATTACTCTTTTTGATAGCAGACTAAAAGCAGATGGAAGAAGTTGATGATGTTCTCAGCTTTTAAATTCAGCTCTCCTTTGTATTTTGTTGCATTTTATTTCTTAACTTATATCTGTCATTTGTCTTTTGGATTTTGAAATGCTATCGGTATTTATCTTAGTGATTATCATGCAGATATCAAAATGAGAAGAAAACACATTTTCTTTTGCCTTTGACTTCCTATCCCCCCATTTCCCAAAGTCAAAATAACCTCATATAGATATATAGTTTGAACACAAGTAAAATTTAAATGATTTAGACCAGAGATCAGTAAACTTTTTCAGCAAGGGGCTAAATTATAGATATTTAAGGTTTGTGTGCTAACAGGCAAAACTGAAGATATCTTGTAAACATAAAACTGTAATAAGAGAGGAAATGTCCACAGTTTTTGGATAAAATTCAAAGTGTAATAATTATTGAGCATAATTTTTTGTAGTTAAAATGCATGAATTTGAAAAATGAAATTCCTTTTTGGGAGCTAGCATTTTACTTAATTGGGGTTCTAAATTAATGTTCTCTGTTACCAGAATTGATTACAAACATTTATCTGTTCATACCGATCTATAATGAGATTTTAAACATTTCATCTTTGAAAATGTCTTCACACAGATAGGTACTACCAAATTTGATTGCAATCTGTGATCACGTTCATTGCTTGGAAGGCATTTATAAAATTCCGTTAGATTATTTTCTTGATTTTTTTTATTTTAGGTATTATATTGCAGATTAATCAATTCCAACTGAAGTAGAAGCTCCTCAGTTGTGCAGTTAAGTGGATTTGGGAACATGGAAATTTTCTTTGCATTTGCCTTAAGGGCAGAAAAACACTGCTGGAGCTGTAATTTGAGGTCAGAAAAGATACTCGTTGGCCTGGCGTGGTGGCTCATGCCTGTAATCCCACATTTTGGGAGGCCGAGGCTGGTGGATCACGAGGTCAAGAGATCAAGACCATCCTGGTCAACATGGTGAAACCCCGTCTCTACTGTAAATACAAAAATTAGCTGGGCATGGTGGCTCAGGCCTGTAGTCCCAGCTACTTGGGAGGCTGAGGCAGGAGAATTGGTTGAACCCAGGAGGCGGAGGTTGCAGTGAGCTAAGATCGCGCCATTGCACTCCAGCCTGGGTAACAAGAGCGAAACTCTGTCTCAAAAAACAAACAAACAAAAAAAAACCAAAAAAACCCACAAAACTCCTTGAAATATGTGTTGGAATGAATATCTTCTTTTAACTTTTGATGGCATGGGAGGTATATAAAGCAGCTTGACCTTACTTTGTGATTCCGGCAACATCAGTTATTACTGCAGCGGCTTTACTGTGGTATGAATTTTGCATATAACCACCATTTTGCCTTGTAATTTTAGGTTGAGCTCATTAAGAAACATTTTTATTTTTACTTTCTATTTTTTGTTTTAAAGACAGGGTCTCAATAAATAAATAAATAAATAAATAAAATAAAGACAGGGTCTCACTCTTGCCAGGCTTATGTGCAGTGGCAGGATTATGGCTCACTGCAGCCTTTGGAACTCTTGAACTGAAGCAGTCCTCTCACTCAGCTCCCACGTAATCCAGTTGGGATTACAGGCATGTAATGTTCCTTTGCCCAGCTAAGGAACATTATTATGTCTACTGCTAAAGCTAAAAGTGGTTTAGGATAAAAGTCTTCTCAGCCAGAAAAATTTCAGCGTTGATTCTTAATGTGAAACATCACAATTAGACTTTACCACTGTTAAGACATCGAACGGCTGCCATGTGTTAGAGTAATCAGGATATTCAGTGTCTATTTCTGTCAAAAAATATCATACAACCAACAATGGACAAGTCTACAAGAGCAAGTGAGGTTCACTGTTGACACTACTAGTTGTATACCACATTTTACATTCAGATATTTTTACAAAGTATTTGCTGACGAATAATGCAGCAAATAACTGTAGGTTTTAAATTTTCACAGACTTAACATTCTACAAGCTTTGTAGTGTTGTCCAACTAAGCCCCTTTCCACTCTCTATTGTTAACTGCCATGATATGTAACACATCTTAGCAGATTGCACATCAGATTGCACTGAATGAGTGTTTGCTCAATTTTATTGAAAATATTATCATGTTCTATGCATAAAATTCCTAGAGGCTAATTCTTAAGTCATTCTACATTCAGCATTGACTCCTCAAATAAACAGGTGAGCAGAATCTTTGACATCTGTGGACTCATGAAGAGCCAAGCAAAACCACTTGGACTCATTTGCCTTATCTCTTCATTGGACATATTGATGATATTCTCTGTGTCTTCAACATTTTGAGCAGCCGTGCTTGCTGAATGGCTAATGCTTTTAAGCAAGTTTATTTTCTCTAGATACTCTTGTTTGTTTGCAGTTAAACACTAAGTCATCTTTGGTAAATTGCTTTCATCGGTTGGTTGACAAATGTACCACTCAGAAACTCATTTTTATTTTTTTACTTTTGTGAAGAAATTCTGCTGTGATGAGATATTCCATTTTAAATATTCTAATTTTTTTAACCATTGCTTTCCTGTGTCTCGAAAAGACTATAAAGAGAGTTTAGTCAAGTATATGCTATTTAAAAAAAATCAACATATATGCTATTTTTTCAGCACAGCTATATCGCCATTGTATAATAACCACAATGAATTGCCATTTAATTTGTTAAAATAGTCCAAACTTCACTGTGCCTTAAAAATGACATTTGAAGGCTCCTTTTCTATTCTTTTCTCATTTTTATATGATTGTCATACACTGGTATTAAAAATTAAATGTCACATTACAGCAATTCTTAAGGCCCTCAAAACTCCTATTAGTTATGCTGTGTTACTGTGAGTTTTTTGTGTCCTGAGCAGCAGTGCAAACTAATGAGAGTACCATCCATGATTTCTGTTGCGGCTCCTCAGCTATTGTTAATAGCTTGAAGCAGTCATAGAAATACATAAAAGAATGAGTGTGGCTGTGTCCCAACAAAACTTTATATATTGACAGTGATATTTCAATTTCAGTAATATTCATGTGTCACAAAATATTATTCTTTTAATTTTTTCCGAGCCATTTAAGAATGCAAAAACTATTTTGACTCATGTGCTATACAAAAATAGGTAACAGGCTGGATTTGGTCTATGGACCATAGTTTGCTGATCCCCAATTTGCTTTCAGGTTAATAGAATAAGATAGTGTACTTTTAAATTCTCTATTGGCCTTTAAATATTACTAAAATTTGGTGAAAACTATCCATGAATTGAATATAGGTTGTTTTTTTATTTTATGCAGGCAGATATAAAATCATTTGTTGTGAGAAAATAATTCCTAGAAGAATCTTCATTTGTATTGTCACTTAATGTGAACTAGAAAAAAAAAAAAAAGTCTTTCTTATATACAGCACTATTTCAAGCCTCTAAGACTTCCCACATGCCACTTCCTCCTTCCTAGATGTAAGTTGTGCTTATTGAGCTTATATTCTATTAGGAAAGATTGCAAGTAAATAAATAAACATAGATTATGTAGAACTGTTGGGTAGCTTATGTAATCAGTGGAAACTCTGGAAAACCAGGTTGTGAAAATTGACAGGAAAAGAAGACTTGCAGCTGGTGTTACTGCTTGTGTGTGCCGTGGAACCAGTATGGGTAGTTTATAGGCACTGGCACCACCACCACCTCTGATATTGCTGCCACTGGACTTAAGCCCTGTTGCCACTATCACCTAGAATAATATTTTTATTCTTGTCTTTAGCTCTTTATTCAGAGTTCCTAGTATAATTCCTGTCTTCCTATATTTGGAATACTTTGGATTCAAAGCTCACCGAATTTGGAATGGTATTCAGATTCTTAAAAAATCTGAATAGGTTGAAAAGCGTGACAAATACACTGAAGAAGAAGGCTATAATGAGCGAGCATGACAGTAGAATAAAATGAGGGAAGAATTCCTTGACCTTCTAAACCAATACTTGTTTTCCTTTCATTTTATCTTATAAGTCCCTCTATTAACTTCTGAAATATTTTTCATGTCACATATTTACTAATTAATTAAACTATTAGTAACTAATGATTAGCTACTAATTATATATTTGTGCAATGGTTTTTATACCTGTCTTTAAGCTCCACATGACCTAGTCTATGTTGTTTGTAATTGTATCCACAATACCCATCACAGAATCTTGCCCAGAGATAGTGCGCAGCAATGGTTGTTGAATTAATAAATAAGGTTTATGTTTGTGTGGTGGGGGCAAATCATGATGACTCCAGTGAAAAGGAATTAAGGGGTTTTGAGCTTGAGAATGAAGTGATTCATTTTTATAAGATTAGACTGGCTGTTTTGTGATAGGCAGATGAGATTGAAACAACAGTCAAAGTGGGGAAAATAGCTATGACACAATTAAGAAAGATTAGGTTGGAAGTCATGGCAGTTGAATTAGGGTGGTGGCAGTTGATACAAATAAAGATAGTTTTTATGGTTATTTAAGAGGTGGAATCAATAGGACTAAGATAGATTGTATTTATAGGGGGAAAGAGAAGAAAGTGAAGTGGTTGACTGAGCAAAAGGATGAATGATACGATCCCTTTCTGAAATAGGAAATACTGAAAAGGATCAGTTTTGAAGGAGGAACACAAGAATTTAGTTTTGGATCTATTGAGCATAAGCTTTTTTTTTGATACCCAAATAGAGATGTCAAATAGACAATAGGATTAATGAATCTGGAGCTTATGAATGATATGCATTTTTTTCCACATCTAGGTTGCTATTAATGCTGTGTGTGAGGGTGATGTGAGATGGAGTAAGAAGAAAGTATAGCACAAGATTAGGGCCCAGGACTGATCCTTGGGGAGCTCTTACCTTTGGTGGCTAGAGAGAAGAGCATGAAACTACAAGAGTCTTGAATAGCCATTTTTTTTTTTTTTTTTTAGAAAACGTAGAAAACCTGAATGATATTATATAAGACAAGTGAGGAAAGGCTATGAAGTGTTGAACATGAGCTCAGCATGGGCATATCAACATGAATATGAATGTTAGACAGTATCAAATGATTCTAAGAATGGTATAAAGAAAAGGATGATAAAGTAGACTTTGGATTTGGTAACATGGGGGAACCACTGATAACTTTAGCCAAGAGTTAATTTTTGGATGTGGTAGGAGGTAGGAAAGGGGAGATAGAGTGTGTGTGTAGTTTTCTCTTTCAAAAAGTTGAACTGAAGGGAAGCAGATAAGTAAGATGATATCTAAGGAAACTGGTTCCAGGCCAAAATTCTATGTGTGACCAATCAGACCTAACCATCGGCAATTACAGGGTTTTGCCTGGCTGGCCTCGTGGAAGAAAGCTACCCTCCTCCTCCTGAACTTGGTACACAGCCAGTGCTTTGCGGTTTTCTGGAGGGAGATGCCTCCAATGACTCAGCCATACAAACCTCCCCACCCCAAGCCCTGTCTATGCTTATCAAAAAACTTCATGTGGTAACAAACCAGGTTTACCTAAGCAAATAATTAACTTGGGAAATGGATACCTACATAGAAGCCACATAAAATAATTACTGATGATTAAGTGCCAGACTATGGGGAGTTTTTTTATAAGGGCAATGCAGTTGACCTTGGTATCCACAGATACCAATATTCTGCCTATTCAAAATGATGTGGCCTGTTGTATGTGAGAACGTATAATTTTTGTGTGGCATGACTTAAAGCCTATGTTCTGAGAGGATGCTGTGGTGGAGTCATGACTTAGCCAATGAATAAGGCCTGCTAACTGCTCAGCACTGTTCTCACAGTGGCTTTGTTTTCTTCTGATGTAAATATATTGCGCATTCCTCGTCAAAGGTCTGTGTAGTAATGGTGATGTCAACAATAATTAGTAATACTTGCTAAGTGCAGTGTGCTGAGCACTTTACATGCATTGTGCATTTTCAACTTGAGACATTTGCAAAGATCCTAGCACTTACCCACTAAATGTCAGGAAGGACTGTAAGTTTAGAGATTTAAGAAATTATTATGAACATAGGAATGATGGGAGTTTAATTGGTTCTTGTACAATAAATATAAGAATTTGGAGATTTTGAGAGGAGGAGAATATTGTTTTAGGTAGTGAATGCATAAGCAAAATTTTGGAGGTGATAATGAATTGGTTTGAGAAGAGTTACATATTGGCAGAAAATTGTTAGCCAGGCAAGGTAGATTATAAAGCAGGCAATGACATGAACTTGGGGTATGAAGACACTGATGTTAGGGAGAAGGGTATTGGAGGACTTTTGATGGTTAGTGATAGGAGCCAAAACTAACATAGACAAAGTGGGGATACATTATTGAAGAGTTCACCATTTCTGTTTGTCTCGTGCATTGCGACCATTACTATGTTCATTATCTCTATTTCGGGTTCACATTCTCCATCTCTAAGTTGAATTCATCTATATCTTAGATAATCACATACCAAAATTAGGAAGATTCTATTTGTATTAAATGATGTAGATGGTATAAAGGTGAACAAAAATGTAGACAAGGTCTTTAAAGTGAACACTAGAGGTAAAAGGCATGTACATAAAAATTTATGATTATATAGATAGCAGGAAAAATGTGAGCTGAATGTAGACCCAGGATTTTTTTAAAAGTTCTTTTTAAATTGGACTAACAATTGTTTTTTCATGGAAGACACTTCAGCAAACATACAAACAATTAGAATGAGCAAAAAAAGCACTCATAATCCCACTTTCAAATACTATTTACTTTTTAGTTTATATCTGTTTAGATAAACACATGTACCACTCTGTACACAAGGATGTATAAAACTTAACCTCTTTACATTTTGTAATGTGCTTTAAAAAAAAAAAAAACCCAACTTGCTATAACACAAGACCATTTCATGAAAATATATAAGTATGTCATAATTGTTAATGGCTATATAGTTTTCTGTTGTATGGATGTTATATTTTATTCAGCAGTCTGCCATTATTGGGCATTTAGTTCCCAATTTTTTGGTTGGTGTGGTTTTTTTTGTATTAAATACAATGGAGTGATTAATATTTTGTGAATGTATCATTGGAATAAACTTAGAGAAGTTGACTGTGAGGCAAAGACTTTATGTGTATTATTGAGAATTTTGATACATTCTCCCAATTGCCCTCCAGAAAACCTGTGTTATTTTCTGCCTCCACTGGCAGTGCATGAGTATACCTGATTCTCAGCAGTTTTGTCAGCAATGGAAACATTATCATTTGTTTTTACCTTTGCTTGTTTGCTAAGTGAAAAATGGCATTTACATTTATTTTATGGATCTTTACTGTGCACTGTAAAATTTACCTAACTGTATAAATGTGTTAGCTATCTATATAGTGCTTGTTTTGTGAATATTGTGAGAATTTAATGAGAATATAAGTGTAAATGACCAGCTGCAGCACCTGGTATATGGTAGCCTATCAATCAGGGTTAGTATTTATTTTTACTTGAAGCCCCGCTGCTTTGCTGCCTCCTCCGTAATCACGTTTCCAATTAAGGAGTAGAAGAATATTGTAAAATCTTGTTTTATTGTTGAGGTTATTGTTTTTTAAGAGTTGACAGTAATAAATTCTCCCTTTACTAAATTTTAGTCAAAATTCTCCTTTGACTAAACCAGAATTGAATTCTGGTTCCTAGCTGAGCAGTGTAGTGTAAGCTACTTAATTTCTCTGAGCCTCATTTATCTCATATATGAAATAGGTATAATAATTATATCTCTTCATGATAAAATTATAAGTATTAAATGAGCAGACTATGTAAAGTGCTTGTTACAGCCCCTGGCACACTGTTCAGTATTTCCTCACAGGTGGAATCTCTGAGAAGGTCAGTTTCACTTAGACAAATGCTGTGAAAATTTAAGTGCTAGGAAGTGCAAAGAGGTCTTTAGGAAATGGCAAACCATTTGACTTGAGCAAGAATCTTGAATTCTAGGCTAAGGAGTTTGATTCATTAAGCAAGGAAAGACTTTTCATTATTATTTCCTAGTACTATTAGATGCTTACCTGATTAAAATTACACCTTAGTTTTCAGTTTCCTGCTCAGTTAAATAGGAGAACGGAAGTTAAATAGAACAACAGAAAGAAGAGAAAATCATCAGAAGGCTTTAATAATTGAAGACCTGAATAATCAATCTCTGAGTTATTCAAACTTTGCCATTTTCAGGAAAAATATATACATGTTGTACTTTTCCCTGAATTTTAACAGCTAAAGACAAAATAGGATATATTTATTGCCTTCTATTGGGATTGTTGACTGTATTACATATGGGCATATATTGCTTTTTTTAAATTATTGGGACATAATTTTATAGTAGAATTTTTGAAAGTAGAAATTGTGTTTTAAAATTTTACTTAAATTTAGATTATTTGTAATTATAATGTGAATTTAACTGATACTTAAATAAAATTTGTATGTGTATAGAAGTAATAGTATACATGAATTTAAATTATTTATGATTAAGTAGTGGAGACGAAATATGCTAGGTTTATTTCTCCTTATAAAAATTATCTAACCCCAGTTCTCCAAGTGAAATAAACATTACATAAAATCATCAATGATTTTTAAATCTAATGATTATTCTTTTTTATACCCGTTTTATTTATAAGGATAAATCAGAAAGAACCTATATTTCCAAATATAAGGGATAAGTTAACTTATTGTACATCTATATGCAGAATAGTATACAGGTATTCAAATGTTATATGCAAGTATATTATTGACACCTGAGAAGCTGTTTACAATATATAGTAAAGTAGTGAAAAAAATTAAGCTATATAACAAATCAACCATGGTCCCATTTTTATAAGAAAAATAATTGTATTTGTGTGTATTCATAAGAATGTCTGGAGGAAAAAACAAGGACATATTGAAGCTATTATCTTTGGCTAGTGGGATTTCAGGTGACTTTTATTTTTTCTTCATTAGAACCAGATGTGATTTTGAATTTCTCTACAATAAGCATTTATTATTTGCAGGGTTACTTGTAGCCATATGGCGTCTTTGTGCATATTATGCAAGGTGTCCCTCTTTCCTGTGGGTGTATACCAGGATATACAGTTTGGCCGAGGTATATAACTTTTAGCTTCCACTTGCCCCCTTGATTTTTTTTCTTTTTTCATATTGAACAACATGCACAACTGTATGTGATGGACCTAAAAACTTACATTATAAAAATTATTTTAAATTAATTAAAGTTGTATGACCTTTTAATACATCTTCCCTGGGTTGGGCACTCTCTACTTGAACTCTGCCAGGTCATACTGGACTTTTGAGCTCACTCTTCCTGCCTCCTCTATTCTATGTACTCAGTCTGCCCAAACACAGTCAATCCTTCAGGATTTAGCTAAAATTACCCTCTTTGAAATCGTTTCCAACCACTCTTACACATCTGGCCATTTTTCCTTTTTATGAACTTTTCTTGAACAAGGTCAAGAGCATGGGTTGAAGTGGGGGGTGATGGTGAATAGGTTGCATCTCACTTGCTAAATCCAGGCAACTGGCCATGACTCCTTGGAACAATTTGTTGAGCAAGGCATTGAGTTACACCTGGCCTCAGTTGGAAAGAGAGTTGTCATTGATTATGAATGTTTGTCCTGCATGTAGGAAACATCAGCTAGGTACTATGTATCACATGCCGTTTCCCTGCCTGGATTGGACATTAATTATTTTATATACAATCTTCCCTTCGTATCTGTGGGATATTGATTCCAGGACCTACTGCACATACCAAAGTATATGGATTCTTAAGTCCCTGATATAAAATGGCATAATATTTTTCTATAATTTATGTATTATCTCTAGATTGCTTATAATACCTAGTACAACTTAAATGTTCTGTAAGTGGTTCTTATACTGTATTGTTTAGGGAATAATTTCAAGAATAAAAAATCTGCACATGTTCAGTACAGATCCAAGTTCCGCATCCCACCCCCCCAAATATTTTTTATCTGTGGTTGGATGACTTCGTTGATGTGGATTCACAGATAGGAAGGGCTGACTGTACTAACCTTGGTTTGACAACACAGTTTATAATATCTAAGGTATAGATACCATATTTTTTCTTCCTTTTTTTTGTTGATGATGTTTATGTTATTATTGTTTTTATTATCCCCTCAAAATTTATTATGGAGCTAAGAGTGCTCGGTAAATAACGTTTCCATTGTGCTTGCTTCACCTTGATCTTTTAAGTCTATTTCTGCTCTAATTTCTCTTGTGTCTAAAAGACTTCTTTTATTGGTTCTTTTACGTCAGATCTACTGATGACAAATTCTCTTAGTTTTCCTTTGTTTGAGACTGTTATCTAGAGCATGACTTCAGAAATACTGAAATCTCTTCTCTTTCCCCTGTAGACTCTTTCTATGAACTCTATTTACTTGACTGGTTTTAAGTGGCATAACTGATCCATACCAGCTTAAGTGTTCAGCTTCCCATTGGAATAAGCCAAGTGTGTATCATAAGTCCTTGGCTGTTTAATATATTTAATTTAAACTTGTCCTGACATAGTGGATGCTCACTAATATTTGTCTATAAAACCAACTAAAGGATCTTAAAAAGGAAACAAAACACTTAAATTTTATTAACTATGGTAGACTTATCTGTGCAAATGGTTTATAAGTTCTAGAGCTTCATTTATTACGAATAATAGATCAAAAATTACTTGTAAAATGCAAACATCTGAAAATGATCATTCTGAACAATAGTAACATAAGAATATTCATTTAGAGCCACTGATTTGCAAGGTGTTCTCTAATCAAGAGAAAAGTGCTAAGAATTCTAACCAAACCTGAGAAGTAGAAACTCAGAATTTCAGGAAGGTCTTTGTGGATCGGAGCACTGACGTGAGACATTTTAAAAAATTGGATTAAAATATAAAAATAGAGGGCCGGGTGTGGTGGCTCACGCCTGTAATCCCAGCACTTTGGGAGGCCGAGGTGGGTGGATCACGAGGTCAAGAGATCGAGACAATCCTGGTCAACATGGTGAAACCCCGTCTCTACTAAAAATACAA
>NW_022436944.1:10472737-10493326 GCF_009761245.1 Sapajus apella | reverse complement strand
CTGGGATTACAGGCACATGCCACCATGCCCAGCTACTCAGGAGGCTGAGGCAGGAGAATTGCCTGAACCCAGGAGGCGGAGGTTGCGGTGAGCGGAGATCGCGCCATTGCACTCCAGCCTGGGTAACAAGAGCGAAACTCCGTCTCAAAAAAAAAAAAAAAAAATAGAAATCATTTTTGTTTATTTTTCCCAACACACTTTACCTTCTTGCAAATAGAACATAAGAATGTGCTTATATCAGGATGTCTGTAGTGCTCTTATTGGATGCTAGCAAAAATATCTATCTATATTTCTGTCTGCCTGTCTCTCTCCAAGATTTGATGTTTGAAAATGAGACTGACTTTTGTTTATAGGTATTACAGTTGAAATGGATTTCAAGGCAATTTAAAAAGCTGAAACTTAAAGATTTTTTAATTTATTTTGAAAGTGGAGTATAGTCAGTTGGTCCATTATTAAGCTGTTATATTGAACCGTATTTACTGGGTGACTTCTATATTATATGCTGATTATCTTGTTAATCTAATTTTGAATGTAAGGTCAGAAAAATTTGAGAAATATATAACTGAACAAAGACCAATCATTTAGTAAATAGTAGAGCTGAAATTAGAACTCAGCGTTTTCTTAGATTTACGTTTTACCAGACTTTTTGTTCATCAATAACATTTGATACATAGCAGAATGTAATACGTGTAAAAATGTTTTCATTATTGTTTGAGATGGAAAATGTGGATTTTTAATAATGTATGTAGTCAGGCATTTATAAGCCTTGAGTGACATCATATAAAAAAACAAATCCTGTAGATTTTGCTTTATGAAAGAAAAAATACAAAATTAACCATGATCTTAGCTCTTATATCCACAGAAAACTGTAGCATACTGATCTTTTAAAAGTAAATAATATGCTTAGTTCATGACAAAAAAATCCACTGTACATTTTTATTTTGGCCAGGTGCAGTGGCTCACACCTCTAATTCCAGTTCTTTGGGTGGCTGAGGTAGGAGGACCGCTAGAGGCTAGAAGTTCAAGACCAGCTTGGACAACATAGTGAGACCGTATTTCTAAAAAAAAAAAAAAGAAAGAAAAAAATTGGCTGAATGTGGTGGCACATGCCTGTGGTCATAGCTACTTGGGGGAGCCTGAGGCTAGAGGGTCACTTGGACCCAGGAGTTGGAGTCTAACTAGATGTTCCTATTGCATTCCAGCCTGGGTGACACAGGGAGACACTGTCTCTTAAAAATATATATTTTAAATATTTAACTCCATTTTTTATAATTACTTTATATATACACATTTTATATAGGATAATACATATATTACTGATTATAATTATATTTAGTCTTTTATTTACTAAGGAATTAGTGAAATGATACTTTAATGCTAGTTCAGTTGGTAATGTGAATTATAGTTTATGAGTATTTTATAACTAAACACTCACTGGAATTTTGGCCTGCTCTTTGAAGTGATTTCGGTTTGTGTTTATTTTGTTAAGTTTCTACTCGCCCCCTACCCCCCAAAAAAGTCACTTTTCTTTTAGATGTCTTTTGTTTCTTAAATTTGTTTTTAAGTGATCACTTTTATAAGTAAACCCATAATAGATTTTGAATTGAGATAATAGGGAATGATGAGAAAAGCAGTCATTACTTACTGGGAGAATTAAGTAATTAAAGTTATTTTTCTAAGCTTGTATTTTGACAAATGCAGATGCAAAATATCGAGAGTAAGGGAAATTGCCATCATCAGAAAGAATAGTATTTTTTCAAAATAAATATTATTATTAAGTGTGGCTCCTTAACCCAATTCCTCTAGACTACTAAAAAACCTTAATGTTCACTTGCTATGGTTGATGTTGTTCTTATATTTTAAAAAAAGGAAAGAAAAGTTGATGACTTTCTAGTAAGACTAGACCTTAACAAAATCTTAGTCTTTTTATTAACAAATTTCTTAACAGGATATAAGCTTTGTCATAGTAATAGTTTTATTTAGACTTAGAGTATATTTCTTTTGGAAAAATAATGACGTTTATTTCTAACAAAGGGAAAATAATATCTACTTTTAATTTTTTTCTTGCCTGCCATAGCATGATTGATACGTGGCATCTTCTCACGCCTAACATTGAAACTATCAGATGCCACCTGATTTATTTAGGAAAACCTCAATCTTGTCCCAGTTAGTTTTAAAATGTCTGCCTCATGTATGTTGAGCCACTGCATTTCCTGCTTTAGAGCCTTGTGTTATGCCAACATTACTATCTGTGCTGCCTCAACTACAAATTGGATGAACAGTCCATGACAGTTTATCAATATTATTACATTAAACCAAGTGGATTTTGATTGATAACCTAATATTCAACTAATGCAGAACATCAATCATGGCAAGTATATTAATTATTTAATATTGCAGTCTAATTCAGAAATCGATGTGCTGCATGAGGGGAAGGGAAACTCATGGTTCCCAGAAGATTTAAGACAGGGAATGATTAAAAAAAGACCTGCTGTACTCCTGTGTGTTAGTTCGATACAAATCTTTATTCATTTGCCAATAATCTCTTCCCATTTTCCACTTCAGGACCATTTTATCAGTTTTGAGACCTATAATTGAATTAAGTCTGCTTTCAGCACAGGGCAAAAGGAGTTGCACAAATATTGATGAAGTCATGACAGGGACAACCCAAGAGACAGACCACTAAAGAGGATAGGTTTTATACCATTTGTTGTAAGATCCTTCTATCAGTGTCTTGTATCTTCTCTATTTTTAAAAATTCATTAAAACTTTTAGAATCACTTTTAAGGCTTTTGTGTTTAAATATCCTCCATCATAATAACATTTCTATAGTTGATTTTTTTTATCTTCATGCACATTATCCTTCTGACTCACAGCACCCTTGTGTGTTAGGTAAGGCAACTAAGCCTCACATCATAGATGAATAATCTGAGATTCAGGAAAGTTGGATTATTACTCAAGCTCACATGATTATTTTGTAGGAGTGTTTAAATTTGAGTGTAGGCACTCTGCTTCTAAAACCAGTATTATATATCATACTATCTTGTGTTGTAGTTATGTACTCATGATACTTTATCTGTGTTGTTTTGAGATGGTCATTTTTCCTTATCTTTCTGACCAAAGTAAAAGTGAAGAAAACTGATTTTCATGGAGAGCTTGCTTAAACTTAGGTGTCCCAATATGATAGGTGTTAAGCTTTATGTATATGCAAACCTTCCAGATATAAATGAAAACTTCTTGGTTTATCTTTTGCTAGACTAGAATACATGCAATTCCCTGACTCTCATATATTTATATATTAACCTAAAATTACTTTATTTTCATATATACACATACATATATGCATGTGGGTATGTATATATGTATTATATATTACCTAAAATTACCTTCTTTTCATAATAATACATATATATGTGTGTGTGTGTGTGTGTGTGTGTGTGTGTGTGTATATATATGTGTGTGTATGTATGGGAGTAGGGGACTTAAATATATTTTGTCATTAAAGCATTAAACTTGCTGCTCCAGCTTGCTTTTGGTTAATTTCCCTGGTTTTATGGGAAACCCTTCTGTATTATGTGTCTTTTATAAATAATACATTGTTGGATTTTATTTTTTTATCCAATCTGAAAATCTTTTCTGGGATTTCAGTTCCAGGTGATTATGGGTGAATTTTCTCTAGTTTTCTTTTTAGTTATTGATTACTTAGATTATAACAATTACTCAATTCTAGGTCATTCTTTACTTGCCTTACCTTGTTGCTTCTTCCTGAATTTATTTCTCTTCTTACCTGCATTATATTCCTCAAGACTTCTTTTAAATAATGTCTTTGTGTGGTGAATTTTCTGAAACCTTGTATGCTGAGAATTTCCTTATTTTTTTTTGTATTTAAATAATAGTTTATTAGCTATATCTTAATTATAGGTTCACAGTTACTTTCCTGTAACACTTCATCTTGAGAGTTGTTACTACTCCATTGTCTTTTTGCCTCCACTTTAGTGTTGAGAAGTCTAATATCAGTGTTATTCTTCCTTTGTGGAGGGGTCTCCTTTTTCATTCTGGAAGCTTTTTGACTTTTCTCTTAATTCATTATAGTCTTAAATGACCTTATAATATGCTTTGCTGTAGATTTTTAAACATCCTTCTCAGCACTCTATGTGTCCTTTCAATCTGAGATTTGAATATTTTTATATCTGGGAACTCTCTGTCATTATTTCTTCAAATATTTCTTCTCTTCAATTTTTTCATTACTTCTAGGATTCTCATTGTATATTTACACTTCTCCTGTTCTTAATTCTATCACTTGTTTTGTCTTTTTGCCCCTCCCTATGCCTTCTGTAATAGTTCATCTACCCGGTTTTCCAGCTTATTAATTCATTCTGTCTGTATCTATTGTTTTCAATCTTTTCTCTGAATTTTTTATTTCAAATGATTATGTTTTTAATACTAACATATATTGATTCTTTTTCATAGCAGTATTTTTATACTTATATTTCTAAAAATCATCTCTTTGAACATGTTATTTTGTTTACATTCTTCTTTAGTTTATTCTGTTTTATCTGGATAAGATTATTATTTTTTTTAATTTCTGTTTATACATCTTAAAATTTTCCTTGTGGGTTTACCTTTTGTTTCCTAACAGCATTTAGCTGCCTTGACTAGTAATTTTAATCTAAAAGGAGGGGTAAAAACCTAGGATCTGACTTGTACTTTTCCAGGTTAATTTAAAAACTAGAGTAGAAAACCTCTAGTGTTCTAGTTTAGCCTCAGCTACTTTCCCCATTGTGGCTCCCACTCCCTCAAAAACAGTTAAGGAAAAAAAAAAAAAAAAAGGAAAGCAGAAGAACAACCCACACCTTACACATGTTCATGTACATCCATGCATGTGTACCTTCCTCCTAATACTACTGTTATATCTTAGGCAGCCGTTCACTATTGCAAATGGCCTTGCTCTTTACGTGGGTTGGAGATAGAGTGGGGCTGAGTAGTACTGCTCAGACACCTGAGCTGGAGCTGGTTGCTACTAACTCTACCCAAGCCTGTCTTGTGATGGTCAGATGTCACACCCTTAAATACATTGATTCAGGCATTGTACTGAGTGCTGGAATATAAAAATTAAAAAGATGCAACGCATATCTTCAAGGAGTTTTTATTTCACTGGTTTGAATGGGAAAGTAAACTGGCATTTCTAAAATACTGTGATCAGTTCTGTGATGGGACATGCCCAGAGTATTATGGAAATGTATAGGAAGAATTTATTACATAATTTGTGGGAAAGGGAGAAGGTTTCTTCAATTTAAGAATGGTTTAGGATGAGTCCTGTAGGATGGATTTTTGTTAGATAGACAGGGAAGATTAGAGGAGGCTGGGAGAAAAGGAACATTTTAGGTAAAGGGAGAAAGTGGTTTATTGGTGAGTAAAACCAGGTTAGTAGTTTGTTGTGGCTGCTCTTGTTTCTTTTCCTGTAATGTAGCTTTGACAAGATAATAGAAGGAATAGGTAAACTGAAGTGTGGTAGGATATTGTAGATTTTAAGAAGAGAATTGATATGATTAAGCTTACATTTTAGAAAGATTTTCCTGTGTTATGCAGAATGAATTGACATGGGACAAGGCAGGAACTATTGACACCCAGTAAGAGGGCTGTTGCAACAATTTAGGAAGAAAAGATGATGGACTGAAATAACGTAAAAGCTGTGAAAATAGAAAGAAATAGTTAGATCTAATGATAATTAAGGATGTTGGATAGTCAAGACCCTGTGGTTGATTACATTTGGTAGTGAAGGAAAGGGAATGTGTCAAAAATGATGACTAATTTTCTCTCAGGCGTGCCATTAAAAACATTTTATAAATACCTTTTAATGTGAAGTATTGCTAGAAACATAGCAAAGAAATAGCCTACATTTCCTTTTTGTTGTAAAGAACAGTTTCTTGTCCTGATTCTAAAATACAAGCATCTCAGAAAATCAAGTGATTTTCCCTAAGATTGTGGCAGGCTCAGTTGAAAGCAAACCTACTCTGAAATGAGGCTATTTACAGTCTTTGTTTATCCCATTTTATGTGGACATTAATATGTTTGTTTCAGAATTATTAATGTGTATGATGATGAGATGCTGCATCAGACCCTACTGGCAGCATTGTATGACATACCTTAACCTTTCTGAAATCTGTAATATTCTGATAAAGCATATCTAGCCCCAGTTATTTCACATAATCAGGTATGGATTTGTATTTTGAATCTGGTCATTTTTGTTCATTTTATATTACAATATTATTTTCCAATAAGAACCATTTTGTGACAATGTAGCTGTGGGAGGAAACGAAGTAGATGTGTATTATATAGCACAAACTCTAAGATAGATTGCCAAGTGAAGGTACAAAACAGTGTGTATAGTATACTTCTATTGTGGATTTAAACAAGCTAGACGGGGAAAGAAACATACAGGGGCACACACACAGACACACATACACACACAAGTGCATAGAACACCTTCAGAAAGATAAGCCAAGATTGAGAACTAGGAGTCAGTGATGGGAGGAAGATTTGATTTGTGTGTGTGTTTGTGTGCGTGTGTACACGCACACACACGTTGTCCTGCTCAGATGTTACACTGTTACTTTTTTTGTTTAAATTTTGTTACACAAATAACCATATTTTAATGTTCTTGTGAAAACATAAAGATTCATTTGACTCCCAGCTCCAATAATTACATTAATTTTGTAATGATAAAGTATAAAATAATTATTTATATAGCTAGTAGCCTTCTGTCGCACCTTGCAGTAATTTATTCCTATCATTTGTCAGTAGGACTGCAGACATCAGAGATTAAAGAATGAGTTTCAGAAACCATTAAATAGCTAAACATTGAATATATAGTTTTGCTAAGATTGCCAGAAGCAGGAAATATGGAAAAGAATGGCTGAAAATTAGTGCTAATCAGTAGAAGTGGGATTTTATTCCTAATATATCATAGTGGACCATGAGAGCAAAGGTTGGAAGCCATGAGTACAGTTTTCAAGCAGCAAATCTAAAGGGAATAGAAATGGAGAAATTTGGGAAGATAGTACAGCAAGACAAAGGAAACAGGTAAGTATATCTTTGGCAAAGAAAAAATAGAAGACAGAAATAGAAAAGAAAGTTGAGGTGTGGGGAAAAGATTAAACATCATGAATATAGTAATACTGTTTATCGTTGGAGGATTTATATTAATAATTACTTTCAGCAATGTGCTAGGATTATAATTTCTTGTTTAAAAAGGTAATGCTTGGTAGTTATAATGGAACTAAAATATTGCTTGACCAGAATGAGAAAAGCCAAAGTTCATTTGTCACAAATAAATTAGTACAGATTGAAATCAGAAAAAATTTAACTGTTTGCCACATTTCAACAATGTATATTATGTTTGCTACTTGTACAAATACTTCTGTTTTTAGTTCCATAAGCAGTCTCTTTTACAGTATAAAGCAGGAAATTTAATATTTTCAATTAAGTATCATGGTACTTAAAATATTTCATGATATTTGATGTTTATGTTTTCTTTGGTGATATTTTCTTTTTTAATATTAAAATGATCTTAGGTCCTGGTTTGTAGTGTGCATTAAATTAATAAAGTTAATGACAGAAGAAAATAGGTTAAGATTTAGTTATTTAGCTATGTACTCACAAATGTATTCTTTATGTGTACATAAAAATGCAACCATTGATGGATGGATATTTGCAAAAGCAAATAAAAATATGAGTTGTAGAATCTAGGTAGTGGATAATATCTGTAAATTTGAACATTTCCATAATAAGCATTGGAAATAAAAATAATTAATAAAATCATGGAAAAGCTACTGTGAAAGGAATAGATATTGTGTGAGGAGTAAAATAATGATATTTTTGAGTTTGTTGTGTTTTTCATTGACTTTGAAAAATCTGAAAATTTTCTTAGTGAAATACTAATTTAGTGGTAAATCTTATAAAGTATCTGTTCACTTTTGATAAAAATTGTTTTGTTTTAAAAACAGTGTTATGAACATAAGTAAATATAGATAAAAATTACAAGAGTTTATAAAACATTTTTAGGTTAAACAAATTAGAGCAGACAAGGATTTAACAACTATTTAGAACTTTTATTCTTCTATTTTAGGGAATCTGGAAACATCAAAGCTGGATTAGAACATCTGGTAAGTTCTAATTTTCTCTTGAACATTTACATCATCTTTGATATCTGCATTCTAAATGAACACTTTGAATGAGCTTTGAATACCTTGTATTGAGAAAGTCAACTATTTCCCAGAGGGTCAGCTTACTGTTATTATGTGAAGGCACTTACATTTTCATTTCTCTTATCATTTCAAGGAAAATTAAAAATTTTTTAAATTACTTTTTTTTTATGTAGAGATGAAATAAAATGGTTGACAATCCTTGGATTGATGCTTGCTTTAATTATAAACAAAAATTGTTTGGTGTAGAATTTTTGGCATATCTTGATCTGATGAAAACAAGCTGTGTTTTAAGAAAAACACATTCAAATATTGCATGCATAAATGTGGTATGTTTTAGCAATTTAGCAGCTTTGAAAGAAGTGCACAGCTTTGTCTTTCCTGATGTCTTTGCTTTATGAATAATGCATTGATTTAAACTACATTCAGATTTAGAATATAAAATAATTGAGATGCAAAATTTTTGGTTTAAGTAAACATTTTAGAGAAAAGTGAAATTCAGACTGATTTAGCATTAAAATCTGTCATTGATCAAAAAATTGGAAAACCCGTACAATTGTAGTATGTCTGAAATTTGTTAAGCCCACTGTATTGAGTGTTTCTTACAACACTAAGTAGTTCATTTAAACTGAGCATTATAGAGTCATACTCTGGTTTCTGATCAGATCCAAATGTTGAATAATTAATGGTACAGATTCTTTTGTAAATACTGTCTAAGTAGTTTTTTTAATGCAAGGCTTCATTCGTATATCATACTGTAGCTTTGTTAACTATTAATATACTTTCGATTGGCTTCCACAGAAGCAAACAGTAGCAAGAGACAGCTTCATTTTGACTTATACCAGTTTTAGAGTTGAAAGGAATTCTTGGTTTTTCTTTTACAGCTAAAGGAAACTGAGGAAACTTAGACTTTTAAAAGTGATCCTAAAAATTAGAAATGAATTATTAAAAAGCAGAGTATAATACTTAGAAAATTTGAGCTGTGTATTTGAGGATTAGAAGTTAGTAAATAACATTGATATTTTCATCATTAAAAAGTATTTCCTGAACCACTGTTTATCAGTTCAAAATAGCACATAGATTTAGGACATACGGACATCAGAATAGACACGTTAATCTGTAACATCACATTCCAGTATCACTTAGGGGCTTACAACAGGAAGAATAGCTATCATAGTGCCAAAATGAGGTGTCTTTTATTTTTTATTTTTATTTTTTGAGATGGAGTCATGCTCTTTCTCCCAGGCTGGTGTGCAGTGGAGTGATCTTGGCTCACTGCAACTTCTGCATTCTAGGTTCAAGTGATTCTTCTGCCTCAGCCTCTGAGTAGCTGGGATTACAGGTGCCTGCCACCACGACCAGCTAATTTTTGTGTTTTAAGTAGAGATGGGAATTCACCATATTGGCCAGGCTGGTCTCAAAACTTCTGACCTCAGGTGTTCTGCCTGCCTCGGCCTCCCAAAATGCTGGGATTACAGGTGTGAGCCACCTGGCCTGAAGTGTCTTTTATATTTTTGTTGTAAGTTATTATTTATTAAAAATACTTTATATTTACTTTGTTCATGTTCTTCAGTAAAGAGTAATGGGTTTGATGTTTCTCTAGTTTAAATTCCATACTTTTTATACTTACTAGTAGGATCTCATTTTCATTGACTGTTTTACACATTTATATTATAAATTTATCTAGCAGTGGTTTTCTAACTGTGCCTTGGGCTGCCCAGAAACCTCTCCAAAGCCGATGGTACTCCAGACTTCCATTACTCACTTTAACCAAAATAGTTCTACTTTTAGTTATTTTGTAGAATAAATGTGTGAACTTTTTAACAACATTTCATCTGAAGAAAGAGTTCTCTGGCTAAAAATATTTTAACACTTTTGATAAAACATGGTTATCATTGAAGAATAATTGTATATTAATTATTCTTCCCTATTCTTGAGTCTAAGTTATATTTCATTTTTATCTGTCATGTACTGCAAATATATTTCAAAGATATGCATTTTGGAAATGAGAGAGCCAGGACTAGCATACAGTTAGGTAGTAAGAACCAGATGATTTGAATGCATTTCATCTTAGTTGTTTGAAAGACTGTTACTTGATGTTATAATTGAGCCACCAACTGTGAACTATTAACAATATATTCATCTATCCATCTGTCTATCCATCCATTCATCCATCTTGCCTTGTGCATTAATAATACTCAGTAAAAATTGTCAGTGATATTATGAAGAATATCTTTATAAACCTTTCTAAAAAGGTTCATGCCTAAAATGGAGCTAAACTCAACAATTTATGGGTTGTACATTAATGAAACCTGTTCTGTCTAGCACCTGTGGGTGGCAGAGGTTTGTGTCTCTCCCTTTCACTGCTGAGGAGATTGTTAGAAGCCTTCTAGCGTATATGTAGCTCTTTTTGAATTGGCTGTGTAGCTGAATGCAATTAGAAGTATATTTTCGAATAGATTAATGTTAAAACATATATGGTATAAAATTAAAATGAGAAAAGCATCCTGCACATTTGGAATTAATTTTTTCTTTGCATAGCTTTCTTCAGTCTTTGTTTTAAAAAATTATTTAATTATTTATTTAGATTATCATAGAGAATTAGCATTGTTCTAAGAGGAGTAAAAGCCAATATACATTTTAATAAGTTAAGAAAAATTACATATGTGGCTTGTTATGCTTGCTACCAGGTAACATAGTTGCATTGTTTTTGTACTATATGTTTATATGCTCTTCGTGGTATATAGTTATATGTAACCCTGGAAAGGAAAAAGCAAGTGTGGATCTATGGAGAAAAGAGTGGGATAGGTGGACTGTTCCCCTGGAAGCTCTTCAAAGACTGATTTCCTTTACTTAAGTTTTTTACAATCTCTTAGACCATTGATTCAGCCTCTCTGTTTTGTTTTTCTTCTTAATCATTTCTTTCTCTTGATGTTGCCAAGTGTTCCTGAGAACTGTCTTAGTATCTCATTCTCCTCAGTTTAAATTTCTTGTAATACACTGTCCAATACCATCTTATTTTTCTCCTCACAAACTTATTAACTACCCATAAAGCCCATGTCTGTTAAAAGCTCTAGACTGAGACTTTGAAGGCTGTTGCTCTGTTATCCATTGATGATTCTTGTCTGATGATTGCAGAATACAGATTATCCAGTTCTACTGCTCCCTCCATGTTATAGCTATCACTCTACAGTAAGGAAGAGCCTAGCCTCCTTGTTTTGTTTATCTGTTTATCAGGAGTAGGACTCATATTTTAATTTTATTAAATAGGCTATTGTCAATTACTTTCCTTATTTATTTTGATGCTCAGATTGTCCCAGATTTATCTAGGGAGAATCCTTTCAAGATGGCTCCTGGGTGCTTTTGACAAGTGAGAACGCTGACTCTTAATAACACCAATACATTTACTCATTTTCTCAGTCATATAATACACATAAAATAGTTTTAGAATTGCTGCAAATATACTTTGAGTAAAATAACCCTGCTAAAAAGAGTTCCAGATTTATTTGCAATTCCTTTTCTCCAATGAGTATAGTTACGTTACTCATTTGAAATACAGTGCGTTTATTTGTTTCTGTTTGCATTCAATTTAGGTGTCTTTGTCCCCATTCTGTTGATTTAATTATGTTTGAGCATGTATGATGTTAACATGCTTCCAGACATCAAAATTATACATACGGTATTCTTGGAGAGGTGTGTGTGTCACTCTCTTCCTCTTGTAGGTAGCCAATTGTGGGAGCGTATGTTTCCCTTTACCCCTTATAGGTAGCCAATTTTATTGACTTCTGGTTTATCATTCCTCTTTTTTTTCTTTTTCCTTTTTTTTTGGGGGGGGGGAGTAAAACTGTGTGTGTGTGTGTGTGTGTGTGTGTGTGTGTGTGTGTGTGTGTGTCTGTGTGTATGTCTGTGTGTTTGTGTGTGTTTCTGTATTCTTTTTTCCCTCCTTTTGTTTATTTTTTGCTTAGCAGTATATCCTGGAAAAATTACTGTTTGTACCATTATATTTATTGTTTCTTGATTAAGAGTCTGATATTTTAGCCTACTTGGCATGCCTTCCACAGTTGTATAGATGCTGGTGGAAGACACAAGATTCCTTGGTCAGAGGCAAAGTGATTTATTGCTAACAGCACAACAGGTAGCACATGCTTCATGTGTATACTGGTTTCTCTTGACCCCCAAGTTCCAAGAAGTAATGCTGCATACTCAGTGGGTTTGTGTCATAGCTGAGGAACTCCCAAGTATAGGAGTTCTTTAAGAGATCTTAAGCTTTAAGGAGTTCTTTAGGAGCTCTTTAGGAGTTCTGCTGTTAAACCTGTCCAAATTTTAGGGAAATACATCTTTATTATCCTAGTCAGATAACAAAATTGCCTTCTGGTCCAAGGGGAAACTTTATCTCTCTCTTCCAAGATTACACTACAAATGTCTTTGAAAATGCAGTCTAGAACAAAAGCTGATGTAAGATATACAGCACCACTATAGAGAATTGTCTCTTAAGAGGTATTATTGGCTGGGTGCAGTGGCTCATGCCTGTATTCCAACACTTTGGGAAGCTGAGGTAGGAGGATTGCTTGAGTCCAGGAGTTCAAGACTAGCCTGGGCAATATAGGGAGAATCCCGCATCTCAAAAAAAAGTTAAAAAATTTTTTTAAAACTATTTTTATTATTTTCCTAACTATGAAATCTAGAAAGGTTTGTAGTTTTGTTCTAGTGGTTAACTTTCTATTTGTGTTTTTTATTGTTCTTTAATTCTACTTTATTCCTGCCTAAGTTTTTATTTATTTAGTTATTTTTGACAACTAGTAATCAATTTATTAAAATAGCTGACTTAAGCACCTGCAATGATGACTTTAACTTTAACTTCTGGCCCAGTATTGATGGAAATAATCAACTTAACAATTTCAGAATTACCATGCAAGGCAATAAGTAGCTTGTGGATTCTCATTTGAAAGTGAACCCATGTCTCAGAACCTTCACCGCAAAGCAGTTTTCTTATAGTGATTCTCAAAGTGTTGGTAGGCATCCAAACTGGTCCTTTCACTTTGAGATTCTTTTCCTCTGTGCCTCTGATCAAGTCAGCATACATCTCCTCCAGGGATTTTATGTTTCGGCTGCATGTGTGTGTGAATTCTAATTTGGTGAATTGCCACCTCTGGCATCATGGGTGTTTTCTTGGCATTTTTAAAAGCCATGGCTGTAGCACAGCTTCCTGATGGACTTGTTACTGGCAGAGAGCAAACAGCAGTGAGTCAGGAACAGGAGCAGGTAGACCAGAGTCCCACAGCCAAGGCAACCAATTGTGTCTTCATCAAAAAGCCCTACTTTCTGACACCTGTTGAAGTTTGGAAAAAATCAAAAAAGAAGGAAAAAGGGGAAAAAAAAAGCCCACTTAATATTTTAATGGTATCCTTTGATTCCCACTTACTACTTTTATTTTAGCCAGTGATCCTATTAGAGTTTTCCTTTCATCCTTCTTTTATTTCTTTTTGTTTTCTATCTCTGTCTCTCTTTTTTTTTTTTTTTTTTGAGATAGGGTCTCATTCTGTCATCCAGGCTGGAGTGCGGTGGCCTGATCTCAGCTCACTGCAACCTGCGCCCCCCTTCAGGCTCAAGTAATCCTCCGCCCTTAGCCTCCTGAGTTGCTGGGACCACACGCGTGTACCACCATACCTGGCTAATTTTTGTATTTTTAGTAGAGATGGGTTTTTGCCATGTGTTCCAGGCTGATGTTGCTTCTTGTACAGCCTATAGAAATGCGAGCCAAATAAAGCTTTTTATTAATTGCCTAGGCTCATGTATTCCTTTATAGCAACACACATAGACTAAGAAAATCCCTTTCTTGCTGACCCTTTTTTCTACTTATTTACTTTTATATACTTTGGAAACCGCTGTTGAATAGGCCTTGAATCCTAAGGAATTATCCTCCTGGGCTCAAGCAAACCACTTCCCTTGGCCTTCCAAAGTGCTGCCATTATAGGCATGGGCCACCGTGTCCATCATTCTTTTTGTATGCTTGTTGCTTTGTTAGAATACATGATGTTTATGTGCCATTCTTCTACCCATGCTATTACTTTGTTTTAGAATCAGCTGTAAAATTAAGTATATCAAATGCTTTCTATCAGTTCATTTGCTGGTATTTCCCCAGTTATTTCTTGTTTCGATGAAGCTCATAGTATATTCCTCAGAAAAGGCTCCTGTGTACAATATTCCCTGAGATCTTACACATTCCAATCTGTTTTGATATAGTCTTGCCACTTGAATGACAACTTGGCTGGATATAAAATATTTGGTTTGCCTTTTCTTTCTTTGATTTTCTTAAAAATACTGTTCCACTAATGCCTTGTTTTATATATTGCTTTTGATATTGCCAGTACCAGCCTTATTTTCCTCCCCTTATTGGTAATTTTATTTTTTTGCCTGGAGTTTCTGCCATTTTCTCCTTGGCCTTAAAGTCTAGTTTTACTAGGATAATCCTAAAGGTTGGTTGTTTTCTGAAGTTCAGTTTTTCCAAGTATATGGTAAGCTTTCTTATAGATTTAAATTAGTCTCATTTTCAGAATTAATTTTCGTGGCCTACAGTTAAATATTAGCTGTGTTTTATTGTTTTGTTTTCTTCTTCAAGGACTCTAATTGTGTGTGTATGTGTTTTGTTTGTCTTTTTTTTAGTTCCTGCCATAGTTTGAATATTATCCCTTCAAACCTCATGTTGAAAATTGATCCCCAGTGTTAGTTTGGGGCTTAATGGGAGGTGTTTGGGTCATGGGGTTGGATCCCTCTTGCATGGCTTGGTGCCTTGCTTCTGGCGATGAGTGAGTTCATGCTTTTTGAATATCCTCAAGAACTGGTTGTTTAGAGCATCTAGCACCTCCCTTCCCTTTGCTTTACCTCTTCTCTCACCATGTGATCTCTGCACACACTGGCTTCCTTCACCTTCTGCCATTAGTAGAAGTAGCCTGGGATTCTTACCAGAAGCAGATGCTGGCTCCTTGCTTCTTGCGCAGCCTGTAGAAATGTGAGCCAAATAAAACTCTTTATTAATTGCCCAGGCTCATATATATGCTGTATACTTCTCCATAGTAACACATATAGACTAAGAAAATCCCTTTCTTGCTGAATCTTTTTACTACTTATTTACTTTTATATACTTTGGAAACCCCTGTTGAATAGGCCTTGAATCGTAAGGAATCATCCTCCAGGAATCCTTAGAACAATAAAACACAAAACATCTCAGAGAACTCAGTGCCTATAACATTGTTTAAGACTTAAAGAAAATGAATGAAAGCACTGCTTATAATGTTGTGCTTAGATTTTATAATGAACTTAAGAAAATAATTTTTTAAAAAATTTGATGAAGAATCACTTATAGATGAAAGGCCTTCTGATAATGACCCAGGGTTAAGTCTCTTAACACAGAAGGGTTGATGGAGTCGCGGTGGGTAGTTATTAGATGTTGCTCCTGACTTTTTTTTTTTTTTAAATGCTGCTCTGAAGTTGTAGAAAGTTGACTATAAATTCTTGTTCTGTAAAGGGTGCTGGACACCATGTTTTTTCTTTTTCTTTCTTTCTTTCTTTTTTTTTTTTTTTTGAGACAGAGTCTTGCTCTGTTGCCCAGACTGCAGTGCAGTGGTGCAGTCTCAGCTCACTGCAACCCACACGTTCCAGGTTCAAGTGATTCTCCTGTCTCAGTCTCCTGAGTAGCTGGGACTACAGGTACCTGCCACCACACCTGGCTAATTTTTATATTTTAAGTAGAGACAGGGTTTTACCATGTTGACCAGGCTGGCCTCAAACTCCTGACCTTAGGTGATCTGCCCACCTCGGCCTCCCAGAGTGCTGGGATTACAGGTGTGAGCCACCGCACCCAGTGACTCCATGTTTTTTCTATCATTATGTTTTAAATTCCAGATAATGTAGTGAGTACTGACCCTTATTGGACTACTGAATGGGGATTAAAATGTTTGCTTTCGGGAGGGAGCTTTAATAAAGTAACACGTTTTTATTTTTACAATTCAGAAAAAAATAGGAGATAGAGCCTTGCCATTTGATGACAATACAGCTATTATTATTTTATAAGAAAACTATAAAAATGATGCTATCCTTTTCTGGGAGAAGGATTTAGATCAGAAAATATTAAGTTCAGCTGTATGAAAAATTGTTACTTTTTAAGGTCAAAATAGTTTTGTGGGTTGTTTCTGGCTTGAAAGAAGGACAGCTGTGCTATGCCCCCTTTGGCAAGGAATGAAATGAATTATCCTGATCAGTATGATGTTTCTAAAGCTTCCTTTTTTCTCTTTTCTGAAGAGTCAAATAAATAGAAGTAGCTGGTAGTAACTGTACAGGGTGATCTAGGGCAGTGCTTCACCATCTTTAATGTACATATGAGTCACCTGGGAATCTTGCTTAAAGCACATTCTGATTCTTTGGGTCTGGGGCACTATTTGAAATTATGCATTTCAACTAGCTCCTAAGCAAGGTTGATGCTGCTAGTTCAGTGACCACCAGGAAAAAAAAATACATTAAAAGGCATTGACTTGAAAGACATGTGTCCAATGAAGAAGGCCTTCTGAATCTGGTGAAGAATCTAGATGGTTCCCTTACACTCATTGAATATTATTTTGCAATCTGTGAATGATTGGTTGGGTGTTCATAAACCCAGGGGAAAGGGGTACTCCAAAAGTTTATAGAGGGGCAAAAAATTTATCTTATCTTACAAGAGTAACAGACATTTGTTTTAAAATTTTAGGTTCAGATGTTACAAGTTGTATTTTTCAGGACTTTAGTTAGACACTAGGACTAATAATACCTTGTTAAGCTTTAAGCGGAAAATTAAATGAGTGATAATAACATCTTTTAGTGCAAAGGGTTACAAGTGTTTATAGCTTTAAGTGGGATTTGTTTTCTATTAATAGTTGAATAGCAAAAGAACTCTGGAGCCATACCTGTGGGTTTTGTCTTTCCACAGAGGTCTCATTTATGTTTCTTACATTGCATAACATTTGAGAGTGATGACCTACTTGTCTTTGTGGTCAGGTAACACAGTCTGACCATTTTAAGTGTTGAAAAGCAACTGTCGTTAATAGTTTGTTTAGCCCCCCAGTGGTTTATAAGAATATGGTTCTGCTTGCCAGAAATGTAGGCAGTCCCATTGCTATTAGGTATTCATCAATAACTATCAGGTTCCAATAAAAACCCTTTCCTTTCTGTTTTAGACTATTTTACAAAGCATTTGAAAATCAAACTGCTGTATTTCAGTTCTCAGACTGATAGTTCTATTTAACAGTGCATAACACAAGCATATTTAACACAAGCATATTTAAGTTGTATTTAACACAAGCATAAACACAGTTAATGGATTATTATCATACTTTTGGGGATTCAGTTAATACACAACATGAACTAGCAAATGCAAAATATAAATATTCTAAACTTTCATCTGTAGCATTTTAAATATTTCAGTTGTAGTTTTATACTTTCTTATTGTGTTCCGAAAAAATGTTTGAGTTTCAGAATATATTATCTCAAAATGCACTGATGTTATGCATATAGTCAATAAATTTATTAAACACTGATTAAAAATATTTATTAGCTCATTTCACAGTTTAAGGATTTCAGCATAATAGATACCTTTCCTCCCAACATTTTAATTTATTTTTCTCACCTAAGACAATATACATTTGAGGTTTAGGGTTAAACCACATGTTAAAACAGACACTTTCCTCAAACTGTGATCATGAGGTGAAACAGCATGAAGTTTTTCTTCTTTCTACAAGACCAATTCCATAAATCTTTCTCTT
The DNA here is from genome assembly GCF_009761245.1 of Sapajus apella. NCBI lineage: Eukaryota > Metazoa > Chordata > Mammalia > Primates > Cebidae > Sapajus > Sapajus apella. The sequence goes on along the minus strand of NW_022436944.1, from coordinate 10,475,331 downwards.
TCCTTTTAACATACAGTGTGTCCTATGAATGTGTGCAAATTAAAATACCTTTAATGTGGATAAAATGTTAATGTCATGTTAATGTCATATTACTGTCATAATTTCTTAGGCAGTTTACAGATCTTAAATCTGAGGACTGGCATATAATCTAGTCATAAACAGTGTCATGTCAAGTGATCCATTTCTCTGATATATTTTGATGAGTTACAAGTTTATTGAAAATTGCTTCTGTAATAAATGATTAATAAATATTGTCCAGTCATCCAAATAGCATGAACTTGGGCCCTTCTCTGCCCTTGCCCAATCCCTCCTTTCACCCTCTACAGAAAGACCTGTGTGTTTTATCATGAGGCACAATGTTTTTGAAAATAGTGAGGAAATGCTGGCAACCTAACATTTAAAAAAAAAAAAAAGACATCATGCAATTTTCATGATATTGCTACTAGTCTCAGAAATATGTTTAATATAGATAACTATTTTTGACTTTTATGCACATGAGGTTATTAAAGCTTTTTAAAGTAAATATAAATATTCTAAATGTATTAAAGTAACCCCTACTTCCCATTACTTAAGGGTCTAAAAATCAGACCTTGAAACTACTGCAGTTACTGGATATTATTTTCTTTTTATTTTGTATTAGGGTTCAAAACACTGTAGGCTTGCCTTCATTGCAGGTACATGTGGTACCTAGTAGTTATTTCAGGGGCTTTCTTGGGATCTAACTTCAGTAACTGTAGAGAGAGAACTAGCAACAGGGATGACAGGGTTGCTTTCTATTTCTCCAGTCAAGGCATTAGGAGTTAAGATGGAGAACGCCTTTGCCACAATGGTATCTTTAACCACACTAATTACCATTTACCACTGAATAATAGCATCTATATTTAATTTTAACATACACAGCCTGCTTATTTTAGGAAGAGCGCAGCACAAGGAGTCAGAATAGTGTGATGTTACTGTGTGACCTCTAGCAACGCACACAACAGCTCTGTTTCACTTTTTTCATTTTCCCCTTACTTATAGGGTTGTTAAAATAGTGTGTGAAAATTTATCAAAGCATAAGACTTTCTAAAGTGTATCATTATTTCTGTAGAGAAAGAAAAATTGTAGTAGTTCCAGTTAATGTAAGTAACAAGATAGCTAAAAACAATATCTTATTTCCAGTATACTCACAGCGAACTATGAGAAAATTTTGTTCTTTATTTGCTTGTATCCTTACCCTTTTAAAAAACTTCATTATATACTTTTAAATATTATAAAGTACTTTAATACATGTTCACTGTAATATGTCAAAAAAAACTGATACGTAAAGAAAAATGATTATATCTTTTTCTGCCTGCCATCAATCTTGTCTTAATGGTTACCACTCATCTTCTATATCCTTCTCTATTTTCAGGCATATATTACTAAGCTTTTGTTAATTTGTAAAAATACAGTAATACTATGTATGTATTTTACAACTTGGACTTTTTATTTGTTTAGTGCTAGATAAAATATGTATGCACAACGTGAAGCTGGTTTTTGCTGGAATTCTGTCAAAATGTGGCAGTTAGTACGATTACTATATTATTTAAAGCATTTGTAGAGAACATTTGAGGACCACATAATTTGTCTTTTATGGAGTCAGCAGAGATTCAACTTTATTTTTACCTTGGTTATCTTGATTACGGTATGTGTAAAAGTAGGCTTATGATAAATTTATTATAATCAATACAGGAAAGAATGGGTTATTTTTTGAAAGAAAATCCTATTTCATAATTGCAAAAAACAAATAAGCAAAGATTGATTAGAAAAGGGGGCTTATGACATCTTTAAAACAATGTTTAGATTTATAACAGACTAGTCTTTTTAGATTTTAAATTTTGACCTAACTCTTGCTGTAACATATTATTATGATCTTCAATTTTGTTAATGACTAAATTATGTCATCATATCATAGTATAATTTATTTCCTTGTTGACTCTACCTTTTAAGTAAATATTCAGCTTTGTATTTATTTTTTGACTAAAAATGGCATTTGCTCTTGCAGATATTGCATGACTTGAAAGGCAAGTAAATTGATAATATATTGTTTAGTAAGTTTTCAAAGTTATTATATTTTTATGGGGGGGAACTTAGCTTATTTTTAAAGTCTTTTGTGGCCAAGTGGAGTGAGTGGTTAAAACAATATGCAAAAGTTTGAGCTTCCAGTGGAGTCATCGTTGACTCCTCTATGATCTGGATTATAGATAACAGTGTTTTTTTTTTACTGAGCACATATGAAAATTATTGCCAAAGAAAAATTACTTTTGTTTACTGTTTTTACTTGGAAAATAAGCAGAGTGCGGGAAGCACTGGGTTAGTGTTGAGTGAACTGATTCTGTGCACTGGCACCTAACCTTTGGAGGATTCAGTTTGTTCCTATGTAATGTAAAGGGTATAAACTGAATGATTTCTAAGGCTCTTGAATATGTGATTCTATGAAAGAAAAGCCTTTGAATGCTTAGCATATAAAGGTTTGTATTCTTAAGTCACTGCTTCCCTAACTTAGATGAGATGTTTTAGAATATGCTTAGCTATATATTGCTGTACTAGAGCATCATAAACAGTTGCTATAC
>NW_022436944.1:10370237-10470237 GCF_009761245.1 Sapajus apella | reverse complement strand
TGTATTAAACCATAGGAGTAGATTTTAAAAATTTAGTACATACTGCATGCAAGTTAGAGGGGAAGACACTATAATGAATGTATAAATGGGTTTATCTTTAAGGATTTTATAGTCTAATATAGTAGGTAAGATATGCTTATAACTTATAAATACCTTACTTAACTTAAAAATCACCTTTTTTTTTCCTGAGAAAAATTTAGCATATTTTTCATATTAACCTTTCTCCCTTATAATATTTGTCTTGGCTTTGCTATCTTATTGGGATCTTTGAAGTGAGCGTCAGTCATAAATGGATTGCTTTCAACATTTTGGGAATGCTCTTCTATAATTTAGCAAAATAAATAGTTTAAATATGGTCAACAAACTTTAATCACAATATTTTCTACGTAACAGTAAACCTAGGTTCCATTTTTAAAATTGTTTTATTCAAAAATTAATTATGTTATTTGGTTTTTCCCAAGAATGAATACAAATCTTGATTATATAGCTTTTGTGTGTTACCTTTAAGTGAACTATAATCAAGTACTAACTGTAAATAATAAATGTAGCATTGTTAGCTATATCCAGGTTTATTCTAAAGTTAAGTATAGTATATTCTGAGAGTTTGATAAATTTAGAGAAGCAACTTTTAAAAATATGTTTTAAAATAACACAAATCAGTACTCATTGTTTGAGGAGTACCTGATTTCCATTTAAAGAATGTTATATAAACATTTATATAAAGTAATATAGTTTAGGAAATTATGAAGTATCTTGAAAGATAATTGCTAAAATGTCTCATAAATTATTATTCCCAGATACATGGTACTCATATGGCAAAATTTACAATGAAATTTCTTTTAACATCAGTTTTAATGCTGTGCCAATATTACTTCTTTCTTCTCTCCTTCATTCACTCAGTCATCTTTATTACAATTTATAAAATGTTTATAATAATCTACTCTCCTCATTTGTCAGTTTCTACATAAATTTGTATTTCTTGAAGAAATTTTACAGGGACAAAAGTAGCACTTGTTAAAATACAAGTGCTTGCTTTTATCAGCCATTGATATAAGTCATTGATATGTCTTCCTTATAGTTCTAGTTAAAATAAATCATTCCCTATACCGAATTACCATACCAACTTACAGTACCTCTCTAACAGTATTAATACTTAGAATTAATAAAGATACAATATTAAATAATAAAATATCTAATACTTTATTATATCCATCTCATTATTATATGCATATCTTACCTACCATATTAAACTATAAATTCCTTGAGGTTAAATTTATACTTTAGTACCTGGTACGTGGGTTGCACAAAGTATATGCTAATTTTTTTTATTTGTTGCATGAATATTTTAAATGCTCCAGAACAGCCTATTCCTCAAATAAATATTTATTATGAATAAAAGTGTAATCTAATTTTTAAATCCAATCTTTAACATTTAGATTTAATAAATTAATCTTTTTATTTTCTTTTGTCTATTTCATTTTTTTTGTTGAAATTCCAAAGAAACTGACACAGAGAAGATTGCGGAAACCCTGAGTGTCTTTTAAAAAATGCAGCCCTCTGTACTCCCCTTTTCCTCTACACACATACTGTAAGGGTACAAAGTTTCAGTTACGCAGGGTGAACAAATTCTGGAAATCTGATATACAGCATGGTGACTAGAGTTAATGATACTGTGTTTTATATTTGAAAATTACTAAGAGAGTAGATCTTAAATATTCTTACCACAAAAAAGGTAAATGTGTAAGGTAATAGATATGTTAATTAGTTTGATTATGGCAATCATTTCACAGTGTATACATGTATCAAAACATCACATTGTATACTTTAAATGTGTATAATTGTTATATGTCAGACCTCAGTAAAGCTGTAAAAAAAATTATGAGAGTGGGGAAATTTTTTTCTTTAAAAGATAGCCTTCAGAGAATTGACCAACCACTGTGATATTTTAAGTAGCATTGAGAAAGAATGTTAATCCATAAGAGTAAATGAATGCCCACGAGAGAAGGAGAAGCAAGTAGACATGGTAGAAACCCTGGCAAGACTCAGAAGGTAAAGGAGTACATTTCCTGGTTTTATAGAGTGTTACTTTGGTTGCTGTCCCTGAGAAAGCTGAAGCGACCAGAGAGCACCTATTATACTCTAAAATAGCTTCTAACTTGACATGTTGAAAAGACTCATTCCTACCCTGGTGAGAAAAGCTGTCACTGAAAAAAGCTAAACTACTTAATGAATAGGCAGCATCTCTTGTGGGTATTACCAAGTGTGGCCTTAAGTAGTGTTTGATCCTGGTAGTAATTAGCCAAGCAGAGCATGAGTAGATCTTCGAACTTCAGAAATAAGAAATACGTGTTTCATTAACAAATATTTGTTGAGTGTCAGTTATATATCAGGCTAGGTGATAGATATGGAATGATGAACCAGATCAGGAGAGATGACTCTGTCCTTGTGAAGTATCATTTAATAAATAGAAGCAGATGCTAAATAAATATATATCAAGTATATTTTGCTGTAATTCTTATAAATTATAAGTTTTTAGAAGGAAAAGTTCAGAGTGCTATGAAAGAATAAAGATCGGATGGATAAGAGCAGGATAGAAACCTACACTTTATGTCATAGGAATTAAAAGAATAATAAGTAAGAAATTATGAGTGGTATTTCAGAAGGACCTTGGAAATGTCTTGACTGTCAGCCTTGATTCTCATCCCTAATCTTCCACATACATTTAAGTGTTATCCTGCTAACACTTATCCACTAAATATTTCTCAAAACCATGTCTTTCTCTCCATCCTTTCTTGTCACTGCTCTGGTTAAAGCTTTATTGCTTGCTGCCTGGACTACCCACAACAGCCATGTGTTTGATTCCTACCTCCAATCTTCATAAAGGATGAAGTCCAAATTTCTTAAAATCATACCCTCCTTTAGAGCTCTCCTGACAGATTTGTATCTTGACATGTTCTAAGTTATACTTTCCACATTGTGCTTTTATGCTGTTTCTTTTATTCTAATCCTTGCTGTTGCTTTTCCCTTTGTTCAAAATATGGTGTACCAACAAATTCCCCCTTCCCCTCCCCTCCTGGTTACTAGCTCATTTGTGAAAAGCTTTCACAGCTCCATCCCATCCCCAGAATGAGCCTCTGTACTTCTCTGTGACTATCTCCATTACTAATATTACTTATCACATTACTGTATAATTGCTTGAGACCAGGAAAAATTTTACTAACTTTTATATCCCTAGTGCCTGCTGATAGTAGGCACTCAACAAACGCTTTTAGGTAAATAAGTAGATGAGTTGCCTTAAGCCGGCCTCTCATATTCGGTAACTTATATGAAGTATAGATTTTAAAATATTTAATATGTGTCCCTCATCATGAAAAATTCAGATTCACTGATTTGAGCAGATATTTAGTCTTAATTTGTGCCTGTAATGAGACCTTATGTGGTCTTTGCTACCTAGTGAGAGCAGTGCCATCTATTGGCTGTAATCCAAAGTGTATCCACTGTTATATCCAGAATTGAGCATAGTGCATCAATGAAACATTTTTGGGAAGGCACACCTATGAAAATTTTTTCATAAATGTACACAAAAAACTACCTCATGCATGGTAAAAATAAATGAAGTAATTCAATCAAATACACCAACAAAGGAGAACGATGTCGTGTCTTGACACAGTAACAGAAAATGTGTATTGTCAGCATTTGCTTTTATTATTTATTTATATCCCAGCTCATTCATACAGAAATTATAATGGCTATTTTATTTGATAGAAAAAGACTAAGCAAAAATACAAATGAACATTCACTCCTATCCTTTAAAAACTAATTGATATTTTGTGATTTACATAGCAACTTGTTACCAAATACTTTTATAGCTTTTACAGAACCATAAAGGTAAGACAAAAAAAGATACCTAAACAAAAAAAATCTCCAAACCATGGGAATTGACCTTTAATGGGAATCTACACCCAGATAAGAAAGGTGGCAGTTCTATTTGTTATGGGTAACTTATGCCACATTATTGAAAAAAATTTTTTTTTACTTCATTCACTGATACTGTTTCCTCTGCAGCAACATTTTTATATGGTAAATGAAACTATGCTCAACAGTTAAATTTAATCAGCAGAAATAAAGCTACGCTGGAGTTAGCAGGTGTCAAGGAGTCCTCTGACTAGCAGCTGTTAATGCTGTTGGCATATATAGTTTAGTGCTACAGTGCTTTCTAGATAGACAAAGAAAATGTGACATGAGGGTAAGCCACCAAACTATTAGGAAACCTTGCTGTATTGTCAGACTGCCAGTACTCTAAGGAGTTTCAGAAATAGTGTGTTTTCCAGTACGGTGAAAACAAACATAGTTTAAGATATACAAGACAGCAACAATATAATTTTAAAAATAGTTTCTTATATTTTAGTCATATGTGGACTTTCATTAAAGAGAAGAATTGTGTTAGCTCCTCAGTACCTTTCAGACTCTGATGCTCTGTCAAAATGTTCCTTAATGTGCATATATGAAACCAGATGTAAACTCTTTATTGTTACTGTCCTTACAACTGTAAACCCATGATACTAATAATGAAGGCACTTTGGATGGCTGGCTGGCTGGATGGATGGATGGATGGATGGAGTACATGCAGCTATATGTACCACAAACACTCATATAGTCTTTATAACAACAACCTCATGAGATAGGCTTAATAAAACCTTGTAGTAATACACACCAGGAGAAGAGAAATTCAGGTAAAAAAATCCAAGAAGTGTGGCTCCGGAGCTTATACCCCTAATTTTTTAGAAATTATGGTGGAATTTTGGTGCTACTGTTACTTCCATTTTACAGGTAAGATGATTTGTTCAAGATCCCACAGCTTATAGATGTGAGCTCTGAAACTCAGTCCTAGACCATACAGGCTCCAGAGCCCATGGTTTTAGTATACTATTTTTCAAACAAATCTACTAGATAAATTTGCAAATGAAAGTTGCAAAATAAATGAAAATAGACCTTAAGAAATATAATTTAAATTAAGCAATCTTAAAGTATTATTTTATTTACATTGAATTTCCAACATTTTGATTTATTACTAGACAGATTTACTTGCTTGCTTTATGTTTCATATGTTGCCTAAATGATTTAGATATTTAAGTCATGGTAATTATCAGTTTAATTTTGAAAATATTGATAATAAGCTTATTTTAGTTACTGAGCCATTATCTTGATGATCTAGTTGTATTACTACAACCCCAAATGCTGAAAATAGGCCAGGCACAGTGGCTCACACCTGCAATCCCAGTACTTTGGGAGGCTGAGGCGGATGGATCACTTGAGCCCAGGAGTTCAAGACCAGCCTGGGCAACATGGTGAAACCCCATCTCTACTAAAAATATAAAAATTAGCTGGGTGTGGTGGTGCGCGCCTGTAGTTCCAGCTACTCAGGAGGCTGAGGTATGAGAATCTCTTGAACCTAGTAACGGAGGTTGCAGTGAGCCAAGATGGTACCACAGCACTCCAGCCTGGGCAACAGAGCGAGATTTATCTCAAAAAAAAAAAAAAGCCAAAAATAAAAAGAAAGTATTTAACAAACTTAGTTTACCTTTGTGCTCACTGCTCTTGCAGCCATTGTAATTTGGTATATGCAAAGACCAGCAGAACATCAGCTTAAAGTACAAATATGGAAAAGAGTTAGTGTAGCTCTGGTTTTTTGAGCCTGCCTTATCTGTACTTCCCTACTCTGTTTGATGTGATATCCTCATTTTTCCACCTTTTTCTAATCAGTCCACTTCAGAATCTGTAATTTTTGTACAAATGTGCTATGACATTGCTTGGCCCACTTTTGGTGCAAACAAAGCTTTGACATATAACCCACGTTTTTTTCCCCCTTAAACCTGGTCCTAAATCAAATAGTACTTAATTTACCTTAGCAAAAATGACAAAGTTTCAATTTACTATGTAACTTGAGAAATTAAAGTTGTATTATTTAGTGTAAATGCCTTAATTACAAATTTTGGCTACAGTAAAAATCACTTTCTGCCAGAATATTTAACATGAGTACAGCAGCAGTAGATGCAAGGCTGTTACCATGACATTTGGACAGGCCTCTTCAGCAGCAGTTAACCATTGCTTATAGATACATTAAAAGCAAACACTAGCATTGGAGGAGAGCACATGACACCAAGCCTAACTATGGACACAATTATGGCACTGAAATTGCATTGAATTGCTTGATAATGAGTGGGTGCTCATATACTTATGTTATTATTTAGGTTTTTTTTTTTTTAATTTTTATTTTTATTTTATTTTGAGACAGGGTTACTCTGTCACGCAGGCTGGAGTACAGTGGCGCAATCTTGTTCACTGTAAACTGCGCCTTGCGGGCTTAAGCGATCCTTGTATCAGCCACCTGAGTAGCTGGGACCACAGGTGCATGTCATCATGCCCAGCTGATTTTTGTATTTTTTTTGTCAGGGTTTCACTGTGTTGCCCAGGATGGTCTTGAATTCCTGAGCTCAAGTGATCTACCCACCTTGGCCTCCCAAAGTGCTGAGATTACAGGCATGAGTCACTGTACCTGGCCAGTATTTAGTTTCAGAGTATGATGAAAAACATATTTTGTTTTATTTTTGAGACAGGGTCTCACTCTGTCACCATTGCTGGAGTTCAGTGGTGTGATGTTGGCTCATTGCAACCTCCAGCCCCTGGACTTAACCAGTCTCCCACCTCAGCCTCCCAAGTAGTTGAGACCACAGGAATGTGCCACCATGCCTCACCAATTTTTTGTATTTTTGGTAGAGACAGGGTCTCACCATGTTGCCCAGGCTGGTCTTGAACTCCTGAGCTCAAGCAATCTGCCCACCTTGGGCTCCGGAAGTGCTGGGATTACTTACAGTCATGAGCCACTGCGCCTGGCCTAAAAAACCTATTTAAAAAATTCACATAAAACATATGGATTGGATCCCCCAGAGCAATCTTGTCCAACTCATGGCCTGTGGCCCACATGTGGCCCAGAACAGCTTTAAATGTGGCCCAACACAAACTTACAAACTTTCTTAAAACATTACGCGGGTTTTTTTTTTAATGATTTTTAAAATAGCTCATTAACTGTTGTTAGTGTTAGTTTGTTTTATGTGTGGCCCAAGACAATTCTTTTTCCATTGTGGCCCAGGGAAGCCGAAACATTGAACACTCCCACCCTAGAGCATACCCAAGGGCTCCCAGGCTTCATGGACTTCAGGTAGAAAGCTTCTCTGTTAGAGGCTGTGATAGAGCCATTAATTCACCCACATGTTACCATTTGACAGTCTCTGGCAACACACAGGAACACAGACAACATTAGGGTATTATGGCATTCAGGACCATCCTGGGCAATATGGTGAAACCCTGACTCTACCAAAGTATCTTTTTATTCTTGCTTTTTCCCTACTGTTTAGTTTGAACCATTCTGAAAGACAGTTAAAATAGAACTAGAACAGCATTGTTGGCAAAAAGTTCTTTACTGGCTTTTGCCCTTACAGTTAAGGTGGATGTCAAGGTCCCCCAAGTTCTGTGGCAGTTTTGAGGAAGATTGCCTCATATGTGTTCACAAATACAGGCCTTAGTAGTTGAAAATAAAAAAAGGACCACATCACCCCTTCTGCTTTTACCCTCCTCTGCTCCGTAACACTGCTGATCCCACTAGATGCTGCCGTATGTGTATGAATTTTCCCTCTTTGTTAGGCTGTGTGACTGATTTTCCTGCATGGTCTTATGCCAGAACTTGGGAAGGGCACGTCTCTTCTCGCTGTTTACATCACACATACTGTTAAGGAGAGAGGAGCTACCTAAACATGAATACTTCATACTACTGAGTATCTTTTTAAGAAGATTATAGTGAAAGTAACTTTTGAGTTTTTATTTCTACCCTTCTCTTTTCCTAGGACACATAAATAAAATCTGAAGTGGAGGAGGGTCTGGGGCGTGAGCCTGGATCAGAGAGAAATTGGAGTGACAGATATATACTCTAAGCTTGGAAGTAAAAAAATTGACAACTGAAACATGGTGATGAGGTTCAACATATCTACTTTAACTTGGTCTTTCCTGAAGAATAACTTCTCTTCCGGGACACTTCTTATTCTAACACTAGATGTCTGATATGGTTTGGCTCCACATCCCCACCCAAAAGTCAACTTGAATTGTAATCCCCATGTGTCAAGGGAGGGAACCTGGTGAAAGGTGATTGGGTCATAGGAGTGGTTTCCCCCATGCTAATCTGGTGATAATCCTGAGTGAGTTCTCACAGGATCTGATGGTTTAAAAGAGTGGCACTTGCACACTCTCACTTTCTTCCCTGACACCACGTAAGACATTCTTTGCTTTCCTTTCGCCTTTTGCTATGATTTACGTTTCCTGAGACCTCCCCAGCCATGCGGAACTGAATCAATTAAACCTCTTTTCTTTATAAATTACCCAGTCTTGTGTAACTCTTTATAGCAATGTGAAAATAGACTCATACAATGTCTAGTAGACTGTCTTCAAGGTTGACCAAGCAAGACCTGAAATATGAATCTAACACAATTTAAGTGCAGTATAGGCTGTTTAGCTACATTTTTGTGTTGATGAGTAGAATATTGAGTGGACTAAAACATCCCATTTCATGTTATTCTGTCTCAGGATTTGTTCCCCCTACAATTAGATCTTTCATTGTTGCATAATTATTATCAGCAATTCTAAATTTTGAATGAATTTTATATTAAAATGGCTTTACTAATAAGGTACACTACCAGAATGCGTATATGTACACTTTAAAATTCTCTTCCCTTATGACTGGAACAGGAAGTGAATTCAGGAATTCACTTTTTTAAGGAAACCTTTTTTAAGGAAAGGTTTCTCTATTCTATGAATTACATGGTCAACCTTATCTGAATATCTTGTTAAAGTACCTTTTATGCTTTTAACCCATCATTCTCACATATTACAAGTATATAGTTTCAAAAGACTACTGGTGTAGCAAGAATTTTAATACTTGTTAATCAACTATATGGGGAGATTTACTTTTGATTTGGAATTGATGTAAAATAGCATTTTTGTTAGAAATAATTATTTCTTTCCTTTTGTTTGGAAAGGAAACCAACATTAAGATTCGTTGAAGTTTCCATAATGTCCCTTGATTACAATCACTCAGGAGCCTAAGAGGTATTTCTCAGTAAAGGAATAACACTTATCTTAGGGAATAATGTGAATGAGAAGTTATTCTTACTTTGACCAGTGAGGAGAGAAAGGGTATCAGGGACAGAGATTTGGAATACTTAAGCACTAGTAATCCTTATACCAATTTTCTAATATAACCAGTAACTTATTATCTAAGTGATGTGTAGGCACTGTCTTATCTGAATACTTGTTACATGTAATATGCGTTTGTTATATGTAATTTGACATTGCCTGATTTTATTTTTTATACACATTCTAGGAAAAATTTAATATTGTTAAAAATTATTAATAAACTATTTAGAATCTTCTGTGTTTCGAGTACAATTTTGGGTGCTAGGAATACAGAGATATTATAAGCTATCTTGGCCTCAGGACTTCACTGCTATTCAGAGCAATAATTCCTAACCTGGCTGGTCATTACAACCACATGAGAAATCTTGTAAAAATTATAAATTCATACATCCTAAAATAAAAGCAACAATTACATCACTTAGTACCTAACTTCAGGAGTAGGGGACTTCCAGCTCATACAATCATATTGCTGTTTTTTGCCTTCGTAGCCCAGAGAATCTTTTCCTTATTCTAGCCTTTCCTCTCACCCAGATCTAAGTCTCTGAAATAAGAATAAAGGGCATTTAAAGAGTTATGAACTAACTTAAATTAGTGAATTATCATTTCAAAAGGCAATAATGAGGTAAGGATGCATCAGAATCCACAGTTCAAATGAATGGGATTTGGCAACCTAGTTTAGAACACTGGTTCTTAATTTTTGGCGCCACACATACCTTTGAGAACCTGATAAAAACCGAGATTCTCTGTCCAGGAAAACAAAAGTAGATATTCTTTTAAGAGGTTCTTAGACTCCCTGACTCCCACGCATGATACCCATATTAAAAACATCTTAATCTCTCAAACCCTGTATTCACTTCTTCTTCATCACTTCCTCTTATTCTGTCTCCATGACCCACCCTCAACCTCTCTTTCCTTCTTTATGTTTAGGTAACATTCTCTTATTTCTCTATGGATATTTTTGTTATTCTCTCTCTTCCTTTCTTCGTTTTTTTTGGCCAGGATCTGCTCTTCTCTCTCTTATCTTTTTTCTTTTCTTAACCAAATAGAATATGGGTTTGATGTATATTTTAAAACAATTATATTTTCCATGGTTTTAATTTTATTGGAGTATTTCATTTAAAATATTGTAATCATATGTGCAATCTACAAACAACAAAAAAAAGGAAAAACTCACTTTTAATGCTCCCATTTTGATATATTTTACCATTTTGGTATACTTTCATATGTGTGTGTGTGTGTGTGTGTGTGTGTGTGTGTGTGTGTTGTAAAAAAACACAGTATGTATTTATATATATTATATACAAGTGACAGTCTGACTATATTAAGTTGGTGCAAAAGTAATTGTGTATTTGCCATTAAAAGTAATGCCAAAAACTGCAGTTACTTTTGTACCAACCTAATAGAAATTATCAAAGATATTATAGCAAATTTTTTTTTAGGAGTTGCTCTAGGGATTATACTATGCAGCTTTAATGTATACTATTACATCTTTAATGTAATATACTTATTTCTAATAAAATGTGGGAACTTTGTACCAGTTTACCTCTGTTTTCCTCTCCTTTGTACTACTGCAGTCACGAATATCACATTTATATACATTATAAACTTAATAGTATTAGAATTTTTGCTTTTATCAAGCCTATGTCTTTTAAAGAAATTAAGAAACTTTTAACATCACAAACACACACACACACACACACACACACACACACACACACACACACACAGTCTTTTATATTTATTCACATATTTACTAATCACCTACTAAGTACCCTTCATTCCGTCTTATGGTTCCAAGTTACTATATATTATCATTTCTTTTTAGCCTGAAGTACTTACTGCAGTATTTCTTACATTGGTACATCCACTAGCAATTAATTAATTTCTCTATTTTTGTTTATGTGTGAGTGTTTTATTTTGCCTTTATTTTTGTTGGATATAGAATTGTTGCTTGAAACCCCTCCTAGCAGTTTAAATTTTTGTAGAGATGGGATCTTTTTTTCCTAATGTCTAGTAATTTTTGGTCGAAAATTAGACTTGAAAGTAATATGTTATTGTAACCCTGTGTTTAATTTACCTATTTTGTTCTGAGTATTTTAGGGTTTTTGCTCTAGTAGGCAGTTATCTTTTCTAGACTCATACTGTGAAATTTATTACCTCTGCCGTGTTTATCTGCTGATGTTTCAGCTTAGCTTTTGAGTGTTTATTGATATTGTCTACTTTTTTAGTGTGGCTCCTTAGGAGTCTCCTCTGTGTCTGTGTAGTTTAATGGTCAGTAAATGATTTGGGCAAAGGTCATGGTCGAACACCTCAGGGCAGTAAGACAACTACACTGCAGCCAGGATGTATGTGAATTAGGAATACATTCAAAGGTAGAGCAAATTCACAATTCTCCCAGACTTCCAATCTTTATGTGGTTCTTTGGGATCTTCTGCACATATATGTAATTTAGTAGAAAGTCACAAGTGTGTGGGGAGTTTATAATCCCAATCTTCTATGGCTCTCTCACTTCTAAAATCTTATGCTTAAATGTCTACTTGTTCTGCCACTACCCTGAACCAAGTCTACCACCTCTGGTGCTGAAGCTATAGGTTTTTGCCATTCAGGCTGTATAGGAAGTAACATTCCCCAAGCAAGAAGATCAAAACTTGCCATTCTTACTGAAGTATTAAATAGCACTATGCCTCTGGAACATTTCTTAGGTTTTTGTTTGCCTTTGGCTATTTCCTAATGCTCTGAAATGGTTGTTTTTAGTCATTTTTGCCTGTACGTATAGTTGTTTTCTATAAATAATGGCTCTCCTTATCTCCTCTTGTTACCGCTTACTGGAATTAAGATCCATCATTGCTAATGTTCAGAATAATTTCTTCACATCTTTATTCTGTGCATCCATACTATAGTATACATTATATGTATACTATATATATATAAAATCAACAGTACGATCTATATTTATTTGTATCCTGCATTTCACTTAACAGTTTAGTATTGAGATTTTTTTTGGTAAATATTTTCATATAATTTTTGGTAAAATATTTTAATTTTTTTGGAAAAGATTTTGATACAGCCATATTATACTTCAGTATATCAATATAGCAAAATTCAATTATTTCTCTGTTAGAAATATACTGATATATTGCTTTCAATTATTTTTTAATCATTTGCTCTTTTAGATAACATCATGGTGAGCATGATTATGCATAGATCTTTGTATGTATCTTAAATAGTTGCATTAGGATAGGCTCTTAAAATGAAAATCCTGTGTCAAAGGGTATGAATATTTTAAATGTTCTTAATATATAGTTCCCTGCCATTTTCTTGTTGGTAGGCAATTGTGGATACCTTTTAATGTTAATATTATTATTGTTTTTAATAGGTACACTGTATCTCATTAAATAGAGTGACCTAACTAGTTCTGTATTGTTGATTTAGGTTATTTTTTAATCTTTGCTATTCTAAAGAATTTTCTGAATATCTGAATGGTCTTAGCTTTTCCATGTTTTAAATATTTTTTCTAGGCCCTCAAATTGGAAACATTTCCTCAAAGAGTATGAGTATTTGATGGGCTCCATTCACATAATTTTAAATTGCTTTCTTTAATATTATATCAGTTTACAATACCACTAATGGAGTTTGAGAGTTTTACATCTGTATTAGTCTGTTCTCAAGCTGCTAATAAAGACATACCTGAGACTGAGTAATTTATAAAGAAAAAGAGGTTTAATGGACTCACAGCTTCACGTGGCTGAGGAGGCCTCACAATCATGGCACAAGACAAAGGAAGAGCAAAGTCATGTCTTACATGACAGCAGAGAAGACAGAGAGCATGTGCAGGGGAACTTCCAGTTGTAAAACCATCAGGTCTCTTGAGGCTTATTCATTGTCATAAGACCTGCTCTCATGATTCAGTTGTCTCCTAACAGGTCCCTCCCACAAAACTTGGGAATTATGGGAGCTACAATTTGAGATTTGGGAGGGGACACAGCCCAACCATATCAACATCATTAGCTAGAATTAGCTGTCATTTATATTTTTCATATTTGCATCTTATAATAATAATGGCATAGTAAATTCTACAAGAGAAATTTAAGGAGGGAGCTTAACTTGTCGTCTTTTGTGAATGTGAGTTTCTTATGATTTTTTTGTTCTCTTAGGAATTAGTGATTTTGCTATCAACTTACAGGAACTTTTTTTGAATGAAGCTATTACCTTAGTTAAATTTGCTGCTAATAATTTTATTGTCACTTTGTTGCCATTTTATTTTAGTTCTGTGTTGCTGGACACTTTTTATATAAAATTGAATATTTTTATGTAGTCAAATCTGTTGGGGTTTTTTTTCTTTGTGATTTCTTCTGTTACTTCTAAGCCTCAAAATTCAGCCCTTCTCCCATGTGAATTCTTCTCATTCTGTTAGTTTGAACCAAATGAACTTGCTACTTTTATAGTTAACAAATGATGAAGTATCAGTATTTCATATAGTTTAACCTTGAAGTTTGTTTGAAGTGTATTCATTTTCCTTATTGGAATATTTTGTTCCCCATGACCTAACAAAAAACAAAATACATGAAAAAACCCGAATAAGATTATGTTTCTTTTCATTTTAGTACAGTGGTCTTTTTTTTTTTTTTTTAAGTAAAGTGGGAGTCATGTGGTAAAGAGTTAGCTTATCATTCCTATACTACCTTACTAATATATTATTTTGTTGCCCTTTTATAATATATATCTTTTAAAGTATATAAAGCAGTACTTTTGATTATATACTTTTATTAATGTAACAAATTCCAAGAATGAAAATAGAATTTAATTCACATCATTTTTTAGGTCAGCAAATAGGAGTCACAAAGAGACTAGCAAGAAAGAGAAGGATCTCTGATTGTTATAGAATGAAAGCCCAAGAAACAGTGTATTCATTATATGTATTTATCTTACTTTGGCTCTACATTAGAATTTTAAAAGAAATATAGCATCATAAATTAGGAATAAAGTTTCTGCCAATACATTTTAATCATCACTAACAATACCCATAGTTTTGGACTTCCTGAAGTAGAGATCATCAGTTATGATGAATTGTGAAGTGGTTTTGTGATTATACTAATGTCAACTAAAACATCAGTATTTGATCATCTGTATCATTTTCACTTATTACTTAAGCCAGTTATTGATTCCAGGTCTCCTGGGGCAAAGAGCTAGTATATTTATTCATTATAAATTTCACCTCTTAAAATAAATCCTTAACCTCATGGTAGGAGCAGGAGTGGGTGTCAAAAGTTAGATTACAGGCAAAACTTAAATATTTGTAAAATAGACAGTTTTTGCAGTTTTAAAAGCAAATTTAAATATATGAAGATGTGTATTATAAATGTACTTTATACTTAATTATAAACTTCAAAATTTTTAATTTACTGTTTTTCTTATCTTCTAAAGATTTTTTCTTTTTATCATAATACTCATTTTTCTCTGGTCCATCCAGTCAAATTTTACTTAGAAAACAGATAGGATTAAGGATAAAAAATAAAAATAAAAATGATTACCATTTTGCTATGTATTTTTCTAGTTCTTTCCATGATATGCGTATTATTTTTAATTTTTTTTTTTACAAATCTGAATCATTTAACATAAGCAATTTTGTAATTTACAAAAATGTAATATTAGCATTTCTGCATGTTATTAAATGTCTTTGCATTTGAAAAATTGACTATTATGCTACTTCCATCATGGATTTGGATCATAATTTATTTAACCATTCTTCTTTTGGGGGTGCTTTTTCATTTCTAGAAATATTGTGATGAGCACACTTGCATAGGTAAGGAAACCAAAGCCCTCAGTCAGTACTCAAATACAGTTCTTCTGACATCCAATTAATCTTTTGCCTTTTGCCTTTATTCCTACCATATAAAACTGGTGAACACTATGAAACATGCCCACTATGCAAATATTCCATCTAGAAAATCCCTCAGTAAATTATTCAAATCAAATTATTTTTGTAACACATTTATAGTAACATGAAATAAAGTATTTATTTGATCTTTTTTAGTCAGTTAATCTGTATTAGTGTATATTTTGAACACAGCAGTTCAGACAGCTTGATATTTGATATATGTTTTTTAAGCCAAAATGTAATAAACTTTGTAATACTTTTAGCACTTTTTGTTGAGTGAGGACAAAGTGTACGAAAAAGTAAATTTGAAAGCTCTATCAGAGGCAAAGTAAAGTAACTGCATTCAAAGATAGAAATTATAATTTGCAATAAAAACACAGAAGGTTTTTGTCAAGGGAATTAAACATCTATGTGAAGTCTGTAAAGCAGAAAGAGAAATAGGTAGGCTGTTCCAGGTAATTGGCGCTGCAGGAGAACACCATTCCCTTTCTAGCAGTCATACAAAGGGAGACAAAATAAAGAAGTTGAAACAGAATGGGTTTCCTACAAATAACCCTTGCAACACTACAAAAGGATTTTAAAAATGGAAAGTAATATTTTAAACTGAATTCTAAAAGGATCAGGAAAGGCATTTATATAATTGTTTAAAGTAATGTATTTTCTAGAACATCCTGAAATGTTAATATTTATGGACTAAAAAATGTGCTGATACTTAAAATTGTGGTAGCAAAAAAAGAAGGAGGCTCTAATGATGCTAAATAAAAGATATTAAAGCAGGGTTTAAAACCATGTAAAGTTTATTTTTATTATGCCACCACACATTTTTTTATTTTAGAAAAAATTTAGGAGCCTTTGAAATTATTTGCACTTTGCCTTTTAAAATATGAGCAACTATTACTGAGTCTAATTTTATTTTAACCTCTGTGTCATGTCTAAAAGTATTAGTAAAAATAACTTGTTTTGTGTGAAATGATTTAAAAATTTTACAAAGGCCTAATGTCATAAGTAACTGATACATATTAAAAGCCTTAATTTCTTGCTTTTATAGGAGAACCCCTTGGTTTAGCTATTTTAAAAAGGTCCCAATTTCGAACAGGGGAATTTTAAGTAAACATTTCTGCTCAGTGGCATAATGTGTAGCCATTACAAATACATTATAGTTTGGTCTGTTGTTTCTTCCTTTCCCGTTTGCTTCTAATCTTGCATTAAAATAGCCAAACTTTTTTCATATCTCGTTGCCTACCTTGGCTCCACAAAGTGGAGAGATTTTTCTACTTCATCTACTTAACTTTCATATAATGCTGTTTCCTTTTCTAATCTAAGCCTTGACTTCTATTAAAAATTGGTTTGAGTGTTGAGGCTCCACTGCTACAGCTACTAATAAAGGAAACTAAGAAATGGAGAAGGTACTCATTTTGAAAGAATAGAGAGATGGTAGTCTGTAGCATTTTTATAAAGATTTTGAATATTCTATGAATTGTGAAGCATATCATATTGTATCCAACCACCCAAAGTGGAAGTAGAGAAAGATGATGAAATTTCAGCATTTTTTTAACTAAGAATGACTGGACACAAAGAAAATTCCAAATAGAGTGTTTTGTATGAGTGAAAGCAGAGGGAGGAAAATGCAGGCCCTGGTTCAGAAGTAGTAAAAGGCCATGTGTTACTGAAAAGTTGGCTATGAGTATGAAAATGGTTAAAAAAAATAACAGTGGAAGAATAAGTTTGGGATATTATTGATAACATTGAAAATTAAAGTGATAAGCTTATGCTTAACTCTCGAGGTATTTTTTAAGATAACAACTAAATTGGAGCCTTGGTTTGTGAAGATAATGAGCAGTTGTATATGGAATGGAAAGGACAAGTAGAAACGTTATAGCTGCAAAAGTCTAGAATTGGAGTCAATAGTAGTCTAGATCATGAGTCAGACTATTTTTTGTAAAGGGTCAGATTTAGAGTATATGGACCATGTAATCTCTCTCACAACTACTCAGTTCTGCCACTTGGAGCCATAGATAATTTGTAAACAATACATACAGCTGTCTGTGTATTTGGTGTTTTGTTTTTCTCCAAAGTAATTTGTTTAATCGATGAATAGTTAGAATCTATGAAAAATTACCATATTGTTCTTTTGATACCTTTGGAAGGGTCTTGGGAGTTACTGGGCAATGATACTACAGATTCTGGAACATTATTCTTGAGGCCTCTAGATTAAGTGCACAGTAGCATCCTCTCAGTCAGGCTGACTGCCAGAGATTTAGAAGCAGCAATTCTGGAGGAGGACTCATTTAATCTGCAACTGTAAGCTCTACTGCCCAGATGATATGCTCTGCACTGACACATCACTTATCTTAGGGCAGATTGTGCTTACTCACTTGTCTTTGCCTGCCTGGGCAATGGGGAAGATGCTACAGTTGTCCTCTGGGTAAGGGCACTGCAGGTCATCTGGGAATAGGTGAAATCCTGTGGTCCCACAGCTTCAGAGGCCTGTCCATTCATTGGTCCAGCCTCGGGCTGCCTTTCTTTCCTGGTAACATTGTTTTTGGTTTTTCAGTTGTGGAGGATGAAGATGAGGGTGAGATGGGGATGACAATCATAATGTTCGGGGATTCCTCTGGGAGGTTTTGGTTGTGAGTTAGGGCAATTGAATAGCTAGGCTCCGTGGAATTGCCAGGAAATTCTTTGACCTCCGGCTCCAGAGGGTCACTGGGATGAGACCACACATTGGGGTCATTGCTCATGACACTGCAGCATCTGTAGGTCCCTGCCCATGTGGAGGTGAAGCGGTACATAAAGAAGACAGCCTGTATTCATGTCCCTGGGATGTGGAGCTTTGGTTCTTGGTGGTGTGAAATCCATCTTCTTTGGTGAGAATAAAACCAAATTCAAATTTTGAGACACATTGCAACTTCATATTCTCTCCTGATGCCACCTCAATGCCTGGTATGATTGAGAGAAAGGGGTTGTCATAAGCTGTGGTCACCAGCTTCAGAGCTTCACTGAACTCAGATTAGTGGTCTCTGCTTCACTAGTAACAGTGGTACAGCCCTGACCTATCTGGTAGAATCTCTGTGATATTCCTTTTGTCCATCTTCCCACAGCGATTTATTTCTGTTGGAGGGCTCAGGGCTTTCCACTTTATATATCTGATACGTTTCAGTTTCTGATGGCCCTTGACAAATGGCTGCTTACAGTCTTGTTCAATGAAATCAAGGAGCCAGGCAGAGCCGTGATAAGACCCAGGCAGAGCTGTGATAAGTGGGAGATTTCCCTTCTGTGCCTGAGTTATCTGGCATAGATAGGCGCCAAGACATAGTAGGGTAAGAAGAACCACATTTATGATCCTGTGTCTTAACAGGCCCTCTGGCCTCACCAATGCTGCTCTTAGGAAGAACAAGTCCTCTGCCATGTGCGAAAGACCTGCAGGAAGTTGTAGGAGTGCCCCGCTTCCCACACGGAGAGCGAAGACATTCCACATCCTCATTCCACCTCCTTCCTCCTGAGTGGGGCTGCAGAAGTACTTGCCATCATGAAGACAGTCATTATCTGGACATCCAACTGAAATCAGTCCCAGGTGATCCCTATTTTCTGTCCCCAATCCCACATCAGCATTTTAATCTTTGTATAAAGCATGGGGTAAGACAATCTCAGGCTAAGTAACAGGACAGGGAGAGCTGCCAGTCTGAGAGCTGCCCTGAAATGCTGTGTGAGCTCATGGTCCTTGCTTCTTAATGCTGACCTTCCATCTCTTTACATACATAATAGGGGAATGACGATGAGTTCCTGCAAATCTGTGATGATAGTGGGTACAAGTTGTCCAGAATATACATTGCTTGGAGAGGCGGAAGAATAATTCGTTCCCCTTTTTTTCCCTCTCTGTATTCCTAACATATTGTTAGCACTCAGTCTGTCCATAGGGGTCAATTTTGACCTAAACAAGATACCTGTTAAGTCCTTCCTGTGTTCTAAAACCTACTAATCCTGGCTGAACCTTACTTAGTAGCTATGCTGTCTATTCTCCTGGCTAAACAGGTAGCCTTGATGTAAAATCTTACCTTCATTATACCCTCCTGAAGCACTTTTCTCCAAAAATCTGAAATAATTTAATAGCTAATGCTTTATTGAGTTTTCATTTTATGATTACTACATGGAGAATGATCACATTTAATCTGTATAAAATCTGTGGTAGATTGAATTATTATTCTAAATTTTAAGTCAGCTCTTAATTCATTAGATGCCAAGGATTTTGTATTGGTATGTATTTATATAGTATACAAGCAGCATCATTTAGCAGATAATAGTATTGGATCATGAGTACGGGCTCTCAAGTCCTCAAGGATGTTGTAACCTTTGGTTCAGTTTCACCTTTATAGTTTAACATCCTCATCTATGAAGTACATATATAAAATGATATTTATCTCTGGTTTTTAATAAAGACAGATACCAAATAACTTTTTTTTTTTTTTTTTTGCAAACTCCTTAAACTGTTCAGAGAAAATGTTTGATAAAACTCTTAAGCTGAATTTGCTATCAAGAATAGAAAACATGTTCCTGGGTTTTTTCTTTTCTTCTGTGATTTTTATTTAAACCAACTTGGTACTAAGTTCTAGAGGCAAGATAAATCTACTTTTCAGCTATTTGTAGTATCTCTAGCTTAGACCTTGATCCTAAGAGATAGAATTATAGTAACTGTTAAAATGAAATGTAGCTAGAAATATGATAAGCTGTTGATATGCGTCTCTGTCATAGTGAGATTACATTTACCTTAAAGGAAACTGCACAGTACCTGTACTGAAAATATGTTTAGTATTTTTTAAAATTGTGCATCTGAGAAAACTTGATTAAAATTAGCTTTTTAGATGGTGCTCACAACCTTTAAGGCCATTAATGGTAGCATCCAAAGAGTAAAGGGAATTTAGTTTTAACTGTGCATAGCCTTTTCTGGTAATTACAAATGATTAGATTTATCTTTTCTTCCCTATGAAATTTAATAAGCAAATGGATCTCAAGCTGTTGTAAGCAGTGTAGTGTTGGTAAGGACTTAGATTTTGTGATCTGAATTAAAATTCAAGTTCTGCCACCTTGTCAGCTTTGTCATTTAATGTAATTTATTCTTCCTCTAAAAGATAGCATTAAGAATGCCTGCCTTGTTAGGAATGTTGTGAGAATTTTGTTAAATGAGGTATGTAAAATGTTTAGCATGGGATCTGGAACATTATAAGCATACAATAAATAAGAGCGATTATATTTTTTCAAAAATGATATTTTTCAGGCAGCTAATGTTCTATTTCAGGAATGTCTGTCATGTTGTCTGGGAAAGATATGGCACATAGAAGTTATCACTTATATGCATTTGGAGCTCATGAGATCACTTTAAGAATTGCCATTTTATTGCCAAACAGTTTCATTAATTAACTTATTTATAATATAGAGTACATGGTTTATTGTTAGTATGTGTTATAATTTCTCTTATACCATTATCATTCCCTCAAACATCCAGCTCTTTGAATTGGATAAATTCTTCCTAAGAGATAGATTTCAGTGAAATTGATAATTCAAAAGTAAATTATGTATGACACTAAGTAGGATTTTACAATTTACAGGGAAGTTTATTTCAAATGTATACTTACTGATCACCAACTGTATTTCAGGCACTCTCCTAGTGATACAGAAATATAAGACAGTGGTTGCTTTCAAAAAGCTCATAGCCTGGTAGAAAACACAGACACCAAAATGATTAATTAAACTGAAAGTGGTTAAGTGTGCTGATACATGTTTCCCCAGGACATTACAGAAACATAGATCAGGAAAATGTAATCATTAGGAAGAGAGGGAGAAAATAAGCTAAAACTGATGAGATTTTTCTGGAAGTGATGTTCCTTGAGCTCAGCTTTGAAAGAATACTCATTGGCTAGGAACAGGAGGTTGTGGAGACAAAGGCAACATATACATTTATATGTAGGGTGATATGGTTTGGCTGTGTCCCCACCAAATCTCAACTTGAATTGTATCTCCCAAAATTCCCACATGTTGTGGGAGGGGCCCAGGGGGAGGTAATGGGAGCTGGTCTTTCCTGTGCTGTTCTCCTGATAGTGAGTAAGTCTCACAAGATCTGATGGATTTATCAGGGGTTTCTGCTTTTGCTTCCTCCTCACTTTTCTCTTGCCGCTGCCATGTAAGAAGTGCCTGACAGGGCGTAGTGGCTTATGCCTGTAATCCCAGCACTTTGGGAGGCTGAGGCAGGCAGATCACGAGGTTGGGAGTTCCCGACCAGCCTGGCCAACATGGTGAAACCTATCTCTACTAAAAATATAAAAATTAGCTGGGCATGGTGGCATGTGCCTGTATTCCCAGCTACTCAGGAGACTGAAGCAGGAGAATTGCTTGAACCCGAAAGGTGGAGGTTGCCTGGGCAACAGAGTGAGACTCTGTCTCAAAAAAGAAAAAAAAAAAAGAAAAAAAGCTTCCATGTGATGTTAAGCCTACGGGTGCACAGAAGTCAAGAATTGAGGTTGGGAACCCCCACCTAGATTTCAGAAGATGTATGGAAATTCCTGGTTGCCCAGGCAAGTTTGCTGTAGGAGCAGGACCCTCATGGAGAACCTCTGCTACGCAGTGCAGAAGGGAAAGGTAAGGTCGGAGCTCCCACACAGAGTCCCTAGTGGGGTGTTGCCTAATAGAGCTGTGAGAAGAGGACTACCATCCTCCAGGCCCCTGAATGGTAGATCTACCGACAGTTTGAACCATACACATGGAAAAGCTGCAGACATTCAGTGCCAGCCCGTAAAAGCAGCCGGCTAGGAGGATGTACCCTGCAATGTCACAGGGGCAGAGCTGCCCAAGACCATCGGAATCCACCTCTTGCATCAGCATAATCTGAATGTGAGACCTGGAGTCAAAGGACATAATTTTGGAGCTTTAAAGTTTGACTGCCCCACTGGATTTTGGACTTGTGTGGGCCCAGTAACCCCTTTGTTTTGGCCAGTTTCTCCCATTTGGAATGGTTATATTTACCCTATACCTGTACCCCCCTTGTATCTGGGAAGTAACCAGCTTGCTTTTGATTTTTCAAGCTTATAGGTGGAAGGAACTTGCTTTGTCTCAGATGAGACTTTGGACTGTAGACTTTCGGGTTAATGCTGAAATGTGTTAAGAGTTTGGGGGACTATTGGGAAGACATGGTTGGTTTTGAAATGTGAGGACATGAGATTTGGAGGGGTCAGGACGGAATGATATGGTGTGGCTGTGTCCCCACCAAATCTCAACTTGAATGGTATCTCCCAGAATTCCCACATGTTGTGGGAGAGACCCAGGGGGTAGTAATTGAACCACTGTCATGTTTGAATCATGATAATGAATAAGTCTCACCTGATCTGATGAGTTGATCAGGGGTTTCTGCTTTTGCTTCCTCCTCATTTTTCTCTTGCCTCCACCATGTAAGAAGTATCTTTCACATCTTGCCAGGATTCTGAGGCCTCCCTAGCCATGAGGAACCATAAATCCAATTAAACTTCTTTCTGTTCCCAGTTTTGGGTTTGTCCTTTTCAACTGCATGAAAACAGACCAATGCATAGAGATAATATATTTTTATTAACATGCATGGCTATGTGACTTTCAACAAGTTATTTTACTTCACAAGATTGTTGTCAGTATTAAAAGAAATGATAGACTGTAGCTTCCAGTCACAATGGAATAACAAGGATCATATTTACTCTCCAACTTGAAACAACTAAAAAACTTGACAAAATATTTGAAAAAACAGCTCTCAAGACAGTGAGCATTAAATGTGAAGGATGATGTTTCCTGAGAGATGGGAAAAATGAGATGATTCCTATGATTGCCTAGTAGAGAAAGTTTCTAGATCATGCTACAAAGAGGAGAAACACAGGCAGAGCCTAGTGGTCTCCTTGAGTTGAGAAGCTGGAACTGTGAGACCAGGGAGGCCAAAGCATCTGGGATTCACAGAATAAGTTACCAGAGAGGAGTGAGCTGCAGATCTTCACAGGGTGCCCCTTGAGTATTTGACAGACTACTAATCAATACATGCATAAGAGGAAACTGAAGCTTGGGAAATAACCACCTGAAATGATTAGTGGGAACAGTAACTGCTACTCACACAGAGTTGAGAACAATTTCTGTTCTCAACAGTCTTCATGGTGTTTAAATAGAGTACTAAAAACTGTCTTCCCTTAATAGTGGGGGGAAATTACACATGTAAAGCTGTTCTGGTCCTGCCTAACAAAGCAGGATGTGAAGTGATCAAACTACTTTCCAAGCACTTTAACTGCATCCTAGAACAAAATTCCAAGTCTACTTATAGGAATACGAAAATATCCAGCACTGACACAATAAAATGTCTGACATCCTTTCAAAAATGACCAAAGGTGAGAAAATATAACATATATTAAAGAGAAAGCAAGAAAATACACTGCATGTTAAAGAGAAAAATCAGGTGAAACTGACCCAGAATTGACACAGATTTAGTAGACAAGGACATTATTAATAGAGTTATTATAACTGTATAGCACCTGATCAGAGAGCTGTACTAGAAGGAGTGAACATATTAAGTAGAGACATGGAAACTATTAAAAAAAAAAACAAAATTCTAGACATGAAAGCTATACAGCTGAAATGAAAAATACACTGGATAAGATTAGGGGATATGATACATTATAGAAAATGGATTAGTGAGCTAGAAGACAGAGAAAAGGAACTATCTAAATGAAACTAGAGAGAAAAAGAAGGCTTAAAAAAGGAGAGCATTTGTGAAATGTGGTACAATTTTATGTAGCCAACCATACAATATACATGTAATTGGAGTTGCCAAAGGAAAGGAAAGGAAGCAGCAGAAAAACTGAATAATGACTGAAAATTTTCCAAATTTGATAAGAACTATAAACCAGCAGACTCAAGGAACTCAATGAACCCCAAACACACACAAAAGAAAGATGAATGAGGCTGGGTGTGGTGACTTTCATCTGTAATCCCAGCAATTTGGGAGGCTGAGGTGGGTAGATCACTTGAGGTCAGGCCAACATGGTAGAACTCTGACTCTACAAAATATATAAAAATTAGCCAGGCATGGTGGCATGTGCCAGTAATCTCAGCTACTTGGGAGGTTGAAGCAGGAGAATTTCTTCAACCCGGGAGGCTAAGGTTATAGTGATCTGAGATTACACCATTGCACTCCACCCTGGCCAACAGAGCAAGACTCTGTCTCAAAAAGAAAAAGAAAAGAAAAGTGAATGATGAATGAAGTTACATCAAGTCATATCATAATCAAATTGCTTACCAGTTTAATACCATTTAATACCAGTTATGGGAAGAAAATCTTAAAAGCAGAGAAAAATATATACTTATTATGCACAGAGGAATGTAAATACGTATGAAAGCAAATTTTTTATTGGAAACAATGCAAACCACAGACAGTAAAGTAAGATCATTAAAAGACCAAAAGAAAGGTTTTATAAAATTTGAATTCTATTCCTTGAGAGAATATCTTTCAAAAATGAAGGCCAAATGAATATTTTTTAAAAGACACAAAAACTGAAACAACTCATCACCAAATAACGTGCACAACAAGAAATGTCACCAAGTGCCTTTTTAGCATTAGGAAAATGGAAAATCTGGGTTAACATAAGAGAATAGAGAGTGATAGAAATGCTAATCACATTGATAAATATGTCTCTTTAAAAGATAACTTCTTAAAGCATCAACAACAATAATGTTTTGTGGAGTTTATAGCAATATATGACAATAATGACAATAATGCTAAGGAAACTTGGAGGGAAGAAATGAAAGAAGTATTGTAAGGTTTTGGTAGTATAGAAAAAATGGTATAATAAAGAATTATGACTAATAAGCCAACAAGGAATATAAAATACCATTATAAAATACCCAAGCTAGGCCAGGCACGGTGGCTCACACACTACACTATAGTGTAGTTATTCTTGTAAAACAGATTCTCATCTGGATATAGATATAGGCATACATTTCAAACTGGCAAAGATACCTAGAGATACGATAAGGGAAGAGGGGCTGTATTTGGAAGACTTAACAACTTTCTTAACAAATCAAAATTTAGCATTTAATAGTAAATGAAATTTCAGACACTTGTATAATATGTAGCTGTACATGCAATACCATATTTGATGTGTATTAGATATTTTGGAATAATTTTGCAAAAACATTAGCGTCTTTTAGAATTCCCTTTTAGAATAGCTATGAAAACTAAATTTGCTGAAACCACTTATTAAAGATTATAGAGATTTCTGGCTGGGCATGGTGGCTCATGCTTGTAATCCCAGCACTTTGGGAGGCCAAGGCAGGTGGATCACCTAAGGTCAGGAGTTCAAGACCAGCCTAGCCAACGTGATAAAAACCCCATCTCTACTAAAAAATACAAAAAAAAAAAAAAAAAAAAAAAATAGCCGGGTGTGGTGGCAGGTACCTGTAGTCCCAGGTACTCGGGAGGCTGAGGTGGAGAATCACTTGAACCCAGGACACAGAGATTGCAGTGAGTCAGGATTGCGCCGCTACACTCCAGCCTGGGTGACAGAGTGAGATTCTGTCTCAAAATATATATGTATATATGTGAGAAGGCAGAAAAGTAAATTGCAATGTGGTAGGTTAATAATTATAGTAAGCGTATGTTGGTCTAAACAATTCAATTATAAAGCAGTTTTTCAGATTGTAAAATAAAGCAAGATTCAACTACATGCTACTTACTTAAAAAAATACGCTTTAAGTATATAAAGGCATTAGCAGGTAACAATGATGGAAAAAGATAAACCAGGCTAAAACATAGTAATGTTAAGATGTCAGTTCTCCTCCCCAAATTGATGTGTAGAGTTGGTTCAGTCCCATGCATGCTCCCAGCAGGCCTTTTAAAAAAATAAATGGACAATGTTCTCTTTTTCTTTTTTTTTTAATTTTTAATTTTTGTGATTACATAGTAGGTATGTATATTTATGAGGTACATGAAAATTTTAATGCAGGCATGCAATGCCTGATAATCACATCTGGGTAAATAGGGTATCCATCCCCTCAAGCATTTATCCTCTGTGTTACAAGTAATCCAGTTACACACTTTTAGTTATTTTAAATTTAATTTTCTTTGTCACCCTATCTTGAGTTTTTGAAACATTGCCCATCTAAGTTGTTTCTAAGTTTGAGTTCTCTTTAGCTCAGTCACAATCTTTTCTTTCAGACTTTCTACTTTTCTCTTGTTAACAACCTCAAAATGGTTGTTGGCAGATGGAATGACTTTAGCTTCATCAACTTTCAGAATAGTAGTGGCCAGGGGTTTAGGGAGCTGAACATGAATGGACATGAGAAAGGTAAACAATTAGTTTCAATAGTTTATATAAGGATAGACTTCTCTCTTATCATTAATGTATACTCATGGGTGGTTCAAAGGATTATGCTGGTTTTGAATATATGCTTTGACAGTATTTTGAGAATCTAGACATGCAGTAATTTATAAGGAACTCAAGGGATAAGAATAAATTCAGAGTCAGAAAAAAGTCTAGACATTGAGAATGGTCATCTCCACAAGCCATTATAAGACTGGCCTATCTTTTGGGTTATCTTAGAAGTTTTTGTGTGTGTTTTTAATTATTTTATTTTATTTTGGAGTCTGAGGGTACATGTGCTTTTTTGTTACATGGTTATTACAGGTGTAGTGATGGAGGTCAGGCTTCTGGTGTACCATGATCCAAATATTGGACATTGTACCCAGTAGGTAACTTTTTACCCTTCACTCACCTCCCAACCTCTTTTCTTTTGGAGGCCCTAGAGCGTGTTTTCTCCATCCTTATGTCCATGTATACCGTTTGTGTGGCTTGGCTTCTACTTATAACTGAGAACATGTGATAATTGACTTTCTTCTTCCATGTTAGCTCACTTAAGATGATGGCCTACAGCTTCATCCAGTTAGCTGCCAAGGACATGATTTGGTTCTTTTTTTATGGCTGCATAGTAGTCCATAGTGTACATATACCACATTTTCTTTATCCAATCAACTATAAGTGGACACTTAGGTTGGTTTCATGACTTTGATATTGTAAATAGTGCTGCAATAAACACACGAGTTCAGGTTTTTTTTTTTTTTTTTTAATATAGAAAGATCTCTTTTTCTATGGGTAATGGGATTACAGGATTGAATGGTAGTTTTGTTTTTATTTCTTTGAGATCGCTCCTGTTTTCCACAGAGGTTGAACTAATTTAAATCCCCATCAACAGTATGTGAGCATTCCCTTTTGTCTGCATCCATGTTAACTAACATCTGTTGTTTTTTAACTTTTTAATAATAGCTGTTCTGAGTTGTGTAAGATGGTATTTCAGTGTAGTTTTAATTTGCATTTCTCTGATGATTAGCTCTGCTGAGCATTTTTTTCACATGTTTGTTGACCACTTGCATTTCATCCCTTGAGAAATGTCTGTTTGTGTTCTTTGCCCAGTTTTTAATGGGACTGTTTGTGTCTCTTCTCTAAACCTAAGGCTTACAAATAGAGTTAAGTAGTCCAGCCCTCTTTCCTCCCAACAAAAAATTACTACTAGTTTTAGCAATTATAAGCCCTATGTGATACAAATTTCTAGCAGCATTATAGTTTTCTTTTAACCAGTCAAAATTATAGTACACTATCTGTACTGACTTTGTTTTTTTATTATACCATAATAGTCCGTTTTAACTTTAATACAGCCTTTAAAGACTTAGACTAAAAGTTTACATGATTCTTACTGTTCCATTTTTTTTATTTTTTTTATTTTTATTTATTTATTTTTTTTGAGAGAGGCTCTTCCTCTGTCTCCCAGGCTGGAGTGAAGTGGCATGATCTCAGCTCACTGCAACCTCTGCCTCCTGGGTTCAAGTGATTCTCCCATCTCAGCCTCCTGAGTAGCTGGGATTACAGGCACATGCCACCAAGCCTGACTAATTTTTGTATTTTTAGTAGAGATGAGGTTTCACCATATTGGTCAGGCTGGTCTGGAACTCCCTAACTCAGGTGATCCACCTGCCTTGGCCTCCCAAAGTGTTGGGATTACAGGCGTAAGCTGAGATCATGCCACTTCACTCCAGCCTGGGCAACAAAGGGATGCTCTCTCTTAAAAAAAAAAAAAAAAATAGAGCACTAAGAATAATGTAAACTTTTAGTTTAAGTCTTTAAAGACTGCATTAAAGTTAAAACTATTATGATATAATAATAAAAAAACAAAGTCAGTACAAATACTGTACCATAATTTTGACTGGCACCCAGCCTCTGACGGCTCTATTAATGTCACCACTACCATTTATATTTTAAGGGAATGATACTTATATTCTTTGTAATTCTATTTTTGTGGTATACTTTATTTATGTACTACTGATGTTGGGTCGGTTGGAGTTTTTTTTAATTTGTTTTTTTGTTTTGTTTTGTTTTTGAGAAAAGTTCTGGTGGCTCTGTTGCCTAGTCTGGAGTGCAGTGGCACGGTCTCAGCTCCCTGCAATCTTTATCTCCCAGGCTCAAGCTATCCTCCTACTTTGGTCCCCTGAGTAGCTGAGACTATAGAAAACATGGTATCATGTCTAACTAATTTTGGGATTTTTTTGTAGAGATAGGATTTTTCTATGTTGCCTGTCTTGAACCCGTGAGCTCAAGCAATCTGCCCACCTTGGGCTCCCAAAGTGCTAGGATTACAGGCATGAGCCACTGTGCCCAGCCTAGAAATGTATTTTCTCATTGTCCTGAAGACTAGAAGTTCAAGATCAAATTGTTGGTAGGGTTGGTTCCTTCCAAGGCCTCTCTTCTTGACTTTCAGATGGCTGTCTTCTTTCTGTGTCTTCCCATGGTCTTCTATCTGGAGAAATAGTGTTTTTTAATGGAATATTTTTTTTTCTCATAAAGTTTCTATCATATGAAGTACTTGTGACATTGTGCTCTTAAACATGTCCCAGTTTAAACTTTTTTTTTTTTTTTTGAGAAATTGCTATATTCTATGCATCTATGTTTGGTAATACTATTGATTCACTAAGTTATAATTTCTGATTCTGAATAACATTTACCAATTTTAGATGAAATTTATACTGATCCTGGAGTCTAATACATGCTAAAATAACTAAAGCATTAGAAATTTCAGCACACAAACCCCAAAGGTGTTTTCATTCTAAGCCAGCTAGTATGATGATAGGTAACTAAAAATGGGTTGGTATTAAATGTTTTTTTTAAAATTCTATATTCTGTTTCTTTTGTTCTTCTTAATTCTGTCTTTAAAAAATAACTATAGATAGCAGTCAGAATGAAGGCAGCATAAATCAGACTGCCTTGTCTTAATTTTCATCTCCAACTGAGCTACTTTTTCTGAGCCAGAGAGCTACTGATGCAGGTAGATAGGTGGGACACAGAGGGTTTCAGCCAAGAGCCCTGTGGTGATGCTTTCCTTCCTCTGAGACAAACTCAAGCCTAGAAACAACGGAAGAGAGCCTTTGTGAAAGAGATTTGAGGAGCAGGTCACTGAGAGGAAAAAGACTGCAGCCCAAGAATCTTACACCCATTCAACTTATTCATCAGTCATAGTAAGAAAAGGTTCTTTGCAGACAGACAACCTATTCAAGAAAAGGCTTGAGCAAAGTAAAAGCAAAATAAAACTATTTATAAAATACATATTATTTTTAAAAGTTTGATCAATCTAACAGTATATTTATCCCCATAGTTGGAGTTCATCCCTCTATTTTATAAAAAAAAATTTAGCAAGTTGTATCTACACAGGCAAATGTTTTTAGAATCAAATTTCATTTACTGGGTAAATATGTTATTTTGGACATTTTTTTCTAAACAGAATCAAAACTCTATATGTATTTATTATCGGTGTGTATTAATTGATTTTATTTCCCGAGTATTCTAGTGGTTTAGTTAGGATGGTCCTGAGATTTGGAGCCAGAGTCTTAGTTTTAGTTCCTCATTTATAAGTGATGTAAATTATTAAACTGCTGTCATTTTCTGGTTTTCTTTGTCTTTGAAATATGAATCCTGTATTATAAATTGTTGGAGTTATTAGTGAAAAATAAATACATCGTAACAGGTGTATTTATTATAAACATACGCCATTTAGAATTTTTCCTAGCTGGGCATAGTAGCTCACATTTGTAATCCTAGTACTTTGGGAGGCCAAAGTGGGAGGATTGCTTGAGGCCAGGAGTTGGAGACCAGCCTGGACAGCATGGTTAGACATCAACTCTGTGAAACAACAGAAAAAAGGAGCTGGATGTGGTGGTGTACACTGATAGTCCTAGCTACTCAGGGAGCTGAGGCAGGAAGATTACTTGAGCCCACGAGTTGAACATTGCAGTAAGCCATGATCACACTACTGTGCTTTAGCCTGGGCAACAGAGTGAGACGCTGTCTCTTACAAAAAAAAAAAAAAAAAAGGAAAAGAATCTTCTTTCCTTAGGAATAGTAGTCACCATATCTTCAAGATAATGAGAGGAAGAGATCTATAGAGGGAGATTTCATGGGGTACAAGACTTGGACAATATTGCTATTAATGTTTTATTGAATGTTGGGTACACGTTATTATGCATATTTTTTCTATATCTTAAACATTTCTTAATTGTTAAAAAAATCTTTCCTTATGAAATACAAAAAAAAAAAAAAATCCCTTTCTCATGAAATAACCGATAAAGTATCTAGGATTTTTCTATCAAAGGACACTACTTACAAGGATATTAACATGCATGTTTCCTAATTCTTCACTTGCTTAGGATCTGCTTGAATCTGGCCCATAAAAGTATTGTATTTATCCCCACAGTTCCGTATTGGTTTTCATGGTGACTTAAATGCTTGTGAAAAAGTAACAAATTTCATAACTCTGGGCTTGCGTTTCTGCGTGACAGCAATCAGTTGGTGCTCGATATCAGCTGCTTCCTTTAGTTGGGGCATGTGCTAGACAGTTCTCCACACTCACTGTGCTTTCTGATACTTATGTCAAATGTCATTTGCCATTTATCATAAATGTTTGCTTCAGTGGCTTGTTACCTTTAGACATTTTAATTTTTGACTGTTATATTCAGTAGATATCACAATCTTCCATTGATATTTTGCTTTGATATTTTAATTTGATGTCATATATTTCCAATACTTTAGAACTTAATAAGCATGCTCATATACATTTTCCCTTAAACATATGACATAAAGTATTCTTTATTGGTTGTCATCTCCTCCTTCTCTGAGAACCAGTCAGCCCTTTTGTTTTACCAATTAAATATTTTCAAGTCTGTGTTGTCCTGTTTGACCTTTCTGTTATTGTTCCAGCTCATGCCTTCCTCTCACCTGGAATTCATTACTTGGCACCTAACTGAGCTCCTTGCCTCTAGACACATTCCTTTCCATTTATCCTCAAACATATTGCTAGAGTGATATATCAAAGTGCAGATCTGATCACATCACCCCTTTGTTTAAGATTTTTCTAAGTCTCTTCATCTTCTGTGGCAGGGGTTGGCAAACTTTTTCTTTAAGGTTCAGATAGATATTTTAGGCTCTGCTGGTCCTAAGATTCCTGCTTCAAATAATCAACTCCTGTTGTTGAGTTGATCACAAAAGCCACCGTAGGCAGTATGTAAACAAATGGCATAGCCCATGTCCCAGAAAACTTATTTACAAAGCCAGGCCACTGGTCCAGGGCTATAGTTTCTTAATCCCTGTTCTGTGATATAAAAGGTTCTTCCAGTCTCCTCACTTGTATCATCTCCCACTCTTCCATCTTGTTTCCTATAGGTCTTTCAGAAGGACGATTCAAATTCTTAAACTTTTCTGAGCATAGCATCTTCTTCCTATATCCAATTGTTTAATTCTTTTATTCAGGTTGGGTTTCTTTTTACAAATAGCAAAATATTCTAATGTATCACATAAATTATTAATTTTGAAATGATTTTCATATATAAAATCGGGTTATTTTATTTATTGCAGACATCTTTATAAATATATGAAGTGAAGTCTCAAGTATGGACAATAGTTTTTTTTAACAGGTTTTTAGTAAAAAGTCATAACCCTGACAAATTAATGTTATTTTGTTGTTGTTTAATATAAATCTCAGCATGCAGTCACTGGTAGGAAATTAGTTTAGTTTCATTGTTATCAACTGTATTGAATTAAGGTTCACTGAAAGAACAATTTTAGGATAGTTCATAGGAACTAGAAGTTCATAAATATAAGCCACATTGTAAACTATCTTTATCACAACTACTCCTTTAAATTCCAGTTAGGAAAGCAGAAAATATTTGGTTTTAGAGTCTGACTTGCCTGAAATATTGGGCTTGAAGGTTGCTATTTAAATTCTCATATATTGCTTGCCTGTTTCTATATGCAAAGAAGTAACACAACTTGAGAATATGTTCTTAAATGTGTGTGCTTTGCCTTGTTAGTAATTTCAGTCAATTATGTTGTTGCTGATTGGTACAATGTTGGATAGTAAGCAAAACTTTTTACAGAAGAAAAAAGCAGTTTATCATTCTTGCGTCGTATATGCAAATGCAAGATGTGATGTATTTTAATATCAGTTATGTTAAAGCTCTCTAAATTTTCTAATATTGGCATACAAATGCATTAATTTAAAGCTCCATCTATTAAAACTGATCTGTAAATCTCTTCTATAGTTTTTTTTTTTTTCTTTTTCTTTTTTAGCCGCCGGCTGAACAGGCCAAAGCCAGACTGCAGCTGGTTCTTGAAGCTGCTGGTAAGTGTTAATACTTAACTTTCATTAAATGAAGAAGTGACAAGTACACCCTAGGCTGGTAGCATGCTTAGAGGTGAGTCAAAAGAAAAACTATTTTTATATTTCCTCACAAATTTATCAAATCTAGATTATATGTATAGCAATATATTATCTGAAATATTTATTGCTGCAGTATAATGCTAAGTATAATGCTAACAGGTCGTTCTTTACCTTTTCATTTATAAAATTGGCTTCAGTTTTAGTTTTATATTTTGATGAAGCCCAATTTATTAATTTGTCTTTTATATACTGTGCTTTTGGTGACATGTTTAAGAATTCTTTGACTAGCCCTAGATTATGATTTTTTTCTTACATTACTTCTTCTGAAAGAAACATTAAAAGGGAGGAGTTAGTCTTAAATGTAAAGTGCAAAACCATAAAATAAAAGTTTTATGGTTTTATCAACTGTGTTGAGTCAACGTTCACTGAAAAAACAATTTTAGGACAGTTCATAGAACTGGAAGCATATTAGCCACATTACATCCTATCTTCATCACAATTGTTTCTTTAAATTCCAGTTAGGAGATGAATTCAGAGAAATAAAAGTTTCATGGTTTTACACTTTACATTAAGACTAGCTCCTCTATTTTAATTTTTTTAATAAGATGTAATGTTTAGGTTGAGATTTTCCTAGTTCTAAGGAAAATGAGATCAGTGTCATTTAGTAATTTCCCCAGTTACATTGAACTCACTGGACTGTATGTTCTTGATATCATGTATTCTTAAAGTACTGTATGTTTTATTTCTCAGTGGTACTGTAATTCTGTGACTTTGTTCTTAGATATCATGTTCAGTTGCATATAGACATTAAATACTTTACTTTTTAAAAAATTAAGATCTATATTTTCTGAGTACTGATATTTTACTTTTAATCTTAATGTGCTCTTCAAAAATGTATATAACTTAGTCAAACAATAAGTTGTAATGGGTAGTAAAATAGTCCCCTCTTATATATGGTGGATATCTCCCAAGCATCCACTTGATGTCTCAAACCCTGGGTACTACAAAACCCTGTATCTATTTCTATATCTATATATCTAATCTATATCTAGATACACACACACATACACACTATATTTTTTCTTATACATACATACCTATGATAAAGTTTACTTTATAAATTAGGTAAGAGATTAACAATGATAATAAAATGGAAAAATTATAATATGCCTTGGTAAATATAAATGTGGTTTCTTTCTCTCGCTCTCAAGATATCTTGTACTGTAATCACCTATTATTGAACCACGGTTGACCACAGGTAACTGAAACCACAGAAAATGACACTGCAACTGCAGATAATGCGGGACTACTATACATGTTTCTAAAAATTATTTACTGTAAAGAACTCATAATTTCTAGCTGGAAAAATGAGAATTCTATTTTAACATCAAAAGTAATTTTAGACCACCAAATGATAGTAGTTATATTTTTAGGATTCATTGATAAGAAAATATACATGTGCATATTGATTCAAGGATCTCTCGCATTAGCTCTTTGTATTCTCATTTAAAGTGTCCACAGTCTAAAGATTGGGAACTCCAGTATGAATGATATATACTAGCTTCCTGAATTACTTACTATGTAATTATAAAGATTGGCAAATGTTTTAGTTTTGATGAAGTGTCCCTATACTACTCCTTATTACTCTAAAAATCATTTATACTTTATGTTTTTACCTTACTCATTTTATCTTTATGTAGAAAACATTACTTACTAAAATTTTGTTGCCAATGGTTTTTTATATTTTCACTCAAATATACTGTAGGATAAATCTAATTAATCTATAATTCACATAATATGTATGGCATTTTGCTTTGAAAAAATATTTCCAGCTCATAATTTGAGTATTGGTAAATTCTTGCTTTGAAGGAAAGTATTTATGTTGCCTAGCTCAGAAAACATTAGTTTCCATTAATACAATTTTAAATAATTTTATTTCATAGACTTTTTCAGTTTTAAAAAAATATTTAGCATGATGTTAATAAGTACATTCGAAAACAGATCTGATACTCCAGACCTCACAGCGTATAACTTGCCTATATCCATCTGAGTTATCATCCCTCACTTTTAACGTTAATGTTCTGAATTGTATATAAGGATAAAGAACTAGATTTTATGAATTTGAGAAACATCCAAAATTATGACATTTTCAAGTTAAAAAAATTTATTTTGGCCTAGATTAGCAAAGGATAGACTTTAGCTAAATGTTCAGTTTTTTAAGTCACTCTTTCTTATTATTTATGTTGTCCAACTTTTCCTTCCTACCAATAACACTGTAATGATCATCCTCTTCTACATTGTGTTAGTCATATTTTTTTTTTTTGGGGGGGTATTTGCTACTATAGAAATGAATTTATGAGGTTAGAGGGTATTAACATTTTAGGTTGGTCCAAAAGTAATTGCTTTTTTTTAGCACAACCACAGTTAGTTTTGCACAAATTTAATAGAATGGCTTTTTGTACATTTTTGCTGAATTGTTTTATAAAAGCTTTGTGCTACTTTTCGTTGCCACTGGCTAAATAATCATTTTGCTAGAATTTTTTTGATGCCTGTTCTGTGAATATATTGCTGTATAATATAACATATTATACCTTTTTGAAAACAACTATCCAGTATTGTTTTTAATGAGAACTTGTGGCTTGGTAGAGGGGAATAGGTGGCTTGGGATAGGTAGGGAAAGAGTACATAAGCAACTTACTGTCGAGGTTCTAGTTCTCTTTTTGGTGATGAATTTTAAGTTGTTCATTATATTATTAAAAATAAGCAAATAAGAAGAACTTGAGACCTATCTGGTAAGTTTTGCAATCCAACCTAGTCTCAAGGTTGAGATAAATGGATAGGGAAGTCTAGTAGTACTCATTGTCACATTGGAGTTCACTTAGGTTCCTAAGAAAAACAGCTTGATTTGGGGGCCTTAAAAGTGGGCATAGGCAAAGACTTTGGGCCTTAAGCTAGATTCTTGAGGCAGAGTTAATTTTAACTTTACAAGCAGCATAATTTGATAGATAAGGTTCATATGTAGAAATCCTACTGATTAGACTTAGTTGTTTACTCCAGCTCCAAGTTAACTATTGCATTGTAATTGATTATATTAGTAAACATTAATAATGTTGTTGGTTTGGAATTAAAATCTGTTTGGAATATTTAGCCATGACTTTTAGTGGTGTGATTCTGAAAGACATAAAAAGGACTAAAAAGGGCCGGGCGCAGTGGCTCAAGCCTGTAATCCCAGCACTTTGGGAGGCCGAGGCGGGTGGATCACGAGGTCAAGAGATCGAGACCATCCTGGTCAACACGGTGAAACCCCGTCTCTACTAAAAATACAAAAAATTAGCTGGGCATGGTGGTGCGTGCCTGTAATCCCAGCTACTCAGGAGGCTGAGGCAGGAGAATTGCCTGAACCCAGGAGGCGGAGGTTGCGGTGAGCCGAGATCGCACCATTGCACTCCAGCCTGGGTAACATGAGTGAAACTCCATCTCAAAAAAATAAAAAAAAAAAAAGGGACTAAAATAAGATTAAACAAAATGTATAGGGTGTTATGATTATTTTAACAAACATAAATTTGAGTCTGAGATTTTATTTGAGTTAGAATCATATTTTATATGTGCTAAACTATTACATATTTGTACTTTGGTTCAAAACCTTGAAAGTTTTATCTTTGACTCTTTTATAGGCATTAATGCACTTAGACTTAACATTCTGATTTTGAATTTTTTTTAAATTTATCCCTTTATTGTCTCTCCCACTGCCATCTCCTTAGTCTAAATGCCAAACATTTCACTCAAGGATTATTCCATTACCTCCTAATTGGGTTCCTGCTTCAATTCTATTACTTCTCTAGAGAGACACTAATGAATAGTGGAAAGATCCTAAGCCTGCCATCACCACTTGTTCTGTAACTTTGAGCAGTTTAATGTTTATTGTTTAGCCAGAACAGAGGTTTTTTTTTTTTTAAATCAAATATGACAGATACGTTTTTTTCTAGTTCATTGAGATGAAATTTACATAACATAAAATTAATCATAATTGTTTAAAGTGAACAATTCAGTGGCATTCAGTACATTCACAGTGTTGTGGAACCACCAACTCTGTCTGGTTCTAAACATTTCCATCACTCCAGAGTGAAACCCCTTACCTACTAGCAGTTTCTCCCCATTTTCCTTTCCCCCAAGACCTTGACAACCACCAATCTCCCTCTGTCTCTGTCTATTCTGGATATTTCATATAAATGGAATCATATAATATGTCACCTTGTGTGTCTGGCTTCTTTCATTTAATATGTTTTGAAGTTATAGACAAATAGTATGTCAGTACTTCATACCTTTTTCATTGCTAAATAATATGTTTTATATACACATACACAACTTGTTTATCCACTGATGGAAATTTGGGCTGTTTCTACCTTTGGTCTGTTGTGAGTACATTTGAATATGTGTGTGTATATACTTGTTTGAGTACCTGTTTGGTGGTTTTTAAGGTGTATACCTAGGAGGGTGATTCTGGGGTTACTTGGTAATTCTATGTTTAATTTTCTAAGAAACCACAAAACATTTTCCATAGCAGCTGAACCATTTTACTTTCGCACCTATAGCAGTATATGAAACAGTTCCCTATTGCCTCGACTACACCATATCACACATTTAAGTTACCTGTTTGAATCTGTTTGTATTTGGGGGCTTCTCTTTACCATAATTTCTTTATCTGTAAGAGGGAAAGATAATAACTACCATGTCAGCTGTTGTGAAAATAATAACACATGAAATACCTAGCCCAGAGCCTGAAAAGTGATAGCCACCAGAAAATGTGTATTTCATCTTGACTTTTGTGGACACCACTGCTAGATGATTCTTTCTTGGTGTTATGGGATCTTTAGGGCATTGCTTTTCTGGCTGGAAAACTCTCTGTGGTTGCTGCAGTGGAACAGGCAGCTCCAGGTACCAGCGCGGGCACCAGCTCTCTTAGAGGCTGCAGCTGGATCAGGCACACTGCAAGCAGCTTCCATAGCTGGCATCAGGGAACACAGTGGCACCTAGAAGCTTGAAGATGCCAGGAACTGCAGGGCCCCAAAGAGGGAGTCACAGTCCTGGCTCGGGGAGCTTCTGGGTCTGAGTTTCCCAGAGGGCCACAGGTCTTTTCTCCTTCTCTTTGCCTGCAACGTGGTGAGCAAGCAGCATGTCTCATCCCTGTTTGTGTTATAGCTCTTTTAGCCTCCCTACTCATTGGGTCCTGAGCTCTTGTATCTGGGGACTTCTCTTTACCATAATTTCTTTATCCGTAAGAGGGAAAGATAATAACTACTATGTTGGGCTGTTGTGAAAATATTCTTCCTACAATCAGGAAGAACGAGGTACCCAGATAAGAAGCTACCCTCTCTGCTACTGGTTATGTTGTGGTATGCAGCTCTCCACAGAGAAAAGGATGAGTGGATGGCTCCTCTCTGCAGGCAGGTCGTTCCATCATGTCTGCAGCTCTCAGCAGAGAGGAAGCCCTAGAGTGGGCAGCTCCTGTCTGCAGGCAGGTCCTCCCCTTGTCTCTGCAACTCTCAGCAGTGAAGGTAGCTTCTCTCTACAGCTGGTCCTCCCATCTTCTCTCCATCCTCTGTTCTGCTCTGGCTGAACCTGGGGCTTTTATGGGCCTTAGAAGGGGAGGAAGCACACACCAGTTGGTCTGTGGACAGGCATGGGCAGGCCCAGAAAAGGCACAAGTCCCTACTCTGGTCTGTGGGACTGGCAGCCCAACAGCCAGCCTTCAGGCCATCCCTGGACTAAGGTAGGGCCTCACTGGGGACCTATCCCCTTCTGCCCAGGAGAACTTCTGCCTCCTGCCACCATCCATGACACCCAGGCTGCTTGCAACAAGGGGCACCTGCAGGCCAGCACCCAGCAACCCTCAACCCTCTGCCTTCAGCTTCCTCCTCAACTTGTTCTGGTCATCGCCCAAAGTCTACAGGGAGCTGAGGCGGCAGAGGGCTGGTATATCCGTGCTGCCCACTGCGTGTGGCGTGTACATACCCGGCTGGGTTGACAGTTCCTGGACCCGCCCTGAGATCAGAGCAGGTACCAGGAGTGGAAAGAGGCCAGGCAGCAGGAACGGGCACCCTTAAGCCTGCAAGGGTGAGGCAGAGTTTTTCCTAGGCCCTCAAGAGTACGAGAGACCTGGGTTCACAGTCCCAATTTGGGGGCTACAGCCATGCTCATGAGGGCAGTGCTGCTGCCTGCTCCTGGCCTCTGCTGGCTCTGTGGAGTATGCAGCTCCAGCTGTGCCCCCTTGCAGCCTAGGGTGGGGACTCCAGGTCCTCACTGGGCCCAGGCTGGTGACTGGGGCAGAGAGATGTCTCTGCAAGCTCCCGCTTTGGCCCCGGCTCTCAGGGGTGGCCCAGAGTTCCCCCTCGCCCATCTAGTAGCTCTTCTTAGTTGGTGGCGGGGTGGGGGATTGCTAGAGCATCTCCCAGACTGTGCCTGGCCGTTGGGAATGTCGGGCCTGACAGTCACCCAAATGTGGGGCAGATCCTGGGGACATAGCCCCAGGCGGCCCTCATCAGAGCCTTCTCCCAAGATGTAGGAACCCAGTGCCCTCAGCAGGGCGGCCGTGCTGCTGGCCAGGTCCTTGAAGTGGGCGCTGCTGGCCCCCAAAAACATGGCCCCAGCTCTGCCTCCTTCCCTGCAACCTCTGCAGCAGCAGTGGGCAAGAGCAGCAACATGGTGCCAGGGTCCAGAGCCACAGAGGCTCCTGGCCTAGGGGCGGGTCTCAACCAGCCATAGGAGGGTGGAGGCAGCACAGCTGGCTGCCTTGGGGACACAGGGCACAGGGGACCCACTGCTGCTTTTGCTGCTCCCTCAGCCTTTTATATAATTATTACTGTGCTTTTTTTTTTCCATTGGTCTTTTCCACATCCTTTTTCTTGTCTATGAATGCCTTCTTTCTTTCTTTTTCCCTCCCCAAACACTTCAAGACCCTTCTAAAACAAGATTTCCACATGATTTCCCTATTTTAGTACCTAATCTTTCTCTCCCCCTTTGAATTCTTTTAGACACATCTGCACACCAGTTATATTGATATTTATTCATACAGTGCTGATATTAATATTTAGTTGTTTCATGAATTTATACTTATTTTTTTCAATGAAATAAACTTCCTATGGTCAGGAACTATATATTTAGCCAGGCATGGTAGCTCCCTCCTGTAATCCTAGCACTTGTGGAGGCTAAGATGGGAGGATTACTCAAGCCCAGGAGTTTGAGACTAGCCTGGGCAACATGGTAAAACTCTGTATCTAAAAAAATACAAAACTTAGCGAGGCATGGTGTCACATGCTTCTAGTCCTAGCCTCTTGGGAGGCTAAGGTGGGACAGTTGCTTGTGCCCAAGAAGTCGAGGGCTTAGTGAGCCGTGATTGCGCCACTGCACTCCAGTGTGGGTGACAGAGTAAGATCCTGTCTCCAAAAAAAAAACATATTTCCCAGCAGTTTTAATAACACCTATAGTAGCACTACACCAGAATTGTTAATATTTGGTGAGTCATTGTAGAGAAAAGAATCTAGATATCTGAAAATCCTTTAGATGCTGGTGTGCTCATTTTAACTGCTGTGTGATAGATTTTATAATAAATATACTGTGATGTTACCCAGCTTCAAAAGCAGAAGATATATAACTTAACTTTTTACAGTTAAACTTTAAGATAGCACTTGACAGAAAAGACAGTTAAACATGATTATTACATGGGGGATGGGGGAAGACAGGAAGTTTAGGTAAAGACGCCTTTGTCTCCACCACTTTTGTTCTTGCCTTTGTCTGTCTTGATAGCCCCATTCCAAACATTATCTGGATTTTCTGCAAAAATGTATTATCATCCTCTCCCAAATGTGTTTATGAGTCTAAAGAATTTGGAAGAGAGATTTTGCCAAAACATATTTTTTATCAGTATGGGAAGACAATACCTGTAACACAATTTTCGTTGAAGCCTCCTCAATATTTTACTCTTAATAGAATTGACACATGCACCTTTAGAATTATATTTCTAATGTTAGAATAAAAGGTAATAATTTCTTTTGGTGCGTATGTGGTAAAACAACATCAGAAAATCTCTGTGTAACAGTATTTAGCTTTCTGCATAATATCTACAACCTTTTGTATTGTACCTTATAGTTTTCAAAGCACTTTAATAAATCCTTATCTTTTGACTCATATCACTGCATGGAGAGATAATTAAGTCCATTTTACAAATATCCTGAAAGCTTAAGTGATGCATAAAAAATTACAGAGCTAAAAAGTGACAGAACCAGGACTCAACTCCAGTGATTTCTGACTTTCCATCTACTTCCTTTTTATTTCCTCTTTCTCCTACTCCCCCTCTTCGTTCCCCTCCTCCCCCTCTCCTCTTCCTCCTTTTTTTTCTTCTTTCTTCTTCTTCATCATCGTCTTCTTCTTCTTCGTCTTCATCTTCTTCTTCATCTTTGTCTTTTTCGTCTTCTTCGTCTTGCTCTGTCACCCAGGCTGGAATGCAGTGGCGTGAGCTTGGCTCACCACAACCTCCATATCCCATATTCCCAGGTTCAAAAGATTCTCCTGCCTCAGCCTCCCAAGTAGCTGGGATTACAAGTGTGCGCCACCACACCCAGCTAATTTTTTGTATTTTTGGCGGAGAGAGGCTTTTGCCATGTTGGCCAAGCTGGTCTCAAACTCCTAGCCTCAAGTGATCCACCCGCCTCAGCCTCCCAAAGTGGTGGGACTACAGGCATGAGCCACCCCGCCTGACCCTCAAATTACTTCTAATTCATAAGTTAAATACCTGAGTTATGTTGGGCATAAAGAAAGATAATAGATAATATTACAAAATGTATAACCTTATTCTATAAGACTTCATTCTACAATTATTTTATGATAAAATAATTCCTTTCCTCAAGTAAGCCTTTGGTTCTGAGGTAAGTTTTCCTTTTTCTTTTTTTTTTTTTAATATTTTATTGCACTTTAGGTTCTGGGATACATGTGAAGAACATGCAGGATTGTTGCATAGGTACATATATGGCAATGTGGTTTGCTGCCTCCATCCCCGTCACCTATATCTGTCATTTCTCCCCATGTTATCGCTCCCCAACTCCCTACCCTTCTGCTGTCCCTCCCCTAGTCCCGTCCCCCAAACAGATGCCAGTGTGTGATGCTCCCCTCCCTGTGTCCATGTGTTCTCATTGTTCAAAACCCGCCTATGAGTGAGAACATGCAGTGTTTAATTTTCTGTTCTGTGTCAGTTTGCTGAGAATGATGGTTTCCAGGTTCATCCATGTCCCTACAAAGGACACGAGCTCATCGTTTTTTATGGCTGCATAGTATTCCATGGTGTACATGTGCCACACTGTATCATAGATGGGCATTTGGGTTGGTTCCAGGTCTTTGCTATTGTAAACAGTGCTGCAGTGAACATACG
The DNA here is from genome assembly GCF_009761245.1 of Sapajus apella. Classification (NCBI taxonomy): domain Eukaryota; kingdom Metazoa; phylum Chordata; class Mammalia; order Primates; family Cebidae; genus Sapajus; species Sapajus apella. The sequence continues at coordinate 10,427,947 of NW_022436944.1, read as the reverse complement.
TGTGCCTGTGTCTTTATAATAGAACGATTTATAATCCTTTGGATATATATCCAGTAATGGGATTGCTGGGTCAATCAGAATTTCTATTTCTAGGTCCTTGAGGAATCGCCACACTGACTTCCACAATGGTTCTTATTTCTCCACATCCTCTCCAGCATCTGTTATTTTCTGACTTTTTAATGATTGCCATTCTAACTGGTGTGAGATGGGATCTCATTGTAGTTTTGATTTGCATTTCTCTAATGACTAGTGATGATGAGGTTTTTTTCATGTTTGTTGACTGCATAAATGTCTTCTTTTGAGAAGTGTCTGTTCGTATCCCTCACCCACTTTTTGATGGGGTTGGTTTTATTTCTTGTAAATTTAAGTTCGTTGTAGATTCTGGATATTAGCCCTTTGTCAGATGGGTAGGTTGCAAAAATTTTCTCCCCTTCTGTAGGTTGCCTGTTCACTCTGATAATAGTTTCTTCTGCAGTGCAGAAGCTCTTTAGTTTAATTAGATCCCATTTGTTATTTTGGCTTTTGTTGCCACGGCTTTGGTGTTTTAGTCATGAAGTCTTTGCTCATGCCTGTGTCCTGAATGGTATTGCCTATGTTTTCTTCTAGGGTTTTTATGGTTTTAGGTCTTCCATTTAAGTCTTTAATCCATCTTGAGTTAACTTTTGTATAAGGTGTAAGGAAGGGACCCAGTTTCAGCTTTCCACAAATGGCTAGCCAGTTTTCCCAACACCATTTATTAAATATGGAATCCTTTCCCCATTGCTTGTTTTTGTCAGGTTTGTCAAAGATCAGATGGTTGTGAATGTGTTGCATTATCTCTGACCCCTCTGTTCTGTTCCATTGGTCTGTATATCTGTTTTGGTACCAGAACTATGCTGTTTTTGTTATGGTAGCCTTATAGTATAGTTTGAAGTCAGGAAGCATGATGCCTCCAGCTTTATTCTTTTTGCTTAGGATTGTCTTGGCTATATGGGCTCTTTTTTTTGGTTCCATATGAAATTTAAAGTATAATTCTGTGAAGAAAGTCAATGGTAGCTTGATGGGGGTAGCATTGAATCTATATATTACTTTGGGCTGTATGGCCATTTTCACAATATTGATTCTTCCCGTCCGTGAGCATGAAATATTTTTCCGTTTGTTTGTGTCCTCTCTTATTTCCTTGAGCAGTAGTTTGTAATTTTTCTTGAAGAGGTCCTTCACATCCCTTGTAAGTGATATTCCTAGGTATTTTATTCTCTTTGTAGCAATTGTGAATGGGAGTTCACTCATAATTTGGCTGTTTGTCTATTATTGATGTATAGGAATGCTTGTGATTTTTGCACATTGATTTTGTATCCTGAGACTTTGCTGAAGTTGCTTATCAGCTTAAAGAGATTTGGGGCTTAGATGCTGGGGTTTTCCAAATATAGAATCATGTCATCTGCAAACAGAGACAATTTGACTTCCTCTCTTCCTATTTGAATACCCTTTATTTCTTTCTCCAGCCTGATTGCCCTGGCCAGAACTTCCAATATTATGTTGAATAGAAGTGGTGAGAGAGGGCATTCTTGTCTTTTGCCAATTTTCAAAGGGAATGTTTCCAACTTTTGCCCATTCAGTATGATGTTGGCTGTGGGTTTGTCATAAATAGCTCTTATTATTTTGCAATATGTTTCATCAATACCTACTTTATTGAGAGTTGCTAGCATGAAGGGATGTTGAATTTTATCAAAGGCCTTTTCTGCATCTGTTGAGATAATCATGTGGTTTTTGTTATTAGGTCTGTTAATATGATGGATTACATATATTGATTTGCATATGTCGAACCAGCCTTGCATCCCAGGGATGAAGCTGACTTCATCATAGTGGATAAGCTTTTTAATGTGCTGCTGGATTTCGTTTGCCAATATTTCATTGAGAATTTTTGCATTGATGTTTATCAGGGATATTGGCCTGAAATTTTCTTTTTTTGTTGTGTCTCTGCCAAGTTTTGGTATCAGGATGATGCGGCCTCAGAAAATGAGTTAGCTAGGAGTATGTCTTTTTCAAGAATAGTGCTTTTAAACAAAGCCTTAAATTGTTCAATTGACTTGGACATTGGTTAAAGCTTTTTTTTTCCAATCAAATATAGTTTGTGAAAACTTCAAAAATTCTATGTCAAATTAATAGCTTTGATGTAAATCAAATTACTAATGTTAATTTAACTTCCGGTTTCTATCAAAGAATGTGATTTTTAGCTTTTTGTTAATCCAAAATGATAAAATTGGTATATCCTAAAGAGCATTTCTAAATAAATTGCTTTATTTAAAAACTATAAGTTGTTTGTTTTAACATCAGCTGCACATTTATATTTGAGTGGCCATTATTTACTCTAATGATGTTTAATAGGAAAAAAAAGCCATTAGCTAGATTCTGACAATATCACAGTAACTTGCCATGTTTGAGCAGATGTTAAGCAGACAGTAGTTGAATGTTAATTTTGTGAGGGTGATATGTTTAAGCCTAGCTGAAGTATGTTGCATGTGGGCTTTCTAGACTCGAGTACAATGCTGGATCTCTGGGGAGAATTTTAAAGCTAAACCTCTTTCTTTTGGGTCCTCTATATGGACTCTCTCAAGTCAGTATAAAGCAGATCATCCCTAGGCTAAAGCCCTTCAGCTTTTGTTATTGGGCTCTGTAGACCTGTAATTAGGCCTCCTGGCAGGCCTTGCAGGCCAGTTAATGGTCATATGGAGTTTCTGTGAGGCAGACTGGCTTTGTATAAATCCTGGGTAGGAATACGTTTATGGGTCACTTCCTACCAGGACCATGCTTTGTCCTTATGCCCTGCGGGCTGACAAGAGAGCAGGTTCCCTTGACCATGGACTGTTCAATGTGCAACTCAAAATCTACTCCACTAATCCCCAGTGTAAACAGAGGATTTAGAAGGGCTTCTGTCACTTACAGTTGCCAATTCACTTGGGTGTCTGTGAATTTGTTTTCCCTGACTTCATTATTGAAAGACTGACAAGTGTATAAGATTTGGATGCTTGTTTATGTATTAGATACATGGGTTTTTTCCAGTGGTTTAAAAATCATTATAACGAATTTATCTATTGTAAAATTATATAATGAGTTGTTTAGAATTAATTACTCTTTAATGTCTTTAAATTTAAGTCATGAAAATATTTGCACTGATAAGTCAGCCTTTTCTTATAGGAGAAATTAGAGATCTGTTTTTTTTGGATAAGGGTAAAATAATATTTTGTAAATACATTTAGCAAACTAATTAATTTGAATTTCAAATAAGTCAAATAATTAATGAAATAAAAATATAGTCTTTATACATTTTATATCAAGTAAAAATTTTACTTTAGTGTAACAGCTTTTGAAAAGAATATCAGATCATTTTATAAAATGCTTAATAAAAATATGATTCATAAAGTATTTAAAATGAGTGCCATTTATTGAGCATCTACTATGTGGTAAGTAATTTATATACATTTTCACATATTTTAAATAATTGATCCATGTTCCCTAGCCATGCAAAATATTTGGAGTTTAAGAAAATTATAATTGAATTTTCATATTTTCACTTTATTTCATCTTTTTTTATTATAATTTTCTCTGTTGCTCAGATTATATTAGGATTCAATTCTAAAATATGTGCACATTGCAAAGAAGGAACTGTCACCTGTCTTCCTATGAATCATTGTTTCTTTTAGGGGAAAATGATGAATACTTTCCCAGGTCTCATCTAGTAAATCATTGCTTAGTATTTTGCATTTTGTGATGTAAAAATGGTTCATGACAGATGTGGCTGAAAAGACCACATACGTAGACTGTATGATTTTAGTCTGGTGGAACTAATAGGATCACTCATTACATTTTAGGCCCTGGGGTTTCTTTTTTCTTCCATAATAAATTTTTTTTAAAAAAACTGTTTAAATAGACTGGCCCTTCACATGTGTGAGTACAGCATCTTCTCCTAAATTTAGAAAGAATAGATGGCAACAAATAATCCTTTCTCTTCCAGAAAATTTTTAAAATGTTTATTTAGTGTTAACTATTATTTTTTAATTGCCTTGTCATCCTATAAAAGCGAAGATTTTGTTCTATTTCTGTAAAGGATTTCTTTCAATTTTGTTTAGCAAAACTAGAAAATATATTTTTTAGAGATTCAAGACCTGTGAGTTAAATTGAGTTATATATTAGTAAAAACAAGTTTTGCAAATGTTCAAATAATTCCTGGCAACAAAAAGACATACAATAGAAAGTTTTGTTGTTCACTTACAACTAGGAGAATAATAGTGTAACTTGTCTTTTTTCCTTTTTAAAAATAAATACATGGTGAATTTATTGAAATGGAAGTAACATTTGTGTTGTAATTTAGAATTTTTTAAAAGCTCCTGAACAGTGTGAAGAATTTTGTCCTATTTTGGTTTTACCAAAAGTTAATATTTATATTGAAAATATTATGTACATCGTATCACTAGTAGTGGTATTATCTCTGGATAGTGGGATTTAAGGTTATGAAAAATTTGTTTTTGCTTGTCTTTATTTTCTTATCTTTGGCTATGAAGAGAACTGAAGAGGTCTGGCATAGGTTTAATTTAAACATGATAAAATTCCCCAATGTTTAGTATAAAATTGGAAATTTTGACAAATGTATGCAGCTGTGTCACTTTGATCAAAAATTTTGGCAAAGAACATTTACATTACTCCAGAAGGTTTCTTTGTTCTCATTTGAAGTCAGTTCTCTCTCCCTATTCCTGGACCTTAGTAACCACTAATCTGCTTTCTGTCACTAGAGTTTTGCTATTTTTAGAATGCATTGTAAATGGAATCTTATAGTATGTAGTGTTTTGTGTCTGTAGTCTTTCACTTGCTGTATTGCTTTTTGGATTTGTTCGTGTCATTGTAAGCATTAATTTTTTTTACTGCTGAATAGTATTTCATTGTCTGGCTATACCAGTTTGTTTATTCATTCAGCAATTGGTGGACACAAATAGATTGTTTTCAGTTTATGCTTTTTAATGAGTAAAGCTTACATGGATATTTGTGTACAAGTCTGTTGGAATACATGTTTTTATTTCTTTTGAGTTGTCACTCAGGAAAGGGATTGCTAAGGAAGAAGAATGGAGTTGGAATTACTTAGGTTATATGGTAAGTGGAGCTTTAACTTTATAAGTCGCTGCCAAAATTTTATCCAAATTGATTATGCCATTTTGTATTTTCACAAGCAATGTATGAAAGTTTGCTTCATTTGTTCCATATTCTTGACGTTACTTGGTGGTATTGGCTTTTTTCTGTTTAATTTTAGCCATTCTATTGAGTGTGTTGTACTTCATTTACTTTAATGTGGCTTTCTGTGATGACTAATGCTGTTGAGCATCTTTTCATGCAATCATTTATCATCTGTATACTTTTGTGAAGTATCTCCTCATATCTTTTGCCTGTTTTTAAAAGAAATTATATTACTGAGTTGCAGTTATTTATATAATTCTAAATACAAGTCAGTTATACAGTCCATAAATATTTTCTCCCAGTCTGTGTCTTGTCTATTTTCTTAACAAGTTTTTTGAAATTAATAATTTGTATACAGCAAAATGCACCATTTTTAGTGACAGTTCTTTAATTTTTGACAAATGCAAAGTCAGCTAACACCTCAAAATCAATTGTAGAACAATCCTATCATTCCCCCATACCTCTTTTTTGTGAACCCATTACTCCTGACTCCTATCGAGAAACCACTGATCTATTTTTTTTGTCCTTACACTTGAATTTTTCCAAAATGTCATGTAAATGGACTCATAATACATAGCCTTTGATAATGGATATCTCTGATGCATGATACTAGGTCAAGAGACTTTCTTGACCTAGTATCATGCATTAGAGATTTATCCATGTTGTTGTATGTATCAGCAGCTTATTTTTTTATCTTTTTTTTTTTTTTTAAAGTTCTGGGGTATATGTGCAGACTGTGCAGGTTTGTTACATAGATGTACATATACCATGATGGTTTGCTGCACCCATGAACCCATCATCTACATTAGGTATTTCTCCTAATGCTATCCTTCCCCTAGCCCCCCACCCCCAGCATGCCCCAATATGTGATATTCCCCTTCCTGTGTCCATGTTTTCTCACTGTTCACCTCCCACTTATGAGTGAGAACATGTAGTGTTTGGTTTTCTGTTCCTCTGTTAGTTTGCTGAGAATAATGGTTTCTAGTTTCATCCATGTCCCTGCAAAGGACGTGAACTCATTCTTCTTTATAGCTGTATAGTATTCCATGATGTATATGTGCCACATTTTCTTTATCCAGTCTATCATTGATGGGCATTTGGGTTTGTTCCAAGTCTTTGCCATTGTGAACAGTGCCACAATAAACATATGTGTGCATGTGTCTTCATAGTAGAATGATTTATAATCCTTTGGGTATATACGGAGTAATGGGATTGCTGGGTAAAATGATATTTCTAGTTCTAGATCCTTGAGGAATTGCCACACTGTCTTCCATAATTGTTGAACTAATTTACACTCCCTCCAGCAGTGTAAAAGTGTTCCTATTTCTCCACATCCTCTCCAGCATCTGTTATTGTCTGACTTTTTAATGATCGCCATTCTAACTGTCATGAGATGGTATCTCATTGTAGTTTGAATTTGCATTTCTCTAATGACTAGTGATTATGAGGTTTTTTTTTCATATGTTTGTTGACTGCATAAATGTCTTCTTTTGAGAATTGTCTGTTCATATCCCTCACCCACTTTTTGATGGGGTTGGTTTTTTCTTGTAAATTTGTTTAAGTTCTTTGTAGATTCTGGATATTAGCCCTTTGTCAGATGCATAGTTTGCAGAAATTTTCTCCCCTTCTATAGGTTGCCCGTTCACTCTGATAATAGTTTCTTATGCTGTGCAGAAGCACTTTAGTTTAATTAGATCCCATTTGTTATTTTGGCTTTTGTTGCCATTGCTTTGTTGTTTTAGTCATGAAGTCTTTGCTCATGCCTATGTCCTGAATGGTATTGACTAGAATTTCTTCTAGGGTTTTTATGGTTTTAGGTTCCCGTTGCTGAGTTTTGAGCGTTATGTATATTCTGAATAAAAGCTCATGATCAAAATGTTATTTACAAATTTTTCAACAGTTTGTGGCATGTTTTCATTTTCTTAACAGTATCTTTTGAAGAGCAGTTCTTAATCATGATGAAGTCTAATTTATCAGTTTTTTGTATGTATTGTATTTTAAATGTCATATTTAGAAATTTTTGCCCAACCAGAGAAGTCAATGACTTGGTCCTATGTTTTCTTCTAGAGTTTTTATAGTTTAGTTTCTATGACCCATTTTAAATTAATGTTCATATGTGGTGAAGCATAGATTGTGGTTCTTTGCTTTGCAGGATATCTTATTGTCCCAGTGCTATTTGTTTAAAATACGTTTTTCTTCCACCAAATTACCTTTGTACCTTTGCAAAGTATCAGTTCACCACATATAAATAGGTCTATTCTGAATTCTCTATTCTGTTCCATTGATCTATCTGTTCTTTTACCCAATACCATACTGCCTTGATCACTGTAGTGCCCTATTAAGTTTGGTAATTAGTGAGTTCTCTGACTTTGTTTTTCTTTTTCAGAATGCTTTAGCTCTTCTAATTCTTTACCTTTTTGATATACATTTTAGAACCACCTTATTGATTACTGTTTTTAAAAATCCAATAAATTGAATTAAAACTGACTCGGCTTTAAATTTTTTTTTAATTTTAAATTCAACTGGAATTTTGATTAGAGTTGCATCAACTTTATAGATTAATTTGGGCAGAATTGACATCTTAACATATTAAGTATTTCACTATTTGGACATGGTATAGCTGTCCATTTATTCAGTTCTATGCTTTCTTTTATCAGAGATTTGTAGCTTTCAGCTCATAAATCTTTCATATATTTGTTAAATTTATTCCTAAATATTTCATATTCTGGGCATTATTATAAATAGTAGGTTTTTGTTTCAGTTTTAATTTCCAATTCATTGTTGGTATATAGAAATACAATTCTGTTCTGAATAATTTACTTGTTTTCTGCAATTTTGTCAAATTCACTTAGACATTATTAATTTTTTAAAAATTCATTGGGATTTTTCTTTTTTTGGCTTTTTAAAAAATTTAAGTTCTGGGATGGAATTTTTCTACATAAACAATGATGTCATATGTAAATAGAGAAAACTTTATTTTCAAAACTGGTTACCTTTATTTCTTATTCTTACCTTATTACTGTAGCTATACTCTCCAGCTCAATTTTGAATAAAAGTAGTAAGAGTGAATACCCTTCATTTATTTCTCATCTGAAAGAGAAAGCATTCAGTCTTTCACCATTAAGCAAGATGTTAACTGTAGGGTTCACAGATGACTTTTTTGAGGTTGAGGATATTTTCCTCTATTCTTATTTTGCTTCATATCCTTGTAAAGAATGAATATTTTATTTTGTCATGTGCCTTTTCTGTATCTATATAGATGATCATATGTATTTTTTTTCTTTATACTATTGATACATTGCATTTCATTGGCTGATATTCAAATGTTAAACTAATCTTACATTCCCGGGAGAAACACCATTTGGGCATGATATACTTCTTTTTGTATATTTTTGGATTCAATTTTCTAAAAATTTTTTTGTATATATTATAGCTTAAATTCATAGCAATTATAAAGGCTTCATTAGAACCATTTATATACATAATTCCTTACAGATAAGGTCTGTCTGTCAACTTTATATTCCCTTATAACTAACATGGTACTCTGGTATTAGAAGCTTTTATTGTCATTTGTTGAATAAATGAATATCACCTGTAGCCTATGTGAATGTGCATTTAAATACCATTGGAGTTAAATTCTAAACTAGGAGTTAAAAGTAAGCGTGGCTTTTGCTTGCAGAAAGTGGAGAATGTGTTGTTCCATAATAATTTCTACAGTTTTTCAATAAGCAGCACTTTGCCTTATTGTTAGTAATCATTTTGAGAGTAATAATGGGGGATATATCCCTAATACTTTATGTTTACCATTTTCATGTTCCTATAATTGAAAATATTGAACCAACTTTATTATATGCACATTGATAATTACTGTTTTTTTTAAATACAAGGGGGAAAACAGATTATTATAGTACTGTAATGGATTGGATTTTTTTTCCTTCAATTCCGAATGAGTGGGGACTTTATTGCCTGTACCCCAAATTTAGCTCACCTCAGTTGCTCCTATTTATATGTAATGCAATTCACAAACTATTCTAAACCAGTGAAGTTGACTTTTCATATAGGACTGTGATATAATTTAGAATTTAAGCTAGATAAATTAATACAGGAACAGAGATATAGAGTGAGACAAAAAGAAAATGAGAGGAGAGGAGAGGAAGTCTGGATTGCTCTTTTGTATGTTTCTTCCTCACCTCTCCTTCCTTAATTGGGAAGGAAAATTTATCCCCAGGCATTTAGACCTGTGATATTTAACCAAGTAAAATAGACATACTTTTTCCGTATAGCAAACCCTGAGAAAAGATTTATCAGACTCTGTGATGGGAAACTTATACATACAAAAACTTCCAGAATAGCTTTCCCATATCTGTACAGTACATTTAATATATTCAGTCCTTCTACAAGATACATCATCAAAAGTATTTGATTTAAGAACCTTATACATGTCTAATGTTTTCAGAAAGTTTTTATAAGTATGCCAATGATATATGCTCATAAAAGGTAATTTTGAATTAAAATAAGGAATTTAGAATTTAATACTTTTTAAATTTTTTAAATACTTTGTATGTAGTCGTTCCTATGGTATACTTCCTGGAAGGAATATGTTAAATGGAATCTACTACTGTCACATGAAGAATTGTAAGGAATTTATAGGGTTTAACATATTCCGTTTAAGTGTACTTTTTATAGGCTCTAAGTTATTTGATATGAAGTAATTAATTCCTTCTGTTGTAACTCTCAAGTAAAACTTGAAATGGTCATTATTTCTCAGTTTTGCATAGTAATTTGGAAAGGTTGCTAAGGCCTTGGTATTTTAAAAATTGTTTTAAAAAGAGGACTTTTTAATTATTGTCATTCTAAAGACATTATGAAACTGTATGAAACTGTTAACCAAAGACCTTAAAAAGTAAATCGGATTAGCAAATTATTATTATTATTATTATTATTATTATTATTAACTTATTTTTTGAGACAGAGTCTCACTCTGTTGTCTAGGCCGGAGTGCAGTGGCATGATCATAGAGTTTTATTCAGTCGACCAGGCTGGAGTGCAGTGATGCGATCTTGGCTCACTGCAACCTCTGCCTCCTGGGTTCAAGTGATTCTTCTGCCTCAGCTTCCCAAGTAGCTGGGATTAAAGTCACCTGCCACCACACCTGGCTAATTTTTTGTATTTTTAGTAGAGACAGGGTTTCACCATGTTGGCCAGGCTGGCCTCAAACTCCTGACCTAAAGTGATCTGCCCACCTCGGCCTCCCAAAGTGCTGGGATTACAGGTGTAAAACCACTGCACCCGGCCTGGTATTCCTTTATAGCAAGACAAAATGGACTGATACAGTCATCTTCATTTTTCCCTCCCAGTTTTTTTCTCTGAGTTTTCAGGTTGAATCATCTCTATCGCTCTGTTTTATCAATGTTCATGTTCACAGATCCTGCCATTTCAATTTAGTGGATTTTAAAATTTCTAACATTTTTCAGTTCTAAAATTATTGTTTTGTTCTTTTTTATATTTTATTTTTCTCAGCTGAGGTTTTCAATTTTTATGTACCTTATTGATCATCGTTATAATGGGTGTTTTATTCTCATGCTGGGTGGGACCTAAAAAATGGCCGTTTAAAAATCTTTACTGTTAATTTCAACATCTCGAGTTCTTTCAAGGTCGGTTGCCGTTGATTGTCTTTTCCTTTGACACTGAGTACAATTTTCCTTGTCCTTTAGATGTTGAATGATTGCTTGACTGTATCTTAAACATTGTGAATATTTGGTTGTAAATATTTTGCATTCTATTTTATTCCTCTGAAGAGCATTATTGTTTTTTGTTTTAGCAGGCAGTTTACTTGGATATACCCAAATTGTAAATACTTTCACCTATGGTTGGCAACAGCTGAAATATCAACTTAATTAATTTTACCTCATCTTCAAACCACGAGTATGTCCTGAACAGGAGTAGTTCAGCAGTCGGCAGAATTTACAAAGAATCAGGTCTCCCTTTCTCTGATACTCTCTTTTCTAGGATTCCTCCTTACTTCCAGTGACTGGGCTGGCCTGGGGTGGTTCCCTCTGGTTCTCAGGCCAAAAGACCACAGGGTTTTCTCAGCAATTCAGCCATGTCATACCAAAACCATGACCTACCCTTAGGTCAAAACCTCAAATGCAGTGAACTACCACCATGCCTGTCCTTTTCTTCCAACTTTCACCTTCCCTCCAAAATCTGTGTTTATTCACTCTTCAGAGATTTTAAATGGTCACTGATTCCACTGTTTCTCCCAGACCTCACAGTTGATCTATGAGCAACTCCTGGGATCTGTGCCATTAAAACATATGTACAATCCTCATTCTCATTGCCTTTCCTACCACTTAACTAGACCAAGTCATCACCATCTCTCACCTAAATTTTTGCAATAGCTTCTCTGTTAGTTACCCAATTACCACTAGCTCCATTATATTTTAACATGGCAACCAGAATGAGTGGTCCTTTTAAAAACCTTGATCAGAAATACCACTCTTATACTCTAATGCCTACTCCAGAGAAAAAGCCAAAGTCATCCAATGGCTTATAAAGTCCTTAAGAATCTGATGAGCTTTTTTTTTTTTTTTTTTTTTTTTTTTTTCCATTTCATCTCCCATTCTCCTCACTCAATCATATTCACCTTAGCATTCCTTAGTCTCAACAGACAGCTTCCCTTCGAGGCTTTAATGTTGCCCATTCCTTCTGCCTGGACACACTTCCCCAAAGTAGGTATAGTACCTAGCTTACTCCCTTGCCTCCTTCAGCTCATTACTCAGATGTCATCTAGCCGAACTGAACCTCCCCCTTACGCGCGCGCGCGTGCACACACACACACACACACCCTCCCTCCCTCTTGTCCCGTTTGCTTGCTTCAGTTTTCTGTTTTACCGCTGCTTCCATCTCTAATTTGTTTATTATTTATTTTATTATACTTTAAGTTCTGGGGTACATGTACAGAACGTGCAGGTTTGTTACATAGGTGTACATGTGCCATGGTGGTTTGCCACACCCATCAACCCATCATCTACATTAGGTATTTCTCCTAATGCTATCCCTCCCGTAGACCCCCAACCCCCAACACACCCCAGTGTGTGATGTTCCCTCCCTGTGTCCATGTGTTTTCACTGTTCAACTCCCACTTATAAGTGAGAACATGTAGTGTTTGGTTTTCTGTTCTTGTGTTAGTTTGCTGAGAATGATGGTTTCCAGTTTCATCCATGTTCCTGCAAAGCACATGAACTCATCCTTCTTTATGGCTGTATCGTATTCCATGGTATATATGTGCCACATTTTCTTTATCCAGTCTATCATTGATGGGCATTTGGGTTTGTTCCAAGTCTTTGCTATTGTGAACAGTGCCACAGTAAACATATGTGTGCATGTGTCTTTATGTAGAATGATTTATAATCCTTTGGGTATATACCCAGAAATGGGATTGCTGGTTTAAATGATATTTCTAGTTCTGGATACTTGAGGAATCACCACACTGTCTTCCACAATGATTGAACTAATTTACACTCCTACCAACAGTGTAAAAGCATTCCTATTTCTCCAAATCCTCTCCAGCATCTGTTGTTTCCTGACTTTTTAATGATCGCCATTCTGACCGTCATGAGATGGTATCTCATTGTGGTTTTGATTTGCATTTCTCTAGTGACCGGTAATGATGACCTTTTTTTCATATGTTTGTTGGCCACATAAATGTCTCCATTTGAGAAGTGTCCGTCCATATACGTCACCCACTTTTTGATGGTTTTTTTTTTCTTATAAATTTGTTTAAGTTCTTTGTAGATTCCAGATATTAGCCCTTTGTCCGACGGATAGATTGCAAAAATTTTCTCCCCTTCCGTAGGTTGCCTGTTCACTCTGTAGTTTCTTTTGCTGTATAGAAGCTCTTTAGTTTAATTAGATTTCGTTTGTCTATTTTGGTGTTTGTTGCCATTGCTTTTGGTGTTTTAGTCACGAAGTCTTTGCCTATGCCTATATTCTGAATGGTATTGCCTAGGATTTCTTCTAGGGTTTTTATGGTTTTAGGTCTTCCATTTAAGTCTTTAATCCATCTTGAGTTAATTTTTGTATAAGGTGTAAGGAAGGGATCCAGTGTCAGCTTTCTGCGAATGGCTAGCCAGTTTTCCCAACACCATTTATTAAAAGGGAATCCTTTCCACATTGTTTGTTTGTGTCAGGTTTGTCAAAGATCAGATGGTTGTAGATGTGTGGTGGTGTTTCTGAGGCCTTTGTTCTGTTCCATTGGTCTATATATCTGTTTTGGTACCAGTACCATGCTGTTTTTGTTACTGTAGCCTTGCGATATAGTTTGAAGTCAGGTGGCATGATGCCTCCAGCTTTGCTCTTTTAGCCTAGGATTGTCTTGGCTATGTGGGCTCTTTTTAGATTCCTCATGAAATTTAAAGTAGACTTTCCAATTCTGTGAAGAAAGTATTAGTATCTGTCTCTCCTCACTAGAATGTAAGCTGTATCAAGGGCAAGGATTTTTATCTGTTTTGTTCACTTTTGGATCTCCAGCACCAAGAACCTATATATATTTTGTGCTTAATAAACATTTTCTGGTCAAATATGAAGGAATAATAGGCTTTAATGTTTCTCATTTCACTCTAGCTACCAAAAGCTAAACTTTTAAAATATACATTTTACTGATTCAGAGCTGGAATAAACTGACTAACTTACATAAGAAGCAATAATATGTCATTTTTAACAAAAATAATTGCACTTTTTTATATCAAATATCATGAATTTTAAAAATATACATTATCTACCCTTATAAATGATATCACAGATATCTATGCTGCTTTGTGACTTTTGCTGATTTAATAATGTCTTGCCCAGGCATGGTAGCATGACCCTGTAGTCCCAGCTACTCAGAAAGCGAGGCTGGAGGGAGAATCACTTGAGCCCAGGAGTTCAAGGCTGTAGTGTGCTATTACTGTACCTGTGAATAACCACTGCGCTCCAGCCTGGGCTACATAGCAAGACCTCATCTTTAAAAAATTAAAAATTAAAGATAATAATGTTTTATGTTTGTATAAGAGTTCTCAGTTTGCATTTTATTTTATTAATCTCTTCTGACCTGAGTCTGCAAGTTGTCAGATATTTTATATTTTTATTTTTAGATATATAGTTTGGTATATATTTCTTGTATGAAATATATAGATTTTTATAAAACATCAAACCTACATGTTTGCTGTTTTATAAAAATCAACATGGTAGGTATTTTGGTGGCAAATTTTGGGAAAATACCACTCTGAAGACTTAAAAAAAATTAAGACACCTGGAGAACATTTAGTGCTGTATTTGGTGATGGAATGTAAAGGGTGCTTATTTTAGAATTATTACATATGTATTTTGAAATTTTGTTTTTTTCTGTCCTTAATGTAGTACGATTTTATTCTAAATTTGAGACTAAATATTACTCTGTTCTATTAACCCTTCAACCAACATGGGTTTAAACTGCATGGGTCTACTTATATGAGGATTTATTTTTTAACATAAATATATTGGAAATATTTTTTTGTAGATTTGTGACCATTTAAAAAACTTACAGATGAACAGTGTAGCCTAATAAGTATTGAGAAAATTAAGAAAAGTCATATATGTCATGAATGCATTAACTATACGTAGATACTAGTCTCACTTAGCGCTATAAAATATATATGAGCTATTATAGAAAGTTAAAAATTTATCAAAACTTAAACACGTGCACACTTATAAACCATGCATGGGGCCATTTGCATATGAGAGTAAGGTAAACAAATGTAAAGATGCATTGTTCAATCATAACTGCATACAATTAACTGTTACACATACTCTACCACTGTAATAATTTCTTAGCCACCTCCTGTTGCTATTGTGATGAGCTCAAGTGTTGCATGTATCTGTTTCAAATGCCACGTGACACTAATTATTTCCATATGAGCAGTCCACCTCTCCAGAAAATTACATATCACAGTAAGAAGTGATCTCTCACAGTTCTTGCATATTTTTCATTGTGTTTACTGCAATACCACAAGGCCATTTATCATTGTGTTAACATCATAGAGCGTACAGTCATATATCACTTGATGAGGATGCATTCTGAGAAATGCATCATTAGGTGATTTTGTCATTGTGCAAACATCATAGAGTGTACTTACACAAAGCTGTGTGATATAACCTACTACATACCTAGGCTATCTGTTGTTGTCTATTATTCCCAGGCTATAAACCTGAACAGCATGTTGCTGTACTAAATATTGTAAATAATTGTAACACAATGGTATTTGTATACCTAGACATAGAAAAGGTACAGTAAAGATACGATATAAAAGATAAAGAATAATACACTTGTATAGGGCACTTACCGTAAATGGATTTTACTGGTGAGTCAGGGAGTGAGTGGTGAGTGAATGTGAAGGCCTAGGACATTACCATACAGTTCTGTTGACTTTGTATAAACTGAAGTTATACTACACTACATTTATTTAAAAATTTTTTTGTTCAATAATAAATTAACCTTAGCTACTGTAACTTTTTTACTTCGTAAACTTTTAATTTTTTTAACTTATTGACCATTTTAAATAACACTCAGCTTACAACACAAACACATTGTACAGCCATCAAAAACTATTTAAAAAAATTTTTTTCAACTTTTTTGTTAAAAACTAAGACACAAACATGCACATTAGCTTAAATCTACACAGGTCAGGATTATCATCAATATCATTGTCTCATCTCCACATCTTGTCTCACTGGAAGGTCTTTGGGGGCAATATCACCAATGGAGCTGTCACCTCCTATTATAATAGTGCCTTCTCTAGTACTTCCTGGAGGACCTGCCTGAGGCTGTTTTACAGTTAACTTTCTTTTATAAGTAGAAGGAAAACACTCTAAAATAATGATAAAGAGTATGGTACAGTAAATACATAAGCCAGTAACACAGTCATTCATTATGCTACACTTTTATATGCTGGAACACAGTTGGTTTGTTTACACCAACATCGCCACAAACACAGGACAGCCCTGAAGTCATTAGGCCATAGTAAGTTTTCACCTTTATTATAATCTTATAAGACATGAGATTCTTGACCAAAACATTATTATCTGGTGCATGATTGTAGTTGGCCTCTTTAGCCTGGCCAGCCACCCGCTATCCACAATCTAATACTCTTAGGTGTGGCTGGCCCTATTTAAGTTGCTTTGTCAGCATAAATACCAGGCTTGGTCTGAGAGAGCCACTTTGAACAACAAATCTGAATGTCACTCTAGCCTCTCAGGAGTTGAAGACTAAGGCCAGGCCAAATTTCTTACTACACAAAGGTCTTTCTCTTTTAGCTGTTAGATGAATATTCAGTTTTCATTTGGTCATTGTTTTTATATTTTTATGAGTATTGTATCTTTAACTCTTGAACTTTTTTGGAGTTTAATGCTGAAGCTAAAAAGAGATTTATTTTCACCCCTGCAAAAAGCTAATCATTTCTGATACCATTTGTTAAATAATTCTTCCTTCTCCTCACTGATTTTGATGGCTTATTTATACTTGATGCCTAGTTTTTAAACCTCTGTCAGATTAAATTGTTTAAAAATAGTATAAAATGCTTAAATTTGACCTAGTAATTTCTGACAAGGAAGACATGGATAAATTATAAATAATGGACAAAAGATCTTAAAAAACTACAGGAGTCTAGTGACTGGCATATCTTTCCATGACCCCTTAAGGACATTTCTGTTTTATAATCCCAAACTCTACCTGATGTTTTGATGTTGATAATTATACTCTGGGTCATCAAGAAAGGATGAATGAAGTTAGCAGTAATTTGTTTAAAAAGACATAAAGATATAGTTGGCCCTTCGTATCCACTGATATGGAACCCATGGATATGAAGGGGTGACTATCCTGTGCCACTATATAAAGGATTTGTGCATTCGAGAATATTGGTATCTGCAGGGAGTCTTATAATCAATCCTCCATAGGTATGGGAGGCTGATTGTACAGCAAAATGCTGTGCATATCTTAAAAGAAAAAGAGGCAGGGCTGTATGTGCTGACTAACAGGGAAAGATATCTGTCAAATCATTAAGGAGGGAAAAATATGAAGAAGCAAAAGTATAGGTGGTGCCATACATTTATTTTTACTAGTAACTCTTTTTGTGTATTTTTAATTTGCATACAAAAAGCGTTGGAGGAATACTCACCAACTGTGATGAGGAGGGGAGTAATAAATGTTGGTATGCCTTTATTTTCTACTTTCTTACAATATTTTCATTTATTCTAAAATGAGCTTGTATTTGTTTTAAAATTGAACATTTGAAAGACAGTATACAAATTTATAATGCATTGTAGAAAGATATCAGTCACAAACAAGTGATTTACATGTTGGAAATTTAGTAGATTAGCTCTGAGAGTTAAATCATGATAATTCATTCCTCAGAGGTTCAGGTACATGAGATATATGCCTTTCTTATAATATTTTTGGCCTTAAAAAAGAAAAACTTTATGGGAAAATATTTTTTAACTGAGAAGCATTAATTGTTTTTAAGCAACAGAGGTCATAGATGACATATTATATATCTTAGAAAAGATTTATGACTAGTGTCTTTATGAAGTACTCTACTCATTGTGGACTTCTATGTATTAGTAATTTTATTTTATATTAGTGAAAATAGTTTTCTAAATATTTCATACTTTCAAAACCTGGGACTCAGGGTCAGAAGTAAGAGTCGAAATGGTGGAATGAGATAATGAATCAGGAACAGATAGGATGTCAAGAAACTCTTCAGCAACCATCAGTAGAGTATGATTTAGATTGCAAGAATACAATCAAAAACAGAAACAGTTACCATGGAGATACCTAAAACAGAGTCTAAATGTCATAAGATATAGTAGTAAGAATCAGTATGCTGAAGCAATATAGACAAGCCAATATTAAGCTAACTGACTATAGATTATGGAATGTGCTCCTGAGGCTAGGAAGGGACTCTCGGAACCAAAGATGAGCAAGTGTACGACTAAAGGTGGCAGTGTGAAATAGCATGGCACACTCAAAGGCATAATCAGATCGATTAATGATGGGGTTATTAATGAAGATTTGGGCAGGTTTAAGATGATCCATCAAAATTCCTGGCCTAGCAGTTGCTGTGAGCCTTTACCACCTCTAGACCTGAAAAAGGAAAGGAAAGAGAGCAGCTGTAGAGCATTTTGAGAGCATTGTGAGAGGTCTGCCTCAACATCAACTGGGCCTACAGTAGAAAAATGTAGCCACTGTCAAACTACAGATCAGCAGGAAATAAACCCTACCCCTTCTTTCCTCTTGCCCTCTAATTAATGTCCCTTCAGTGTCTTCTATTTGCCAAACTCAAACACTAAGTAGCTCAAGGGCAAGGCAACATATGTGATGCAGTCCATGAAGTTTATCAACCAGGTCAGGGTGGAGAAGGGCACAGAGTGGGTCAGAAGGAGCAAATAAAGCTTATTCAAAGCATAGAACCTGATGGCAGCTGGATCATTTAGCAGTCCCGGATAGCCCAGTGAGTCCCCCAAACTGCCATTTAGTGATAGTAGAAAAAGGAAGGAGGAGGCAAAGGAAAAACAAATTTCATTCAGTAATTACAATGAAATTTGCCTTTTTCTTTAGGTACTTTCACTATAATACAGAACACTTCACTATCAGTGAAATCATTTGATTAGTCAGAATTTTACATGACAGAATACTTTCTCTTAGAATTTATTTATACAAAAATGAATTGTGCCAGGCCTTATGCTAGGCAATGGGAATAAAACAATTCCTGACAATATTCTTGCCACCTTGTAGCTCACCGTTCTAGTGTAGGTAGGAGAGAGCTGTGCAGACAATATCTATACAGTATAGCATTGTACTATAAACCATCCGTTATATTTGAGACCCCACTGCCATGTGTCAGGAAAACTACAGTGTTAAAAAGTGCAGTGGAAACACAGAAGTGACTACCTCTGCCTAAGGAATCTGAGAGAACTCTATGAGTGTAACTTTGGTAGCATTGAAGAGTATATTATTTTGTTTTTAGTTTTTCCCTACCTGGTTCCATTATAAATCATATGCATTAACAACTCAGTTATAAAAAGGAATGGTATCAACCCTGAGTAATAAAGTCCTTTTGATACAGTTATTGAGAGAGTATTTATCATTGCCTTATTAAATATGGAGAAATAACTGTGCTATTTTTTTAAATGTTTTCATTTGCTCATGTTTTCTTTGTTGACCCAAATGAATGAAATTAGAATAAACAATCTCTAAGTCATTTGTAATCATGAGCTGATTAATGGAGTTTGGTTTCATAGCCATTATTCATTCACGAACACCTGATATCTTTCCCATAAACAAATTGTGTTTGTCCAAATTAAGAAATTAAATGAAGCATTTGATGAGTTTATGATTGACCCTTCTAACTCAGAGCCCATTAGTCATTGTAGTTATCACAGAAAACTGTTTGACTAATGTGCTGTCTAAAGAAGCATGTGGATTTATTATGACTTCTGATTAATGCTTGCTGCAAGCCATACTACTAGATTATAATAATTTTTTGATTCTCATTTTAGCAGTCATTGAAGAATTTCATCTCTGATGAAATGCATTTATGTCCCATTAGATTTAGAGGTGATTACAAGGTATTGAGTGGATAAATTTTTAAGGTATTATATGTTTTAGAAAACATATACAGTATATGCTTTTAAAAAGGCATTTTTTTGAAAAAAAAAAAAAAAAAAAAAAGCAGTTTTTTGTCTTTTAACTGTTTGGACATTGTCTTTTCCTTTTAAGATAATGAGCCTATTATTTAGATTTTATAAGCTAGTACTTATTAATTTATTAAGAAATAAATTTAAATAGGAGAAGTACATGTATGAATTTATAACACTTTAAGTTGAACTCATCAATTTAAAATATTTATTTTAAAATTGTATGTAATGCTGTTTAATACATTTTAGTTTTGACAACAAAGTAAATCCCTCTTTACCCAATTTGTTCTCATTATGAAGTAAGAATAAAATTTCCACCTTAAAGCTCTCTAATAGACTAATACAGCTAAACCACTGTTTAACAAGGGTCTCGTAGTGTGATAATTGCTTGAGGCTATATTACATGACCAACACACTATTATGAAGAAACTAAGAACCTCAATATGGCCAAGTTGTTTTTTAAATTGTTTTTGGGGGGACGGGTTTTAAAAGATGGAAACGTTGACTTTCATCAGAATCCATGTGATTAACTGAGTTTACAAGCCAGAAATGTAGGGTTTATAGTCTTTGTTGTGAAGTAAATTAAATTATATGCCTCTTAAAATGGAGAAGAGGTGAACAACATGCTCACAGGACCATAAGGTGAGCCGTATTCACTAAAAAAAAAAAAAAAAAAAAAAGATAATTTTATTACCTATCATTGCAAAATCATAGAAAAGAATGGCTTTATTGCCCATGATAGTACATGGAAATAAAGTGAATAGTTTAAGCAGACAATGAAATAAGAAACATTTTATTTATGAGAAAGAAATTCCATGAAGTACTTTTCTTATTTTATGTAACAAAGTACTGTATGATATAACCCAAAGTCACATGTGAAATTACATTTCTTTGTGACATTTTCATTTTAAAAAAATGCTTGGTTTAGTTACAGTATAGAAAACTTAAATTATTTTCCAAATATGACCTCTGAGTAATTAGGGAAATATCTGCCTCTATATATGTCTCAAATACAAATATAAGAATTATCTTTGATAAACCTGTCTCATTTATCTGAGTACTACAGGCAATTAAAAGCCATTCAGTCATGTTTAATTATAAAGCCCTCTGGTCAGAGAAGCTTCCCATCTCCCTTTGGGATTTAACTATGGCATTAGGTTCTGGACTACTCCAATTTTTGGCCTGGGATACTGATTAAGCAATTCGGGAACTTTAAAAAGGACCAGTATAATCAAGTGAATACTGGTTACTTAGTAAGAGACAGAAACAGCCTATCAGTCAAATAATAGTGATAACATTTAGCCTTATAGTAGTTCCTTTAGCTTATCAAATTTAAAAATTGGTCAACTAGACTACATAAGTATGAACCATCCACACCAGATTCATTGTTCATCTACAGTGTTTGCATTTAAAATTCCATAATTTTTTCACTGGACACAGTGCCTTAATATTTTTGTTAATCATCTAAACTACTGTGAAATAAAGGGGAAAAACTATAAATCCTTACAAATATTGATACTGTTTACATTCCCGATCCAGACAAACGATCATGAAAACCTTTTAGTGTGTGACCAAGGGTAAGATTTAGTTGGAGAAGAAAGGGGCATATTTCCTTCTTTTATCGTTATTTTTACAATGTTTGCTTTTTAAAAAAAAAAAAAACATGGTTTGATGCATAGAATATTTTGTGAAATGAGCCTTCTCAGTATAGCTGGCTCTTTATCCTCACTAGAGGTTCTTAAGGTATCTCAGTGACATAAACACACACATGCACACATACTGAAAATAGGCATGGTGGTAACAAAAGGAATGCACAGAAGCATAATCTATCATTTTTGGCAGGCTAAGAAAGTTGGTTTAATGCACTGGAAGTGCCAGATAAGTATCAAGAAGTCATAAACAAAATAAATAACTAGACTTATTTACTTCGTGAACTATTCCAGTTTGTTGATCTTTGTAAGACATTGGCTGACTGCTATGGAAGCTTTCTTTACCTATTTACATAGATGTATTTTATCAAACATTAATAAAATTTTATAAATGGATTGATTTTTTTGTTTTCATTATAATAGAGCTAAATTATTTTTTAAAATTGATTTTTAGGCATAATGAGATTATTTTTAAACAACTTTTTAAACATAGTTGTGGAAAAAGAATCCTTGATATATTAACAGTAATACGACTTTATGTTGTATATAACTGTTACGATTTTCAAGACATCATCCTTGACATTATTTCATGATTCCCATATACTCTCATGAAATCAGCAGTGCACGTACTAATATTCCCATTTTAAACATGAGGAAATGAGGCTTAGAGAAATTAGGAGACTTGTCCAAAGTTTAATTGTTTAAAAATAACAACATAACTAGGACCCTAGGTAATAAAAGTAGGTCTATTTTGACAATTTGGAAGCCAAATTCATATTTAATATGTTTCTTACCCCTTGAAATTTACTGTCAAGTTGGAGGAATAGATACAGCCACAATTATTATGTAAGCCAGAATTAAATGATTGTAAAAACATTGGGTAAGCACAAAAGTTTGTAGAAAACAATGATTATTCTAACTGGGAAAGTCAGGGAAAAGTAAATGAAAGCACCAATAGTAAAGTTTCCATCAAAGGATGAAGTCGCCCCCTTCCTTCTTGTAATTAACCTAGATGTTTCATTCTTCCAATACAGATTTCTCTACTGATCAGAAACATACCTCACTCTTTCATTGGTTGCTTATTTTTCTATAGTTTTACCCCAAAGAAAAGCACAGTGTATAGGCAAATATTAGAGTAAAACATTATTATTTTTTTGTAAAATATCTTAACTGTTAGCTATCTTAATAGTTTGATTGCTTCATAAGAAAAAATTTTGAGTATAGTATATTCAATTGTGGACAAACTATAAAACCTAATTTCAAAATATTCGGCTAGATATTGTCAACTTTTTCTATATATTTAACATTTTGAAATATCTATACATATACATATGTACCCATACGAATAAATGTAATAGAAATCAGTGCAGATTAATATAGTTGTATTGTATCATGTCAACTGATATACCATGTAGGACATTGCCCTAAGTAAATTATCTTCTGATGTGGTAAACAATTCAAAAAGTTTTGAACAAAGAAAAATACAATATTATTTCGATTTACTTAGAAAATGAGTTCTGGAAAATTTAGCATGAGTTAAGACGTGTGAAACAGTTTTTTTGTGTTTACATATAATTACGTTCCAAGCTCAAATAATTATCCAAAGAATTTCACTTACATGTGTATCTGGTGAGACATTCACAAGTCATGTGAGACATGGAATAATTCTTTCCAGGGCAGTGCAGGACATCTAGAATTATTGCTATACCAATTTAATGCTACTTGCCTTTTTCAGTCTCCTCAACTAAAACCATCATTATGCATTTCCAGAGTGCCCTAGGGACAATAACTGCACTCATTGAGAACTACTGTTCTAGACCTTTCTTTGTTTCTTCCTGGAAAAATATCTTGATCTCATTTCACAAATACACTTAGACAAAATTTATTCAGATAACAGATTTGAGTGGCAATCTTACTGTGCCTTAAGTCAGAGGAACAATTAAGGGATGTTTATTTAAGGAACCATGACCAGAAGCAGAGAGAATTCCCTCTTCTTTGAATTCCTTTCATGAGGTGACTATTGAGTGTTTGGATAGACCAAATTAAGTGCTTCATGGTTAAAAGTCAGGGCCAAAAGGAAAATACTATCAAAAGTCCTTCCATGAAGGAGTAGTGAATTCACAGCTATAAAAATGACTCCAGGAAAGTGGAGGCTGGCCAGGGCTAAGTTTACCATGCAACCATAGTGAATGGTCTTAGACCAGGCCAGAGCCTAGTCTGAATGGGACAGTTGGACAATCAAGAAAGTGGGACTGAGGGGTAGTATGTATCTATGTCCTGACCGTTTATATGTAACATTTTATGTGACAATAATAAATATCTTAAAACATGATTTGGAATTGAAAATAGGTAACATAGTGTAATGATAGTATTAATAAGGACGTATTCCTTTTTGTAGTAACTTTTATTGAGCATTTACTATTTACTAGGTGTTGTACTAGCTACATATAATTTCTCTAATTTTATAATAATCATAATATAAATACAATTATATTATTGTCCCCAGAGTATAGATAAGGAAGCTGGAAAGCAGGGAGGTTAATTAAATGTCAGGCATGGACAGTATTCTTAGTGATTCATCAAAGAAAATGGTTATTTCTGATTTTAATATACTACAGTATTTATCAGGTGTACAAGTGAAATTTTTTAATCAGTGGATTTGTATGCACTATAATTTTGGTATCCACACACTGATGTTATTTGAAAGGATAAATGCAGACCACTGAACTTTTAGGAATACTTCATGTAAACAACCTCTTCTTCTTCTTTTGTATGCAATATTAAATATATTACAACAACTCTGCAAAATTGTTTTTTTTGGTGTAATGGAAGACATTTCATTTTTGAATTGCAAATAACAGCTGTGTATCTATTTCATGATATGGCTGCAATACAAGTTAAAAAGTAATCATTGTGAGATATGAGACAAAATAGTAAATTAGTAATATTATAATTTTATAATGATAATGACTGATAATGTCATTGTTGCGTTTATCTTCTACAACTGTTCTTTATTTTCCACACCATGGGGCTGTATCTTCTATAATTGTTTTTTCTTTGTATTTTATAAGCAGTTTAACCTTTTAACCTTTCCTCATCTATCTTTTTGGTAGTGTGGTACTGCAGTGAATCATCATTGATATTCAAAAAACTGGCATAGAAGAGCCACATTTCTTACCACAATCCGGCCTTATGTCTTTTCTCATCTCAGAGCTTATTGCAAGAGAGCATTCTCCATATGAGGAGTTGAAATATCCATGTTGAAAATACCTACCATTTGCCAGGAGGAAGAGCTGTCCTAGGCTGTCCATATTCAAACAGCTTGCTAGTAATGGTATACCAAATGTGTAAAAACATTAAAAGGTAGAATTAAGACCACTTTCTCTTAAAGCCCTTGGCTCCCTTTTAGTCTTTGCTAGTTGGAAATAGCAGTTGGAGTGCAGTGGTGCGATCCCAGCTCACTAGACAAATCATTGATGCTGAAAACTAACGAAGATATTCAAGACCTGAACTCAACACTTGACCAAATAAACCTAACAGACGTCTACAAAACTCTCCACCTCAAAACAACCAAACACCAGAAGCTGATTCTTGGATTTCAGGGATTTTATTGTTGACAGGCAACTTAGTTGTTTATCTCAGGGACTGGGAGGGTGGTAGTTGTCAGGGAATGGAATCTGCATGTGTCCAAAACATAATCCAAAGCCTTAAAGAAGCAAGGAAATTGGGAGGCTGAGGCGGGCGGATCACCAGAGGTCAGGAGTTCAAGATCACCCTGGCTAACATGGTGAAACCCCATCTCTACTAAATATACAAAATTAGTTGGGCGTGGTGGCATGCTCTTGTAATCCCAGCTACTTGGGAGGCTGAGGCAGGGGAATCGCATCATTTGAACTCGGGAGGCAGAGGTTGCAGTGAGCCGGGATTGTGCCACTGCACTCTAGCCTGCATGACAGAGTGAGACTCAGTCTCCAAAAAAAAAAAGCAACAGCAAGAAACATAATAGAGTGGTACATTGGGTCAGTAAGAGGATATTTTATGGGTCAAATCAGAGTCAAATGAAGCTTTGACCTTTCAAAAATAGCTAGTTTGAGATATTTTTCACAAAAGGTCACAAGAGGCACATCCATTGAATTATAAATATAATGTAAAGTGGGATCACTTTATAATGTAAAACACAGCTAGTGTAAAATAAGCCTTATTAAGCCAGAATTCTGAAAGAGGTACTGCTGTCCTACTTTTGCCTATCTAGGGACCCTTGACTATAATAATAAGATAATATCTAAATCTGTTAACAAAAGCAAACAATACAGTGAAACACTTTTTAAGATGTCAGAAAGCTATACGGGGAATGACTGAGCTCATCCTCTAGAAAAAAACAACTGATTATAATGTATTCCGCATACCTATGTACCATATTCTGCAATTTTATGTGTAACAGATTCTGATACCAATTGCTGCTTCTCCTCACTAAAGAACAAGTGAAAGACTTCTACTACTGTAGCTGTGAGAATAAATTTGGTCCAGTTGGATCTTATTCTGTATGTGATAAAGAGTTATTAGGGTTGACCATTGTGTTTTAACATGAGTCCTGTAACACTTTTTTGTGAAATACTATTAAACTTATTAAGAGAAGCAGGAGCTAGGAACACTATTGCTTGATTACTTCACAGCTAACATTATATGAGCTCCATATTCACATAAAGATACTTCATTTTAGCTAACTCTGATACAGTCAAATATTTAATATTTTTCCAAGACTGACACAGAATGCCAACTGTACATTATAAGCAATTAATAGAAATACCAATTATAAACCAACTATGACCCAAAAAGATAAAGAAAGGCATTAAATAATGCTAAAGGGTTTAGTTCAACAAGAAGATCTATCCTAAATACATATGCAGCAAACACAGGAGGACCCAGATTCATAAAACAAGTTATTAGAGATCTACGAAGAGGCTTAGATAATCACCCACTAATAATGGAAGACTTCACCTCACTTGACATTACTAGACAAATCACTGATATGGAAAACTAACGAAGATATTCAGGATCTGAACTCAACACTTGACCAAATGGACCTAATAGACATCTACAGAACTATCCACCCAAAAACAACCAAATATACATTCTTCTCATCTGCATATGGCACATACTCTGAAATTGACCACAGAGCGAGCCATAAGACAACTCAACAAATTCAAAAATACCAAAATCATAATAGCCACATTCTTGGACCACAGTGCAGTAAAAGTAGAAATCAATAATAAGAAGAGTGCTCAAAACCACATAATTCCATGGAAATTAAACAACCTGCTTCTGAAAGACTTTTGCATAAGCAATGAAAGTAAGGTAGAAATAAAAAAATTCTTTGAAATTAATGAGAACAAAAGTACAGCATACCAGAATCTCTGGGACATAGCTAAAGCAGTGTTAAGAGGAAAGTTTATAGTACTAAATGCCCATATCAAAAAGTTAGGATGATCCCAAATTATCAACCTAACATCACACCTAGAGGAATTTGAAAAACAAGAGCAGATCAACCCCAAAGCTAGTAGAATACAAGAAGCAACCAAAATCAAAGCTGAATTAAATGAAATTCAGACACACACACACACACACACACACACACACACACACACGATCTATGAATCAAGGAGTTTGTTCTTTGAAAGAATAAATAAGATCGATATGCTGCTAGCTAGACTAATAAAGAGAAAAGAAGATCCAAATAAACACAATCAGAAATAACAAAGAGGATATTACCACCAACCCCACAGAAATACAAAAATCCCTCAGAGACTGCTACAAACACCTCTCGGCACACAAACTAGAAAATCTACAAGAAATAGTTAAATTCCTGGAAGTATACAACCTCCCAAGATTGAACCAGGAAGAAATAGAATCTCTGAACAGACCACTAATGAGTTTTGAAATTAAATCAGTAATAAAAAGGCTACTAACCAGAAAAGGCCCAGGACCAGACAGATTCACAGCTAAATTATACCAGATGTATAAAGAAGAGCAGTTACCATTATTACTGAAACTATTCCAAAAAGTTAAGGAGGAGTGACTCCTCCCTAACTTATTCTGTGAGGTCAGCATCATCCTGGTAGCAAAACCTGTCAGAGACACAGCAAAAAAAAAAAAAAAAAACTTCATGCCGAAATCATTGATGAACATAGAATCAAAAATCCTGAACAGAAAACTAGCAACACGAACCCAACAGCACATTAAAAAGCTTATCAAGTAGCTTTATCCCTGGGATGCAAGGTTGATTCAGCACATGCAATCAATAAATGTTATTCATCAAATAAAAAGAACTAAAACAGAAACCACATGATCATGTCAGTAGATGCAGAAAAGGCTTTTGATAAATTCAACATCCCTGCATGTTAAAAACTCTCAACAAACTGAGCATTCAAGGAACATACCTCAAAAAAATAAGAACCATTTATGACAAACCCACAGCCAACATCATACTGAATGGGCAAAAGCTGGAAGTATTCCCCTTGAGGGCAAGCACAAGACAAGGTTACCCTCTTTCACTACTCCTATTCAACATCATGTCCTATTCAACATCGTATTGGAAGTCCTGACCTGAGCAATGAAGGAAGAGAAAGAAAGAAAAGACATTCAAGTAGGAAAAGAAGAAGTCAAACTATCTGTTTGCAGATGACATGATTCTGTACCTAGAAAAGTCCCATAATCTTAGCCCCAAAACTCCGATAGCAAAGTTTTAGGATACAAAATGAATGTACAAAATGAGTAACATTTCTATACCCTAACAACATTCAAGCTGAGAGCCAAATCAGGAACACAATTCCATTCACAATAGACACAAAAAGGATAAAATGCCAAGGAATACAACTAACCAGGGAAGTGAAAGATCTTTGTAATGAGAATTACAAAACACTGCTGAAAGAAATCAGAGATGACACAGACAAATGGAAGGATATTCCATGCTCATGGTTGGGAGGAATCAGTATAATTAAAATGACCATACTGTGCAAAGTGATTTACAGTTTCAGTGTCATTTCTATCAAACTACCAATGACATTCTTCACAGAATTAGAAAAAAATATTTTAAAATTCATATGGAACCCACAAAGAGCCCAAATAGCCAAAGCAATCCTAAGTAAAAAGAGCAAAGCAGGAGTCTTCACATTACCCAACTTCAAACTATACTACAGGAGCACAATAACCAAAACAACATGGTACTGGTGCAAAAACAGATATTTAGGAACAGAACAGAGAGCCCAGAAATAAAGCTGCATACACAACCACTCAATCTTTAACGAAGTCAACAATAGCAAGCAATAGGGAAAGGACTCCCTGTTCAATAAATGGTGCTGAAGTAACTGACTAGTCATATGCAGCAATTTAAACTGAACCTCTTCCTTAGAACGTACATAAAGATCAACTCAAGATGGATTAAAAACTTAAATATAAAACTTCAAACTATAAAAACCGTGGAAGATAACTAGGAAATGTCATCCTTGACATAGGAATGGGCAAAGATTTCATGATGAAGACACCAAAAGCAATTGCAGCAAAAACAAAAATGGATAAATGGGACCTAATTAAAGAGCTTCTCATAGCAAAAGAAGCTATCAAGAAAGCAGACAACCTACAGAATGGTAGAAAATATTTGCAAATTACCCATCTGACAAAGGTCAATATCCAGAATCTATAAGGTACTTAAGCAACAAACAACCCCATAAAAAAGTGAGAGAAGGACGTGAACAGGCACTTTTTAAAAGAAGACATACATGCAGACAACAAGTATACGAAAAAGTGCTCAACTTCACTGGTTACTAGAGATATGAAAATCAAAACCACAGTGGGATACCGTCTCATACCAGTCAGAATGGCTGTTACTACAAAGTAAAAAATAACAGATGCTTGCAAGGTTGTGGTGAAAAGGAATGCTTATATGCTGCTAATGGGAAGATAAATTAGTTCAGCCATTGTGGAAAGCAGTTTGGTGATCTCTCAAGGAACTTAACACAGAACTACAATTTGACCTAGCAACCCTATTACCCATACATAAAGATACATAAATCATACTACCATAAAGACACATGCATGTGTGTGTTCATTGCAGCACTATTCATGGTGTCAAAGACATGGAATCAATCTAAATGCCCATCAATGGTAAACTGAATTAAGAAGATGTGGTACATATACATCATGGGATACTATGCATCCATAAAAAACAAGATCATGGCCTCTGGAGCAACACGGATGGAGCTGGGGACCATTTTCTTAAGCAAACTAATACAGGAACAGAAAACCAAATGCTGCATGTCCTCACTGATAAGCAGGAGCTAAACATTGAGTACACGTGGACACAAAGAAAGGAATGGAACAGCAGACACCAGGGCCTACTTAGGGTGGAGGTTGGGAGAAGGGTGAGGACTGAAAAACTACCTATCAGGTACTATGCTTATTACTTAGGTGACAAGATAATCTGTTCACCAAACTCCCATGATATGCAATTTACCTGTATAACAAATCTAGACATGTACCCCTAAACCTAAAATGAAAGTTTTTAAAAATGCCAACTATAAACTGCTTTTTGGTGATGGATAATGGTTTGTTTTGTTTTTTGAGACAGAGTCTCACTTAGCTGCCCAGGTTGGAGCGCAGTGGCTCATTGTCAGCTCACTGCAATCTGTGCCTCTCAGGTTCAAGAGATTCTCCAGCCTCAGCCTCCCAAGCAGCTGGGGTTACAGGTGTGCATCACCACATCTGGCTAATTTTTTTGTATTTTTAGTAGAGATGGGATTTCACCATGTTGGCCAGGGTGGTCTGTAACTCCTGACTTCAGGTTATCTGCCCGCCTTCACCTCCCAAAGTGCGGAGATGACAGGCGTGAGCCACCATGCCCGGCTGGTTTTATTGTTGTTATTTAATGAAGGAATATCCTTTCTGAAGATTTCTTTTTAAATTTCTTTTTGTCAGGAAAATAAGCATTTGTGATAGTTTGTTCATAGTTTGGAAAAGGACATTCATCTGAATAAATGGACCCAGATAAATAAATCAAGCCACTGTGATTTGCTAATACTCTGAAACAAGTTTACATCATAATATTTTCACGTTAGTATATTAAGCTGCACCTATGCTATAATGGCAAGACATACAAGAACTCTGTATGGCAAACTGTAGTGCTGAGGTATGAGTAGGATAATAAAATTGAGTTTAGGATGTCTGAAGTACAGAAGAATGTGACAATAGGTATATGAAGACACTTTCACCTGTAGTTTACATGAACATTATTTCTGTAAACTCAATACAAATCTCAAAGGAAGTAACAGCAATAATGGGTAAGATATACTGAGTATTTTCTATTTGCCAAGCATTCCATTAAGTACTTTACTGGGATCAGTGTGTTTGATTTGAACATTCACTCCATGGGAGAGATACCTTTATAAACCCCATCTCACATATGAGAAAACAGCAGTTTAGAAAGGTCAGACATCTATAGTTAGTAATAGTGGTGGAACAGTGTGCTCATTATTTTACCACAACAGCGTACCATCTTTATACTCATATTATTTTGTCTATTTAAAAAAATCTAATCTTTATATTAGATTTCTAATATACTAAATTCTCTTTGAACTGATTTGCTAGTTTACGTAAAATAACAGAAAAGAGCTACAGCTGAATCAATTCTTAGGGAAGCATCTGGCAAAGTTGCACTAGAACACTGTTGTCTTTTGTTTAAAATGTTTAGACTAATACAAATAACTCAATGTAGAAAATAATGGAATTTGAAAGAGATAGTCATGGAATTTGTATCTTAGTTTCTAGCCATAACGTAGAGTATATATTAGCCTTTGTGAAATAGTGACATGGTAAGTTTAGTTCAGTTAATTTCATGTTTATATTATACTGTTGCTGTATGTGTATATACATACATAGGGAGATGGAAATACCATTTAACCTACTACCCAGTAAGTATTTTAACAGTGACTTAGCCGCGCCTATCAAAATTTAAATGAACCAGCATTTCACTTCTAGAAAACATTCAACAGAATTATTATTACATATCTCAAAGACGTATAGAAGAATATTTATCACAGCATTGTGTGTTATAGTAGAGAATTGGAGACAACTTTAATGTCCAGTAATAAATAGTAAATAAATTATTCGTATGGCCAAGTCACACAAGTTTTCTTTCAAGCCCTCAAATTCAGTAAGCTTTTTCCTGCTTCAGAACCTTTGAACATGCTCTTCTCTTTCCCTTCTCCCTATCATACATACCTCTCTCTCTGCTGTTTCCATGGCTGACTCATGTAAAAGATCTCATCTATAATCTTACCTCTTTGTGATTTAGAATTGGTCTAAAAGAGATAGAAAAACTAGATTAATATTTAGAAATTGGTGAAGAATTTTAGAAAGGGTGGGAAGCTCAGAAATAATATGAGGTTCAGAGATGGAGTAAGGCTTATGACACAGTGAAGTTGTGGATGGGATGCGTACTGAGACTGGGTGACCCTTGGTAATGGAGTAGAAGATAGAAGGCTTGAGAGGGAGTGTTAGACATACATTGAGACTTTCCCATGGGAGAGAGAGAAAGGGTAGCAGAGGTAAAAGATGATATTATGAGCAGGGTACGTTAGGCTCAGGGCAACGTGAATCTGTGGGATGCATAAAATTTAGGGATAATTTTATGAGACTCTTCAGTGAGGAGTGTTAGTGCTGCTGTTAAAAAAAAAAAATGCCTGTCTTCAGTGAGAAGTGTTAGTGCTGCATTAAAAAATACCTGTCCGGGCATGGTGGCTTACGCCTGTAATCCCAGCACTTTGGGAGGCCAAGACAGGCAGATCACCAGAGGTCAGGAGTTCGAGACCAGCCTGGCCAACATGGTGAAACCCCATCTCTACTAAAGATACAAAGTTAGCCGGGCATAGTGGCATATGCCTGTAATTCCAGCTATTCGGGAGGCTGAGGCAGGAGAATCACTTAAACCCAGGAGGTGGAGGTTGCAGTGAGCCAAGATCATGCCACTGAACTCCAACCTGTGCGACAGAGCAAGACTCCCATCTAAAAAAATAAATTAAAAAAAAAACCTGAGACCGGGTAATTGCTAAAGAACAGAAACTTATTTCTCACAGTTCTGGAGACAAGAAGTCTAAGATATGGGCACCAGTAGGTTCAGTATCTGGTGCAGGCCAGGAGGCTGTAAGTCCAAGATTAAGGCATCAGAAGGTTTGGTATCTGGTGAAGGCCAGGTGTCTGCTTTCAAGATGGCACCTTAACCACTGCACACTGCAGCTTCACCATGGAAGGGATCGAAAGGGCCTCGATAATTACCTCCAGCCCTCTTATGAGGCACAAATCCAATCCATAAAGGTGGATCCCTCATGTCCTAATCATCTCCTAATGGCCCCATTTCTTACTATTTTTACATTGGGGGTTAAGTTTCAAAATGAATTTTGAAGGGGACACAGACATTTAAACCATAGCAGGGAGCAAAGGATGGATTATAAAATGATAAAGTAAATTTGCACCACCTCAGAAAAGCCTTTCCTATCTACTCTAATCTATATATAGTAGCTATCCCTTCTCCCATTGTTACCGCGACCTAATTATTTTTGTCATGAAGTTTGAGATCATGTCTAACTTATTCAATACTGTATCTTAATCACCTAGTACAGTACTGGGACACATAGCAAGTATTCAGTACATTTGTGGATATCTTGACAGAAGGAGTCTCTAGTGTATTGTTGGTTGAAAATTCTAATTTTCAGGTTAGTGCCAATAGTATGATGCTATTTTTTAAAATAGAATACTACATATATTTATTGATGTGTGTATATATTAGGGTGTGTGTGTGTGTGTGTGTGTGTGTGTGTGTGTGTATTTGAATTATATATATATTACTGAACCTAGAAGAGGGCCTATTTATCATGTTTGAAATATTTCTAAAATCTTTACAGGGATTCTACAATTCTTACTACAGTCTTATGAGATAAATACTGTTATTTCCTTTTTAAAGAAGAGAGAACTGAGGCATACAGGTTAGTTAAGTTACTTGCCTGAGGTCGCACAGCTTATAAGGACCAGAGCTGGTGTTAGCAACATGTGGCTATTTATATTTAAATTTAAATTGATTATAATAATATGAAATTAGAAATCCAATTCTTTGTTCATACTAGCCACATTTCAAGTATTCAGTAACTACATTTGGCTAGTAGCTATCTTTTTTGGGCAGCAGAAATAATTTAGCACATTTTCATTATTGCAGAAAGTCCTAGTACACATCTGACTCTAGAGTCTGTTTCTACCCATTGTGTAACATTGCCTTCTCTCATTCCAAGCTGTGGACTAGCTCCCCGTGCAAAATGGGAGTAAAGGTAGACACTTTCAGATTTTACTCTATGCACATCTTTTCTAAATTACTTATTTCCCTCCAATAAACAAGTACTAGTTTTGAAATTTTTAAAAAAATAGTCTTTTCTCAAAAATAGAGAAGGAACGTGAAAACATTGATAAAGGATATCTGCAACTAATATACTTATTGTTACCTAACTGATAGAACCTCAAAGAGATATTTCATTTGATATGCCAGCAAATACTAGAATTTTCTTTTTGTAAAAGTATACTGTAGAGTCACATACACTCATAGCAGATAATGATGTTTTTTGGTCAATGATGGACCATGCACACCATGGTGGTCCTATAAGGTTATAATGGAGCTGAAAAATTCCTACGGCTTTTCCTCATAGGTCATAGGTGTCCTAATGTCATTTCCTGCAGTGCCAGCTGTATATAAATATAGCACATGTAATTATAGACAGTGTATAATACTTGAAAATAAATAATGTTTTTATATTTACTGTACCATATTTTTATTGTTATTCTAGAGTGTGCATCTTCTGTGTAGCTAAAAAATATAGCTAACTGTAAAACAGCCTCAGGCAGGTTCTTCAGGAGGTATTCCAGAAGAAGGCATTGTTGTCATAGGAGATGACAGCTCCATGCATGTTATTACCCTGAAGACCTTCCAGTGGGATGAGATACGGATGTGGAAGCTGGTGATATTGATGATCTTGACACTGTGTAGGTCAAACCTAATATGCGTGTTTGTGTCTTAGTTTTTAGCAAAAAAGGTTAACAAGTAAAGAAAAAATAATTTTTTTAAATAGAAAAAAACTTACAGAATCAGAATATAAAAAAAGAAAGTATTTTGTACAGCCATACAGTACTTTGTTTTAAGCTGAGTCAAAAAGTTTTTTTTAAAGTTTATAAAGTAAAACAGTTACAGTAGATAGCCTAAGTATACAGTGTTTATATAGTCTGCAGTAATGTATTGTAATGCCCTAGGCCTTCACATTCACTTAAGCACTCACTGACTTAACCAGAGCAACTTCCAGTCCTGCAAGCTCCATTTATGTTAAGTATCCTATACAGTTGTACATTTTTTAATCATTTATACCATATTTTAATGGTATCTTTTCTATGTTTGGATATATTTAGATACACAAATACTAAAAGTTTTGTTACAACTACCTGTAATATTCAGGTACAGGAACATGCTAGACAGATTTGTAGCCTAGAAACAATAGACTACATGCTAGACAGGTTTGTATAGCCTAGATGTGTAATAGGCTATACCATCTAGATTTATGGATGTACACTTTATGACGGTCACATGACGAAATCGCCTAGCAACACATTTCTCAGAACATATCGGCATCATTAAGAGACAATGACTGTAACGGGCAGAGATGTCTGTTGATTCTTTCTGTGGCTGAGTTTTCAGGGAAGGCGAATATCATAAGAAGAGACCCCTTTTCCTATTTCCACCCACAGACTTCCCTTAGTCCCACTGTTAGTGTAATCTGTTTTTCCAGGCTAGCATCAGAAAACAGCTCCTTAAATCATTTATTTCCTTGTTTACTTATTTATTTACTTATGGATTGGGATAGGAAGGGGAAACGTCTGCTTAACATTGCATGAGAATGAGAAGAAATTGACTAAAAAATTGCATGTTTTGAGTATTCTCTTTTATTTCCTAGACTTAAGTGGTAATAATTTATATAGCCACTTCAAGATCAGCATCCAGAGCTCCTTTTCCTGTTAGCAAATATTGACTTTTATTAACTCAACTAAGTGTATAGATTACAGAAGCATTTCCGAATCACTTTAGATTTCTATTCAGGTAAAGAAACAATGGTATGTAAGATGTTCATGTTTTAAAATTGTATATAATAAACAGATATGGAGATTTATTGAAACCTATGTGATAAGGTCTTTGGCCAGTTCACAGAAACAAATTTCCTTGAATTTCAGTTCAAATAAAATCATGGTTTAATTTTAATTTAAATTTATGAATTTAATGAAAACTTACTGAACCTTTATTGTGTGTGCAGATAACATGGTAGGTGCAAAATATGTAGAAATGAACAGTTCACAGTTTGCATCTGAAAGTACTCAGTATACTAAGTGTAATTGTACAATTTTATACAGGTATAGAGGAAAGGGTTTGGGGGTGGGGTGGGGAGAATTTAGGAAAAGTGAATGGAGAAGGTGATGCAAGAGCTAGACTTTGAGAACAAAAAGGAATCCCCTAGGCAGGTTTGTCTGAATTAGCAGAATCTGCCTTGAGTAATTATAGCTACAGTTTGTTTCAATGCTTCTGTCATTCATTTGACATATGCTGCCCTTAAAGTTTGACCATTCAATTTCTTCTCTAGTCAGAAAATATCTTACTAGCACTGAAAGAGTTTTTGCCCCCTAATACTCTTCATATTTGACCTATTAAAAGCTGGACATTTTAGGCAAATCAGACCCTTATCCATCTACTCTTGGTAAACTTTGTATGTCCGTATTTATACTGGCATTCATCTGAAGAGAGGAAGTATAGGCACACTGTCATCCATATTCAAAAATTCAAAGCAAGTATATCTTTAAAGATTTTCTTTAAATGGTTATGATTTATATAACTGTTAGAGATGACAAGTGAATAAGAGTTGCATTATATATTTACTAAACTTAAGAAAAAAAAAGTAGAATATTTTCTATGTAATTAGTCCAAAACCTCCAAAATCAGAAAATTAAAAAGTACTGTAATAGAGGCAAAATGATTTTATGTCCCTCATTATCTATTGCTTAATGTAATCATTCACTATTTTGTATATTAATAAACACTAATATAAGCTATTTTGTAGCAGTTTCTCTTTAAATTAGAATATAAGAATTAAAGAACATTTGTCCTTTGCTTACTTATACTACTATCAAAGGTACATCCTGTCAGGACCAATTAGTTATCATTTATACTTTTCTTTGTTGTTCTCATTGGTTGTGTCTAAATTTGCCTTTAAGCTGTATGTACATTATTGACATTTTCTTTAAAGACTTTAAGCTAGAGCCAGATGATAAAATGAGTTGTGCTGTCCAGCAGATACATACAGTATTCACCTGTTTGTAGGTGATTTTTCTAGGTTATAACAAAATAAAACCTAAAGCATCATATTGACTCTGCTGTTTATTTGGGTGCTAATACACTTTGAATAAAACCCTCAATTACTAAGCATTTTTGAGTCCCAACAGGACAGTCCCATGACATTAATGGTATCTTTATAACCTTTTTAACTTCTAGTTTCTCTGACAGAGCTCTACAATAACAGCAATGGGTTTGCCCTTGGCAAGCAGAAACTCATTTCGAGAGGATAATAGGTATTTACTATTTAGATAGCTGGCAATAAAATTTCTCTGAATGAGATTTTCCTGAGAAACTATAAACTGATTAAATTACTTTCTTTTAATGGACCGGCAAAGTGTGTAATAATAGTTTGTTGAAGCTTTGCATTCAATGTCTTGCTTTCTTTTTTAGAGACACTGAAGCTGTCTGGTTTTGGTGAATTATGGGGGTTGGTAGAAATTACTCTCTACTGTATAGCTTGTTCTTGATTTTCCTCCAAATTTAAAAAAAAAAATTAGAAGTGAATTCTGTGAGGATAAAAAGGATATGCTCAGTAATATATCTGTTCACTTCAAACTTTATTTTAATCAGAAGTAAGATTTAGCAGTTTTATGCCTCAAGAGTTCTGTTTTTAGGAAATACACCTTAACTGAGACATAAATGTGGAAAATCACTCTGCTTTTCAAGTTGACATCTTTTTAAACTTACTTAAAGAAAAACTAGGAAACAGTTTTCTTTGTTGCTTAATAACTAAAATGGAAGTTGTTTTTACTAGCACTGATTATTAATAATGTGTTCTTATTTTATGGGTTATTTAACAAGAGACCTTTGTTTAATGATATTAAATTTGGACCTTATAAAATTCAGCATAGCAATTCATTATATAAACTATAAGAAAGAAATTTCACCCTAGTCTTGATAGAAAAGAAATACTTAAAATGTAACTCATTATTATAAAACTTGATTAAGGAGCTTCTCAAAATTCCACTTAATGTGAATATCGTCAATAAATGTCAACTGAGATAAATAATTTGTATTTCTTTATTTAAAATGTGAAAACATACATAAAATATGTTTGGTAATTCATACTGTAAACATTTTTCTTTAAAGACAAATCCATTATAGTCCTTGGGGGTGACAGCGTGCAGAATATCTTTCAAGGCCCTGAATTTTGCAGAGAAGTGCATCAAATTTAGTATTTTTATTGGCAGTCAGAATTTCATATTTGTTGCTATAATAAAATTGTGATTGAAATGGGACCTTGAGTATCTTGTCCTTATGTGAAGTACTTTGAATTTGAATATCACACAGATCCTAACTTAAACCACGTTCATTTTCTCTTAAGCCTTTGGCCCTGACACATCCATTGCTGGCATTGTTTTTCATTCCAGCAAATCTGTGCTGTTGGCACCAATAGGTACAAGGGACACCAGTCATGACAGTAAAGAAATGGAAAAAGAAACAATAATATTTATCTTCCCCTCTGAATGATCTAGTTCAGGTCACTGCTACGAACTAAAACATACTTGATATTTAGTTCTTATTGGGTCAATTGTTTTGTCATCATGCTTTTTTCTCCCTCACTTCTCAGGATTATAATAAATAAACATCAGTGAAATATTGTGAAATAATGGCTATCTAGTAAATTTACTGAAATTAGTTTTCAACTTACCTGGGAAATTTTAAATAGAAAATTGAGATTAAAGTAGAAATTCATGTTTTTTAATATACAGTTCTACTTTAAATGTGATAATCCTGAAGTTATGATAAAAGAAAGATTTACTGACGTATAGCAAGAATATAAGGAATGCACTTGCATTTTAGTTCATTGTTCTTCAATAAGACGTAAATACAGGTTGATTACATTTTTCAGTTTGTTCAATTTTTCCTCCCTCAAACTGGGTAATGAATATCTGTCTTAAAAATTTTTTTTCTTCAATGTTTTAATGGCCACTTAGCAAAAATTTTGTGCTACTCTAATGGTTTTCATGGAGTAAAGTCATTAAAGGGAAAAAAAAAATCACTGTGATTATTGCTATACTCTAAATGACTAAACTTTAACAGAATGGAAAAAATGTAAACACTTTCTACATAAAATGCCTGAACTTAAAGCTTATTCTGATAGAAAAAAAATCTAGCAAATTTTTTGCGTAAGAAAAATAATTGCTATATATGCCTGTCCATTTTAAGAATTATGAATATTTAAGTCTCTTATTATTAAATCAGAAACTGAAAGTTGCTTGTTTGTTGGGACCTCCATTTTCCAGTGTAAATTAATGCAGTTATCATGTTTTGTCATTCAACAAAATACACACAAATGTGAATTTTAATTACATGTTATACTGCAATGATAAACTGTATCTACATACAGTTTTACATTAATCTTCATGCACCCTTCTGCCCCAACATTGGTTCCTGTGTTAATTCTGTTAATTTTATGAACTGGTAAACATTTAAACATGAAATTCTTTGTAGTATATAATGCAGTACTTCAGAACTAACAGAATGTTATTTTATAGCACTGTTCAAGGTTGCAGAATATTATTTTTGGCATGCAGTTTCTCTGTGAAACAGTTTTTACTTTGGATTTTTTTTTCTTTTAAAGAGATTTTCAATTTTAACATGAGGGAACTGGTGTCATGGGTAAGGCTTTTACATGGAAACAAAGTAGCAGATTGAAGTGGTTTCAGGGCTTTAATCCCTTGGTAAATTAGCCAGCAGGCTAGCCTTTTCATAGATAAGCTAAACAACAGGTTGATGCCATTTGGGCATTAGCAATGAGAACCACCTGAGGGAATAGGGACTGAATAGGAAGAAATGTAGAATGGGAAGAAGGCATGGCTATTAGCTTTTGCTAGGTCGAGTAGCTAAAGTAATACCCATAAATGAATCATTGTATCTGGTATTTTAGGTTTCCTTTTATATATTCTTAAATTTACATTATTCTTAAAATTCTCAAAATTTACTTTAACGATAACATTACATTTCTGATTAACGCGATTCTGGGATTTTACATTAAAATTTATGTCAATGAGCTTATAAATATTTCATTTGATAAATTTGTACTTTTTCCTTTTTGAAGAGAGATTTGAGGCTTTCAGATTGTTATCCTTAACCAAACAGAAGGAGATATTTTGAAATCTGGAAGTGTAGAATTGATAGGATTTCAAACATTGAAATAATATTGCCTACTTGAAAACTATGACTATTGCTATTATTCTTTATAAGCTATTATAAAATTATTTTCTTAAAATGTTTTCACAATTTTTTAACCACTTGAGAAAAAATAATTCCTTGCCATATTGTATTGTACATATTAGGCAACACATTTAAATAAATCATCAATAATTAATAGTAACCAGCATAGCCACACTTAGTAGGAAAAATTAGGAATGTAACTTTATGTAAACTGAAAATAATTTAATCTCTGCAAGAACACGTTTTAAAATTGTTCATTTTGCATGTTATTTAAAATTCCTAAGGTAATTGATACCTTGATGTTGATAAATATTAGAATAATACGTTAAGAAAATTGATATAGCATTAAAGTCATTAAAATAACCTGGTACCCTATGAAGCCCTCTCTAGGCTTTTAATTTTTCATTTAGAAGGGGAGATTTTAAGGATCAATACGAAGATCTGTTGATAATATTATATTTAATTAGAGTAATCAAAAACCATGCTCAGAGCGTGACACCTGCCAGGGAGAGCTTCAAAAAGATAGTAAGCAGCATGCATTAGAATCGTCTCTTTTGCTTGTCCATGAGCACTAATCTAGCGGAAGTCCCAAATGGGGCAACTAGTCAGCTATTTTATTGACTTTGATCTGGTTTGGGGGGCAGTTTATTTTCCCATAATGCCATTGATCAATGATTTCCTTTCAGCAGTGATGTAATTAAAGGGCTTTAGTCGGCTTCTGCTGTGTTGCCTTGAAATTTATTATTCTGGAGATTTAAAGAAGATCGATAGGGTGCAGTGGCCCGGTGTTTAGACCCGAGTAGGAGGACCCTACTGAGAGTATAAGGCATGCAGAAAACAAGGCTTCAGGACACAAACAAGATGTTTACCTGGGACCTTGAGCTGACCTATTCACAACAGATCCTGTATAACCAGTAGCGTTTTAGTACCTATTTTTATCACAGACTCAAAACTACTTTGTCCTCTTTGTTATTGATCCTTACAGTTTGTTTTAAAGCAATTGAAATCAAATATTCCTGTTGTCAAAGTAAGAATTAAAATTTAAACATATTTGCCAGAAACACAGATTCCAAATGCCTTCGTCTTGAAATGTGACTAAAATATGACTAATTTGAGGAATGTGGATGTCTTTAAAGACTCACTAGGACCTATTAAAAGCATATCATTAATTTGCTTTTTAAAAAATTAATCTTAGTGAATCAGATTTGCTTTATTTCATAACTAATTCAAACACACATTGCTTATTTTTGTAGGAGTAGAAATGTACATGCAATGACAAGTATTCCTAAGTGATCAAAAGACCACATTTGGTTAATAGACTCATAGAACCTACCACTAAATAAAAATTAAGAACTGCCTCAAAACTTATGTTATTTGGTAGATTCGTAAAATAAATTCAGTGATTCTTTGTAATGTGTAAACTGTACCCTGAGATTCTTATTTGTTTTAATGAAGTAAAAATAAATTGAAAATAAAAGAGACATTTAAGTTCCAAACCCACCCATTTTTTGTGATTATTAATCTTTTTGTAATAGCAAACATAAAAACACCTCATCTACAAGTGCATTTGAAAATCCTGAATACTTCTTTTATAGACTCTAAACTTATATTTGCATATTTTAGATTTTAAAAATCCTAAAGTAATTATTTTCTACTTTGCTTAACACACAGCGTTTTCCAGTCTTACCTACCCCAGATCATAGAATTCGTGGGGGACCAGTCTGAGAAATGCAAGGTTTAGTGAAAAGAACCCTGACAGACAAGAGACAGCAGTTCTGAATTCTAATCCTGGCTTTGCCTTTCATGACTTGTATGATTTTTACAACTTAGATAACCTCTCTGGGTCTTAGCTTTCTTATCTGTGAAATGAGGAGCTTGTGTAAGAGAGGATGGGGTTGGTCAGGGAATGATACGCAGTATCCCAAGGAGCTTTTTCTACATAGGCATTCCACCAGACACCCTTCCCGCTGCTGGGATTGGCTATAGATATACCTTCATCAGCTGGTTCATTGAGCCATTATTAAAATTTATTTTCTCAACCTTCTCACTCATGTATTTAACTATCATTTTTAGAGACTTTTAGTCACCAGAGGCATATGGAAAATATAGCAGTTATATTTAGAAGGCAAAGAGTAAACATAAGCATGATTTATCACTTTGCTAAATTTAGTCAACACTGGCATATTGAGCTTCCTGATAAAGGTAATAGGCCATCTAGCAAGATAACAGAAGTGGTAATGCAGACATAGTCTGATAAGTTGCTATCTTGATTAACACTAACTTATGAACATTACTAAAACCTCACATTATAGCCAATGAATAAGCAAGGCAAATAGGCATTGCAGAAAAAATGAGCAAATTAGAGATTTTGTTTACATTTTATTCCCAGTAATCATTTAGCGTGAATTAAGATCTCTTAGTTTCTTTTAAAAACACTAATGACTTAGTAAAACGTATGTCCTATGCAGGGACATGGCTGAAGCTGGAGGTTGTTATCCTTAGCACACTAACACAGGAACAGAAAGCCAAATACCACATTTTCACTTATAAGTGGAAGCTAGGCCAGGCGGCTTATACCTGTCATCTCAACACTGTAGGAGACTAAGGTGGGCGATCACTTGAGGCCAGAAGTTCGAGACTAGCCTGGCCAACATTGTGAAACCCCCATCTCTACTAAAAAATACAAAAATTAGCCAGGCGTGGTAGCTCATGCCTGTAATCCCAGCTACTTGGGAGGCTGAGGCAGGAGAATTGCTTGAACCCAGGATGCAAAGTTTGCAATGAGCCGAGATTGCATTACTGCAGTCCAGCCTGGGCAACAAGGCGAGATTCTGTCTCAAAAATAATAACAACAATTAATAATAAAATAAGTGGGAGCTAAATGATGAGAACACACAGACACATAAGAGGGGAACAGCAACACACACTGGGGCCTATCGGAAGGTAGAGGC
Source organism: Sapajus apella (assembly GCF_009761245.1). Lineage (NCBI taxonomy): Eukaryota > Metazoa > Chordata > Mammalia > Primates > Cebidae > Sapajus > Sapajus apella. Next base: position 10,384,793 of record NW_022436944.1, on the reverse strand, counting down.
TGGGAAGAGGGAAAGGATCAGGAACGATAACAAATGGATACTAGGCTTAATACCTGGTTGATGAAATAATCTATACAATAAACCCCCAGGACACAAATTTTCTCATGTAACAAACTTCTACATGCACCCTGAACTTAAAGTTAAAAAAAAAAAAATGCTGCATTTGAATTCACTAAATGCAAGGTGAGAGTAGCTAGAGGGATATAGCGTCCAACAAGTCACAAATACAGATATACAGAAAACTTGTTAGAGGAACAGTTAGTTGGAGAGGATCATATTTTGTTGTATTTGTTGTTGCTTGATTTTATTAAATCTATTTATTTTTCTTTATCACATTCACCACTCCCTAACATTATATTTTATGTCTGATTAGTGGGTTAGCATCAGGCTTTCCTACTAGAAAGTGAGGTCCATAAAAGCAGGAATTTTGCCTATTTGTTCAATAACATATCCCCCCATCCTAGGAGACTGACTGGCACATGGCGGGTGCTCATTAAAGTTATAGTCTCTTGGGAGCTATTGACTGTATCACCAAAGAGAGTATTGTGATACAAAACTATGTTTTAGAATGTTAACTTTGTGGAGGTCAAAAGGTTAATGATGAGTTGTGCTGTGAATGAGATGATAAAAGCAAAATTTGGAAAAAAATAATAGTAAAAGAGAGCAAATAAGTTATTATTGTTGATGATTTTAAGAGAGGCAAAACTACCTTGTTTAATGTTGTCATTAGGAACTATTGGTGTATCCTGGATATATGATAGATAATGTTATCATTATCAATATCCTGGATATTCATTAGTTAATTACAATTAATGCATATTTATGAATACCTGAATATAGCTCTTCCCAACCTACTTTTTCTCATTTACCAGAGTTTCAGGATATATATTTAAGATGTAGAAAATGATCAGTGTTCTTTCTGCTTTCAGTTGTAAGCCACTGAGATCTTTGTTATCTACCATTTTTATCCTAAAGGTAAAGATGATACCTAAAGAAAATCTCTTTCATGTTTATAAGAAAAAATACTTAATTTTCAATTCACCTAAAGACATTAGAAAGGGATTTGTTTCTTTTCTTATTTTCCTATCTTCAGTACTTAAGAGTACTAGTTCATAAGAGACACTTTAGATGTTTGGTGAAAAGAAATGAGAGAGAAGGAGAAAAACAGAGGAAGAAGGATAAGCACCATAATATATATGATTAAAGTGTATTTGATTCTTATCTGATAATTCTTGGTCTTGTTTGGTGTAACTGTGATGGACTCTACTGCAATCATAAAAATGGATTAAATGATCATTTCAAAGAAAAGTTTGATTCTTTTTCTTGGCTAAATTTTCCCTATTCTTTAAGACTTATTTCCAGTGTCACCTTCTTTTGGAAATCTCTTCCATCAGACTATGTTAGACATATATATCTTCTTTACATATTAAGTGCTCTTTTTATATTTGTTTATGTTATGGTTTATGTTTATGTTAATGAGTATAGAGCATGTACCTCTCTCATTAACATTAAATAAGTCAATACATGGTAAGCACCTCACTACCATAAATCATTTTCTTAAAGGGTTAAGATAAAAATACAGTAATCAGCCTGGGAGCAGTGGCTCATCCCGTTAACCCTATCATGGAGAGTCAGAGGCAGGAGAATTGCTTAAAGCCAGGAGTTCAAAACCAGTCTGGACAACAAAGGAAAACTCCATCTATACAAAAAATTTTAAAAATTTTTCTCTGATTTTGTTTATTTGTTGCCTTCTGCTAGCTTTGGGATTTGTTTGCTATATTCCATGCTCATGGATAGGAAGAATCAATATCATGAAAATGGCCATACTACACAAAGTAATTTATAGATTCAATGCTATTCTGATTAAACTACCATTGGCATTCTTCACAGAATTAGTAAAAACTACTTTAAAATTCATGTGGAACCAAAAAAGAGCCCATAAAGCCAAGACAATCCTAAGCAAAAAGAACAAAGCTGCAGTCATTATGATACCTGACTTCAAACTATACTACAAGGCTACAGTAGTCAAAACAATATGGTACTGGTACAAATACAGATACACAGACCAATGGAACAAAATAGAGATCTCAGAAATAAGACCACATCTCCAACCATCTGATCTTTAGCAAACCTGACAAAAACAAGCAATGGAGAAAGGACTCACTGTTGAATAAATGATACTGGGAAAACTGGCTAGCCATGTACAGAAAATTGAAACTGGACCCCTTCCTTACACCTTATACAAAAATTAAGGTGGATTAAAGACTTAAATGTAAAACCCAAATCAATAAAACCCCTCGAAGAATATCTAGGCAATACCATTCAGGATATAGGCATGGGCAAAGATTTTATGACGAAAATGTCAAAAGCAATTGCAACAAAAGCAAAAATTGTCAAATGGAATCTAATTAAAGAGCTTCTGCAGAGCAAAAGAAGCTGTTATCAGAGTGAACAGACAACCTATAGAATGGGAAAAAACTTTTACAATCCATCTGACAATGCTCTAATATCCAGCTACAAGGAACATAAACAAAATTACAATTAAAAAGTGGGAAAAGGACATGAAGAGACACTTCTCAAAAGAAGACACTTACGTGGCCACAAACATGAATAAAAGCTCTACATCATTGATCATTAGAGCAAAGCAAATTAAACTCACAATAAGATACCACCTTATGCCAGTCAGAATGGCAATTATTAAAATGCCAAGAAACAACAGATGCTGGTAAGGTTCTGGAGAAATAAGAATGCTTTTACACTGTTGGTGGGAATGTAAGTTAGTTCAACCATTGTGGAGTCAGTGTGGAGATTCCTCAAAGACCTAGATCCAGAAATAACATTTGACCCAGCAATTCCATTACTGAGTATATACCCAAAGGAATATAAATCATTATTTTATAAAGATACATGCACATGTATGTTCATTGCAGCACTATTCACAATAGCAAAGACATGGAATCAATCCAAATGCCCATCAGTGATAGACTGGGTAAAGAAATGTGGTACATATACACCATGGAATACTATGCAGCCATAGAAAGGAATGAGATCATGCCCTTTGAGGGACATGGGTGGAGCTGGAAGCCATTATCCTCAGCAAACTAACACAGGAACAAAAAACCAAATACTGCATGTTTCACTTATAAGTGAGAGATGAACAATGAGAATACATGAACACTGGGAGGGAAACAACACACACAGGCCTGTCAGGGGGTCAGAGAGAGGAAGAGCATCAGTATAAATAGCTAATGCACGTGGGGCTTAACACCTAGGTGGTGGGTTGATAGGTGCAGCAAACCACTATGGCACATGTTTACCTTTGTAGCAAACCTGTGCACGTCCTGCACATGTATCCCAGAACTTAGAATTAAATTATTTTTTTAAACCAGGCTTGGTGGCATGCATCTGTAGTCCCAGCTATTCAGGAGGCTTAGGCGAGATGATCACATGAGCCCAGGAGCTGGAGATTGCAGTGAGCTGTGATCATGCCACTGTACTCCAACCTGGGTGACAAACTAAGACTCTGTCTCTTAGGAAAAAAAATAAGTTTGGTAATTATCCATTATTGTCCTGGAAGGTTAATTATATAGAAATGCTCTTACAATTAATTCTTACATTTAATTTCTTTCTGATGTTCAGGAAAAAAAGAAAGCTCTTTTTAATTTAGGGTTTCTGGAATTTTATTATGTTCAACAAAAAAAGTTATAGATTTTGAGTGTTTGTCATTTTCTTGCAAGCAAATCCCTTCTCTGTTATTAACTTTGAACTTTACTAGATGGAATTCAATGAAAGTTTGTTCAAGTTTAACTCTTCGAGGACTACAAATGGATTTTCTAAAACTCCCACAATCTGTTGGGTGTTCTTCATTATTTCATTTTTAGTTAAAAGTATCCTCCATAGTTCGTGTGTATATGCCAGGGCTAATAGCGAATGTTTCTCATCATTTGTACTAGAAAATGATATGAGATAGGAAAGTAGGAAATATAACTCTCTTTTCTTTTGATTTATACTTGAATGATCTTCTTGAATCCAGAAGGATGGGGTTTGAGAAATTGTCAAGCATGAATTTTGTTTCATTCTTTTGTATAGCTTTTTTTATCCTTTTTTTTTGATGAGGAAATTATCCATCTTTAAAGATTCTATGTTGCATTTGAAAACTATTTTTTTTATCGAATGTGAAGAATACTTTTCCAGTCATTTGTACTGTTACTTTTTGCCTTTTACAGAATGTAATAGCTTTTGCTTAGGGCTCTGGAGTCAGACTGCCTGGATTAGCTTTGGCTCCATTATTTACTACTGAGCAATTTCGGTTAATTACTGAAGTTCTCTGTGCTTCAGTTTCCTCAGTGGCAAAAATAGGGTATTAATATTGAACATTAAATGAGTCAATATATGATAAGCACCTAGAATAATATCAAATAATTCAGTAAATATTGACTTCCACTTTTTAATAATTCTTGTTAATGAATATTGCTCTGTGAGTCAATTGAACCAGAATTCACTATAGAAAAAGTACAAAAACTATTGGTTGTTATTTCAGACAGATATAATAATTTTACATATTTCCTTCTTGGATAAGATGATGAGCCTGGCAAGACTAATATTTTATGTTGTATTAAAATAAATTATTGTTATAATTGGTTGACGGAAGTATTCATTAATAGCAATATTTCACTTTAAGATATGTAATTTGAATAGATTTGCATTGATTATTCCTAGATTGTTTTTGCTTTATTAGCCCTTTATTTTAAAGTTTCATGGAATTTCAGCTGTGATAATATCTAAACTTACCTATTTTTGTTTCATATTCTAAGTGTTCAGAACATGTGGCTACATTTTTTATTATGAAGATCAGAGGGTATCATATATAACACATACTTGTTTCTATTTGTGCTCTCAAATTTAATGCTTCATTTATTTTGTCATTTTATATCTTGAATTACCTGTTGGTATTTTATATAGATTGATTTCCCTTATTTACTTTTTACAGTCCTTTTTTTGGTCTTTCCTCTTTTGCTATCTTTCTTTGTTCCTTTCTCAACCATTTTGGTAATTTCGATGTATGTCAGTTTGAAAACATTGCCCTATAATTCTTTGACACTTCTTCCACTGAGAACTGGGTCTATGTCCCTTTCCTTTGATTCTGGCTTTGTGACTACTTGACCATAAGAATACAGCAAAATGATCTGTACCAGTTTCCAGGTCCAGGCCTTAAGAAACTGGCAGCTTCTACTTCTGGTCTCTTGGGCCACTTGCTCCTGGAATCCAGCCTCTACACTGTGAGGAAGCCAACAGCCTCATGGAGGGACCATGTATAAGTGTCTTAGCTAACAGCTCCACTGAATCCCCAGCTGATAGCCAACAGCAACATCAGGCACACAAATGAGCAAGACTTCAGAGGAATCTAGCCCCTGGCCATCAAGTCAGCCTCAGCCTCTGTGTTGCCCTAGTTGGTGCTAGATACCACAGAGTTAAGCTTCCCTGGCCAACCCCTGCCCAAATGCAAATTTATAAGCAAACTTAATAATTTTGGTTATTTTAAGCATAAATTTGGGTTGGTATATTCCAAAACAGAGATAACTGATAATGGTATACTCCTTTTTTTCTCTTCATAGTAACAGTTTTAAGAAAGTAAATATTGTGGAAGTAGTTCTTGGAATTTACCTTTAAAGATAATTAGTATTTTCTTTTTAATAGCATTTTAGGTTTTGGGGTACATGTGAAGAACATGCAAGATTGTTGCATAGGTACACACATGGCAGTGTGATTTGCTGCCTTCCTGCCCATCACCTATATCTGGCATTTCTCTCCATGCTATCTCTCCCCAACTCCCCATCCCCCACTGTCCCTCCCCTATTTCCCCCCAACAGACCCCAGTGTGTGATGCTCCCCTCCCTGTGTTAATGTGTTCTCATTGTTCAACACTCGCCTATGAGTGAGAACATGTGATGTTTGATTTTCTGTTCTTGTGTCAGTTTGCTGAGAATGATGGTTTCCTGCATAGGAATAACACTTTAGAATGTAGCTGAAGTTTTTTTAAAAGTGAATGATAATACATGTTAGTAAAACAAGAATTTCATCACTTGTCTTTGAATTCATATATATTTCTTGTAATTTTTCTCTGACTGTAATAACTGCAGCTTATCTTAATATATCATCATTGTTGCTATTGTCTTATTTTATATGGAGCAAGAATGATAAATACAAAGCATTGGTCCCCACTCTTTTAGGCTGCATCTGTAGTATATCACTAGTTGAACGGTGTGCTTTTTCTTGCTGAGTAGATGTAACTTCAGAATTCTCAACACGAACTTCATGCTATTATTACCAGTGCAGTTGGAATGTGGACATCTGAGACCTCTAGTTTATAAAAACTTTTACCTATAATATCAACATAGGTATAATCCTCTTCCTACTCCTGAAGCTACCTTAATGCTATCATCAATCTGCTTTTCTGGCAGCATGTTATCTTTGTTAGAGAGATCTCTGCTTAATTGTTTTCCTTTTTTCTTCCTTTCCTCTTCTGTAGCTTTTATATAGAAATCAGAAGTTTCCTACCTTTGTGGTAAAAAGTCACACTGAGATTTCTCTAAGGAGGCAATATAGTTAGTGGGAAAAGCCATTACAATTTTCTGTAAAACCGTTTTCACCATTGGAAAAAAGATGAGACACGAATACATGAGTGATGAGGTCATTTGCAAATTTTATAGTGCATCTAAATGATTGGGTAAAGGGATTTAAATTAGCTGATTGCACACTGTATGTCAGGGTGCTGTATGTTTAACACTTTTAATTCATTTGATCATCAGATCATACCTATAGGGAGAATATTACTATCTAAATTTTTATACAGCTTAATTAATCATTTTTCTTATTTACTTGTTAATTTTTTTATTCTATAGATTATTTGAAGGATTCTATAGCAAAGTAATAAAATAGTGATATGTGACTTTTTAAAAATCAGAAAAAAAGGAAAACTGTACATTAGAGTAATTAGTCAAGAACAGGAGAAAAACGGAACAAAATTCACTTATCAGAAAAGCCCATTAAATTGCTTTTTCTTGTTTTGGGTTTCCTGACAATCCAAGCCAAAAGATGATTGTCAAAGAAAACTACAAGTTTTGCAGAATAGCTTTTCCTAGAAGGGAATCACTTGTAGAAGGGCTTTAATATATGCGATTTTCTTATTAAGTAAAAAGTGGTAAACACACAAATGTTATCCTTTCTGGTTGTTACTGTCTTTTTATCATCATCATTATCATCACTCTGTGATAGAGTATATAATATCCTCAACATCACAATTGCAAGAAATACAATAACATGTGTCACACGCCTCTTACTTTTATTGTCCATCAATAAAAACCAAGGATGTGACCATTAAAAGCAACATAGTAAAATAAAATCTGTTCAGAAAATATGCATGAAAGAGATAGCACTCTCGTGGATCTGTTTGAATCTAATTAAAACCTGTTCTATCTGGAGAAACAGAGAGAATGCTTGTTTTTTACAATGATACTTATTTATATGGACATTCTCCCAGCCATGCTCTTTCAGTTATTGAGTCATTTCAGTTGTATATACTCGTAAAAGTCTGAAGACTGATACTATACATTGGTTTTTGGGTGGGTTTTTAAACTTTAGAGATCACATAACAGGTAATAGGTTGAAATTTTTTTGTGGAAGTTGAGGAGCCTAATGAGTTTCCCTCCTAGACAGCTAGCCCTTTACCTCCACAGAAAGATAGCCCAAGAAGAGATATACCAGAATTTGTCTCAAGAATCATTGCTGCACCTGCCTCAGGACAAGAACACTTAAGCAAAACAAGTCCTAACATTTTACAGCCTTGAGCAGAATGGAATTTTTCTCATCATTTTATACTTCATCTTACTAATTACTCGCTGTAGTGCTTGAAAATTCTTGGTAGTGTTGCCATCAACATCAAGTTTGAGAAAAGTAGCTTTCCGGAGAAGTGACCAAGATTAATCAGTTCATTAAAGATTTGAGATTAAATAAAGCATTGAGTGATACTTTTCTGCCATGAAAACTATTCAAAGCCTCTGTTCTCTTGTAAGTTCTGATCTCACCAGCCAGTTTATTTCCATTCATGTGCTCTCACCAACCAGTAATTAATTCCATTCATGTGCTTTTACCTGGATGGATTCAAAATATGGTTTACTATATGTACCTCCCAGTGGAATTAGCTTTAGTCACATTTTTATCAGTGTTATTACAAATATATTTAAATATGTCAATTATGTTTCCGCCAAATTTCAGCAATTGTTAGAGTGTAAGTATAATAAATATAAATATAGGAATGTGTGAAATATTTCATATGTAGACTTTTACAAGATTTCTTATGAAGTTAGTATGAGATATAAGGCACTTCCTGAGTAGTGCTTATGGCTGTGACCTCAGGCATCTTTTTTTTTTCCATCAGATGGAAAAACTGATGCTCTGACTCTCAGATGTGGCCATAGAATGCACAAATAGAGGCCATTTGTGGGGATAACTGAAGCAAATAATCGTCTTCATTGTAATAGGTGACAATTTATTTGCAACTAGAAATTTGAGTTCTGTTTTTGTTCCTTAGGAAAGTGCCCTGAGTTGTAATGCTGATCCAAGTTGAGTAATCAGATTACTTAACCTAATGACAGTAAGGTTCATAGAAGTTATTTTCAAACTCTAAAATCATGTGATTGATGATTTATATTTTATTAAAGATTCGAAGCAATTACACTTGCTGTTTGGATGTGTACATGGCTCATACTTGGGTTGAACAGGTAATTATGTGCCCTACTTTTGTGCCTCCTTTATAGATTTGCAAACATAAGACTTTATTATAGTACCTATCCCCTCACAGGATAGACTTTTTTATTCTAAAAACTCAGAGATACAGAGCATACGTGTGATAGACACTTTAAATCTAACAAAGAAGCGGCTAATGCAACACAGTCAAAGTATAGCACTTGCTATTAGCAGGAGTCTTACTGTAACTTTTCTTACATTAATATTCTTGCATTGTTTCTTTGACCTTTGAAATAGGTCAGAGTTGTTAACTAACTCAAACACGTACATTCACTCATTCTCTTCTTCTGCCTTCCTCCACTCCTCCCTCTCTCCCTCAGTGCTCTCTTAACCCCACTCCCTCCTTTTACCCTCCTCATAGGCAAGATCACAAGAGCCTCATCATACAAAAAATTTGAAGACTTTACCTACACTGCTTCACCTGTGTGCTATTACATTTTGGCATGTGTGCTGACAAGTCTAGCACACTCAGTCCCAAATTACCTCAACAAATGTTATCTTCCATTTACCATGCATTGTACTACGGTTAGGTAAGCAAAATAAACCTGAGCTCTGCCCTCCAGTTAGAGAGTTAAGTGTGGCACTCTTAACGAATAAAGAAACAAATTTCGTTGAAAGTACTAAAACTGATGAAAAGATTTGCAGTGACTTGCCTTGAGACACAGTAAATTAGCCAAACAGACAAGAATGTAAGTCAGAACCTTAGAACAATTTGGAAGCCTAAGGAACTATGATCATATCTAATTAGCAACGTGAGAAGATTACTATTCTGATCATAATAGGTTTTGGTTCCTGGACTGGCTTTGCCACTGATTAGCTGTGTCACTTTGAACAAGTCACTTAACCTATCTGGGCTTCAGATTTTCTCATCTGTAAAAATGAGAGAAATCAACTAGGTGGTTTCTAAGATCCTTTTTATATCATGAGAGTTTATGAGTCTGTAAATGTACAAAACTAATATAAATGAAATTCCTAATTTTCTGTGGATGCAAGGCTGGTTCAACATACGCAAGTCTATAAATGTAATCCATCACATGAACAGAACCAAAGAAAAAAACCACATGATTGTCTCAATGGATGCAGAAAAGGCCTTTGACAAAATTCAACAGCGCTTTATGCTAAAAAACCTCAATAAACTAGGTATCGATGGTACGTATCACAAAATAATAAAAGCGATTTACAACAAACCCACAGCCAATATCATACTGAATGGGCAAAAACTGGAAGCATTCCCTTTGAAATCTGCCACCAGATGCCCTCTCTCACCACTCCTATTCAATATAGTATCAGAAGTTCTAGCCAGGGCGATCAGGCAAGAGAAAGAAATAAAGGGTATTCAAATAGGAAGAGAGGAAGTCAAATTGTCTCTATTGACAGATGACATGATTGTATGTTTAGAAGACCTCATTGCCTCAGCCCAAAATCTCCTGAAACTGATAAGCAACTTCAGCAAAGTCTCAGGATACAAAATCAATGTGCAGAAATCACAAGCATTTCTATACACCAATAACAAACAGAGAGCCAAATCAGAAGTGAATTCCCATGCACAATTGCTACAAAAAGAATAAAATACTTAGGAATACAAATAACAAAGGATGTAAAGGACCTCTTCAAGGAGAACTACAAACCACTGCACAATGAAATAAGAGAGGACACAAACAGATGGAAAAACATCCCATGCTCATGGTTGAGAAGAATCAACATTGTGAAAATGGCCATACTGCCCAAAATAATTTATAGATTCAACACTATCCCCATCAAGCTACCAATGACCTTCTTCACAGAACTGGAAAAAACCACCTTAAACTTCATGTGGAACCATAGCCAAAACAATCCTAAGCAAAAAGAACAAAGCCAGAGGCATCACGCTGCCTGACTTCAAACTATACTACAAGGCTGCAGTAATCCAAACAGCGTGGTAACGGGTACCAAAACAGAGACATAGACCAATGGAATAGAACAGAGGCCTCGGAAGCAACACCACACATCTACAATCATCTGATCTTTGACAAACCTCACAAAAACAAGCAGTGGGGAAAGGATTCCCTGTTTAATAAATGGTGTTGGAAAAACTGGCTAGCCATGTGCAGAAAGCAGAAACTGGACCCCTTCCTGACACCTTACACTAAAATTAACTCCAGATGGATTAAAGGTCTAAACATAAGACCTAACACCATAAAAACCCTAGAAGAAAACCTAGGCAAAACCATTCAGGACATAGGCATACCCAAGGACTTTATGGCTAAAACACCAAAAGCAATGGCAACAAAAGCCAAAATAGACAAATGGGATCTAATTAAACTCCAGAGCTTGTGTATAGCAAAGGAAACAGTCATTAGAGTGAACCAGCAACCAACAGAATGGTAAAAAAATTTTGCAGTCTATCCATCTGACAAAGGGCTAATATCCAGAATCTACAAAGAACTAAAACAGATTTACAAGAAAAAAACAAACCCATTTCAAAAGTGGGCGAAGGATATGAATAGACACTTTACAAAAGAAGACATAGATGAGGCCAACAAACAGATGAAAAAATGCTCATCATTGCTAATCATTAGAGTAATGCAAATCAAAGTCACATTGACATCTCACACTAGTTAGAATGGTGGTCATTAAAATATCTGGAGACAACAGATGCTGGAGAGGATGTTGAGAAATAGGAACACTTTTACACTGTTGGTGAGAGTGTAAATTAGTTCAACTATTGTGGAAGACAGGGTGATGATTCCTCAAGGACCTGCAATCAGACTTTTTCCTAAGACAGACCCAGTAGGGCATTTATGACTTAGAGATACTTCTTGCCTGTGTAAAACAGGCTATTCCTACACACTGCAGCCCTTGTTAGGAACTTGGAATCACAGAAATAATAAATAATGATAGCTAACCAACAACAAGAAGGAAAGGAGACTAGACTGAAATATCACGACCTAGATAAAAGCAACTACCAAACTTTACTGAAAGATACAAATTATTTGAATTAATGAAAACATGTATCTGTGTTTTTAGATGAGAAGATTCAATATTGTGAAGATTTCTGTTTTCTCCAAATGTATGCATTACTTTAACACAGCTATTCAAAATCCCGCAGGATTATATTGTTTATTTGTAGGTGTGGCTTTTTTTGTGTTTGTGTAGGGAAATACATAAAAATAATCCTAAAATTTATCTAGAAGAATAATTATGTAAGTATAGCCAAAAAATCTTTTAAGGCATAATAATCAGATTGATTTCGCTTGACCAAATTTTTAAATGTATGTGTTAATTGGTGTAGAAATCACCAATTAGATCAGTAATATGTAATAAAGAGTTCAGAAAGAGACCAAATAATATGTGGAAATTTAGTGCATAAGAATTTTTTACTGGCATTTCTTAGTGTATTTCTTTTTCCTTATTCATATGTTTTATGTCACATAAATTTATTTTTATTCTGCATTTTACATTTAGTGTTCTACCAGAATCACTTTTCTAATTTGTTAACAGAATTTTAGATAACATAATTCTATTGACTGCATAATATTTGTCTAGGAAGTACAACATCAACCATTGCCTATTGTTGAATATTTATATTGTTGCTTTTTCTATTAAAATAGTGTTCAGTGAATATCTTCATGTGTACTTTTTTCTTTTTAAATTTGTGTCTTTGATTTATATCACTTGAAATTGTATCAAAGAGTAGCAACTATTTTTGGTTCTTGAGATATACTGTTATATTTCTGTCTATGAAACCATAGATAAGGAAAGCATGTAACATCATCTTCCATTTGGAACATTATATTTTAAGTCTTACCTCTACCCCCACCTCCAACCAGAATGGTAATATTGCTTGTTCTCCTTCCCTCTAGGAAAGTAGTGAAGCGTCTATTCTCAGTATTGCATATAAATAAGTCTAATACACCTCCAGCCAGATTGTTTTAGCTATATTTAACCTACTGGTTTCTTTGAAACACCACCAAATCATACAATATTTATATTATACATTATATAAATTTTAAGGGATAATGCATACCAGTTTGTTCAATACAATAAGAAAAACTGAAGAGAAAACAATTTTCCCCTCATTCTTAATCTATTAAAGGGATGAGGGAACTACTCTTAGGAAACAGAATGCTGGTGAAGAGCAGAGCCGTTCTGGAGCTGGACAACCTGACTTTGCGCCCTGGCCCTTATCACTTAATAATTTTGTGACCATGGGCAATTGTTAGACCCCTCTGTGCCTCAGTTTTCTTAACTGAAATGAGTCTGAAAAACCATAGAGAACCATGTTAAATCATTCATTGAATCAATTAATACATGTAAAACACTTAGAAAGATGCCTGGCACATATAAAGGGTATAATAAATGTTGATTATTGTAGTGGATTGTGAATTGGCACATAACGTTTATTCTAACCTAGTCTGCCTTCCTGCATGGCAAAGGCTAGAAAGCAAAAACCTACTCCTTTGTATCTAAAATTTTGGATATGAGTTAGGTCCTACCAGTTAGATGTATTCACATGCAATTTCCTTCTACATGGAATTTTGAAAGTGGAAGTGCTGTGGGAGGCTATCTTCCTGCTGCTTCAGCTGTTGCTGCTAGCATGCACAGCTGTGGAGACCTAAGATATTTCTCTAGCTGTGTCCCAAACATCTAGTCACTAGCTTTATGCAGGTTGAAAGGTAGGTGCACTAGTAGCTTCTTAATTTGCAGCTGTAGCAAGTTATTTTTGACTTTTCAGTTCAAATGGCAGCCTTCCGATTTCTCACTGCCCTGAGAGGTAGAGGGAGCAGCACCCTAGCAAGCCAGTTCTGCAGTGTTGATTTGGGCATCATTATTAGAGGCCCAACCCAGAGCTGGTACCTTCAGCCTAACAATTTTATTATTCATCCAATTTCTGGTGTTTAATCTACTTTTGTTTAAAATCACTAGGAAATTTCTGTTTCTTGCACTTATGATAGTAGTGGTAATGGTGGTGGTGGTGGTGGCAGTAGGTGTAGTAACCATATTAGTGACAGTGGTAGTAGTTATTGGTATTTAAATTCTGTTGCATCATTTATCTTTCCAAAATGGAAAAACTTTAAAAGCAGGATGGCAGTCATCTTTAACTTGTGATACTGTTTCCCCAGAGCTCAGGACAGCAGAATCTTTGTCAATGAAGAGTTCCAGGCAGCCACTAGCATTAAACTGGAGTTGATGTGCCAGTTTTGCCTTATATTTGTGTTTTGCTTTAAAAGTTAGCTTCTCTCTGGCTACCTATTACTTATTATGCCTAATATACGTTATTGGTTAAGGTGGGTACTAACCTTAGAGAAAGGAAAGAAAGGGAAAACTAGTGTCCAGACTAATGTGAAGTCGTTGGAACCGTCTAAAAAGAAAGCAAATTCTGCTTATATTTAACAAGTATTTCTTTAAACTCTGCTTACCTGTTGCTAGGCAATAGGGAAATACAGATATGAATAAGATACCTCCTTCATTCTCAGAGGACTCACAGTGCGAAGACAAACTACAAATAAATAAATAGTTTTCTGTACCATACTATGAGCAAATTGAGATCACATTTCATTCACTCTTGTAACTGTATCGTCTACCACAGTGCCTGGTAGAGTATACAGTATGTGCTTAACCAACATTTTTTGAATTAATAAGATGTAAAATATCACATCCAGTGTAGACAGAAAATGAATTGTTAACCTGAAAAGGTTAGGAAAACTCTTTGTTGCTCTTTTGGTGGTATCAAAATGGTTCTGTAGTCAAGGAAATTTGATGGTCACCATA
>NW_022436944.1:10362737-10367737 GCF_009761245.1 Sapajus apella | reverse complement strand
AAAGGATATATTTGGTTGGCACACCAGGTTAAACTGATGAGGCTGCTCTTGGCCAAAGGATACTGGCTCTGAAACTCCAGCCACCTCAGACCCTGCCTGGTTGCCTCAAGGGCTGAGAGGATGAAATTTTAGCACACCTATTACGTATTAGTAGCTAAGCAGTTAGGAAGCTCTGAGTGTATTGCAGTTAGAGAGCTACATTTATAAAACCCAGATTGAATAATAATGATTTGAAAATCAGATCTATCTAAAATCTAAATATCTAAAAACAATTCTAAAAATCATCCTATTCAGAAAGAGAAGAACAAATATATCTCTAGACATAGTTTTTATTAAATGGATTAATGATCTTAATCATATTTTCCACTTAATGTTGGTTGTAATATCTGTTAAGATTATTCAAATTTTAATCTTTGCTTTGACCCCTATTAAAGCAGAATATGTTTAAATTTTATTCTCTGAAAAATATTAAATATAATAAAGTTATCTCTTGGCAGAATAATATTGTCACTTGTTCTTAGAGAGTCTAGAATGATTTTTTGAAACCACAAAGACCTTAAAACTAATCAAATCAAACTTTCAGTTGACTCTTTAGGAAACAGTAGTTCAGATCACAATTAGATCACTGCTGTGCTAGAACTAAAATCCAATTTTCCTGATTCCTAGGTCCTTCCCTTTCAGCTGTACTCTGTGATGCTTAAAAATCTTAATAGGAGAACTTAATGAAATGTTAAATTTATAAAATTCACATATTATGCTTTTATAGCTGTAAGAAGTAATTTGCTAGCAATTTTCACTTATACATTAGGTGATCCTTTTAGGTAGGGTTTACGTAAGAGTATGCCCTTTTTTAAAATTCTTTATTTACAGTGACTTCCCTAAAAAAGCCTGAAACTTTCTGTTTCAGTGTTCAAAATAGCCAGTGGAAAAAAAATAGCCAGTGGAAAATTGTTCATCATGCCAAAGTTTACTTTGTGCTAAAAATTATTTTATTATTATAATGGAATTATATTCTAGTAAAAATAGATTAAAACATTCTAGTTTGGATAATAATTCTATAAACACCCATATCGGGGACTGTCCTCTGTCATTCCATTTGTTAACATTCCAACGGACAGTAGGAGAAGCAGACAGATACATTATTCTTTTTGCGCCACCTAGCGAAACTTGAGTGCTGTATATTTATCACACTATACCTAACTTGCAATAGGCGATACACTTAGCTCCTGCTCATTACGTCTGTAAGAAATTCACAAACAAAAAAAAAACAAAGATCTAACCCCACTAATGTTGACTTTTCATTGTATTTTGGTAAAATTTGGAAGACTTAAATATTATTAGTAAGAATATGAATACTACTTCTGCTAAATTGTGAAGGGCATTTTCTTGAACAAAAGACATCACATGGGTAAAGTTTTTAATTAGGCTCTTCCAGTTGTAAATACAAGATTTTACAAAATGAAAATACGTTCTGGAGAAACATTCAAAATATTAAAAAGAGATGGGATCAAATTAGATTGAGGAGTGTACAAAATATTTTAAGTACCTTGAACTCATTAAGTGTTTTTTATGTAATGAGGTTATCTTTTATCATAAATCAATAATATTGGTAAAATAATTTGTGCCACACATATGCTTTGAAATGAAAATAATAATGTTGTGTAATGCTAGATTTACTGATTAGTTTGAAAGAACACAATGTTAAAGTATCTATCTATTTTTTTAAATTTGTGTTTGAAGTGAAATCTCCTGCATGGTTTTTTTTTTTTTTTTTAATTAATGCTGCACAAACATTCAGCTGCTTAACTTATAGGTCTTAATTTTTTGTAATATTATTAAATTTCAAGGGCATGCTTTCAAAGTGCTGACACAAGATAAAATAATACTATTATCAGTGTCATTGTTTTATGTTGATGTAATAAAAAGTACCTAATGTAAAAAAAATAGGAAAAATAACTTATCCAAATAGGAGAAACTTGTTTCTTATGTATCTAATTTGTTGTGTATGAGGAAATATAGGACTTTTGGTGGCTGTAACTATAGTTCTGAAGATTTTCATTTGATTTAACATACGATTACTTCAAAAATTCTTAAGATTTGCTGCTCTTAAGTATGTGCCATAAAGATGTAGATATAAATATATTTGTTATATGTGCTATAAAGATATAAATATCTTTTAAAGTATATATTTCTGTATACTTCATATATAAAGTATAAATTTTTAAAGCATATATTTCTAATTTTTAATATTGAATTATACCCTAAATGAATTTTTAGCAACTTTTACTCTTAGAAACTTATAAACATATTTATATATGAGTGCAGATATATAAAACATACATCTTCTAGTTAAAACATACATTGTCGGTGTGGGAGGATCCAAGATGGCCGTTTAGGAACAGCTCAGGATTGCTGCTCCCAGTGAAAGCGCAGAGGGTGAGTGGACGCCGCATTTTTATTGCCCACAGACTAGGAAATTCCCAGGCAGAGGAGCTCCACGGTCCCCAGCGCGGCTGTTTCAGCCGGCACAACTGTGCCGGCCGGCGCCGCTCCTTTCCCCGTGCGGCTGCTTTGTTGGCGCCCGGAGCAGCGGTTCTCCGTACAAAATACACTGGTCCGGGTGCCCTTTTGGCTGGCGATTGGAGCCACGGGAAGTCGCCCATTCGTCTGTTTAAAAAGGGGACTGAGCAGAGAACCAGCACAGCAGATTTCAGGGCAAAAAAAAAAAAAAAGCGCCACAAATCTCAGTGCCACTGTTTAAGCCAGCTCAGTGAGTGGCCGCAGGGGAAAACAAACAGACCCCGGCGCCTCTTCAACAGGTGACTGGAACACAAACTTAAAAAAGGCTCTGAGGCAGGGAGCCAGGCGATCAGGCTCGGCTGGTCCACCCCCACAAAAGAACAGCAACCAGAAACTCTGGATTGAGAGTTTCACAGCAAGCCCAGCTGAACCCGGGATGGTCCAGCTCTGTAGGGGAGGGGCATCCGCCATTACCGAGGCAGCCCGCCAGGACAGAGGTAGTCAGCCAATGCTGAGGCAGCCAGCCGTTGCCAAGGCAACCCGCCATTGCTGAGGCAGCCCGCCGTTGCCAAGGCAACCCGCCACAGCAGAGAGACTACGCCTCAACAGAGGCGGGCCACCATTGCCAAAGCAGTTCTAACTACACCCATATAAACAGGACTGCAGGGAAGTTCACTCGGCGGCAGCGAGGCGCAGCCCACAGCAGCTCAGCAAAGCCTCTATAGGCCGACAGTGACTAGGCTGCCTCCTTGCTGGGCAGCGCAGGTCTGAAGGAAAAAAAAAAAGAAGGCAGCAGCATAACGGAAACTCATAAATAAAGCCCTAAATCCCTGGGACAGAGCACCTGGGAACAAAAAGCAGTTTATGAGTTCTGCTGCAGCAGACCTAAACGTACCAGCCCAGCAGCTCTGAATGACCAACAACAGAGCTCACAGCTCACCATTCTAGCTCCTATAAAGAAGAGACCGTCTCCTGAAGCAGCTCCCTGACCCCTATATATCCAAAGAGACACCTCATAAAAGAGAGATCAGATTGACACTAGGCAGGTATCCTTCTGGGACAAAGATAGCAGAAGAAGAAAACTGGTAACAACCCTTACTGTTCAGCAGCTGCTGCAGGTGAACCCCAGGCAAGCAGGGCCTGGAGTGAACCTCAGCAGACCTACAGCAGAGGGGCCAGACTGTCAGAAGGAAAACCAAGAAACAGAAATAACCTCATCATCAACAAACAGAACGTCAATCTGAAAGATTTGAGACCCAATCTGAAAGCCAGCAACTACAAAGTTGACAGGTGGATAAATCCTTAAAGATGAGAAGAAATCAGCGCAAAAAGGATGAAAACACCCGAAACCAGAACACCTCTTCTCCTACAAGGGATCACAGCTCCTCACCAGCAAGGGAACAAGGTTGGAGGGAGAACGAGTGTGATGAAATGACAGAATTACACTTCAGAAGGTGGGTAGTAAGAAACTTCCATGAACTTAAAGAACGTGTTCTAACCAAATGAAAAGAAACTAAGAACCTTGAAAAAAGATTTGATGAAATGCTAACAAGAATGGACAAAATAGAAAGGAATATAAGTGAATTGGTGGAGCTGAAACACACAACACGAGAACTTCGTGAAGCATGCACAAGTATCAACAGCCGAATTGACCAAGCAGAAGAAAGGATATCAGAGGTCGAAGATCAACTCAATGAAATAAAACAGAAAGGCAAGAATAGAGAAAAAAGGGTAAAATGGAATGAACAAAGTCTCCAAGAAATGTGGGACTATGTGAAAAGACCTAATCTACGTTTGATAGGCGTACCTGAATGCGACAAACAGAATGAATCCAAGCTGGAAAATACTCTTCAGGGTATTATCCAGGAAAACTTCCCCAACCTAGCAAGGCAGGCAAACATTCAAGTCCAGGAAATACAGAGAACACCACAAAGATATTCGTCAAGAAGAGCAACCCCAAGGCACATAATCGTCAGATTCATCAGGGTTGAAATGAAGGAGAAAATACTAAGGGCAGTCAGAGAGAAAGGTCGGGTTACCCACAAAGGGAAGCCCATCAGACTCACAGCAGATCTCTCAGCAGAAACACTACAAGCCGGAAGAGAGTGGGGGCCAATATTCAACATCCTTAAAGAAAAGAACTTTCAACCCAGAATCTCCTATCCAGCCAAACTAAGCTTCATAAGTGAAGGAAAAATAAAATCCTTTGGGAACATGCAAGTACTCAGAGATTTCGTCACCACCAGGCCAGCTCTACAAGAGCTCCTGAAAGAGGCTCTACACATATAAAGGAACAACAAGTACCAGCTCAACTAAAGGGCAAAACACCCAGCTAGCATAAAAATGGCAGTATCAATTTCGCACATAACAGTATTAACCCTAAATGTAAATGGACTAAATGCCCCAATCAAAAGACACAGACTGGCAAATTGGATAAAAAGCCAAAACCCATTGGTGTGCTGTATCCAGGAAACCCATCT
>NW_022436944.1:10340638-10362337 GCF_009761245.1 Sapajus apella | reverse complement strand
ACTACGCCTCAACAGAGGCGGGCCACCATTGCCAAAGCAGTTCTAACTACACCCATATAAACAGGACTGCAGGGAAGTTCACTCGGCGGCAGCGAGGCGCAGCCCACAGCAGCTCAGCAAAGCCTCTATAGGCCGACAGTGACTAGGCTGCCTCCTTGCTGGGCAGCGCAGGTCTGAAGGAAAAAAAAAAAGAAGGCAGCAGCATAACGGAAACTCATAAATAAAGCCCTAAATCCCTGGGACAGAGCACCTGGGAACAAAAAGCAGTTTATGAGTTCTGCTGCAGCAGACCTAAACGTACCAGCCCAGCAGCTCTGAATGACCAACAACAGAGCTCACAGCTCACCATTTGAGCTCCTATAAAGAAGAGACCGTCTCCTGAAGCAGCTCCCTGACCCCTATATATCCAAAGAGACACCTCATAAAAGAGAGATCAGATTGACACTAGGCAGGTGTCCTTCTGGGACAAAGATAGCAGAAGAAGAAAACTGGTAACAACCCTTACTGTTCAGCAGCTGCTGCAGGTGAACCCCAGGCAAGCAGGGCCTGGAGTGAACCTCAGCAGACCTACAGCAGAGGGGCCAGACTGTCAGAAGGAAAACCAAGAAACAGAAATAACCTCATCATCAACAAACAGAACGTCAATCTGAAAGATTTGAGACCCAATCTGAAAGCCAGCAACTACAAAGTTGACAGGTGGATAAATCCTTAAAGATGAGAAGAAATCAGCGCAAAAAGGATGAAAACACCCGAAACCAGAACACCTCTTCTCCTACAAGGGATCACAGCTCCTCACCAGCAAGGGAACAAGGTTGGAGGGAGAACGAGTGTGATGAAATGACAGAATTACACTTCAGAAGGTGGGTAGTAAGAAACTTCCATGAACTTAAAGAACATGTTCTAACCAAATGAAAAGAAACTAAGAACCTTGAAAAAAGATTTGATGAAATGCTAACAAGAATGGACAAAATAGAAAGGAATATAAGTGAATTGGTGGAGCTGAAAAACGCAACACGATAACTTCGTGAAGCATGCACAAGTATCAACAGCCGAATTGACCAAGCAGAAGAAAGGATATCAGAGGTCGAAGATCAACTCAATGAAATAAAACAGGAAGGCAAGAATAGAGAAAAAAGGGTAAAATGGAATGAACAAAGTCTCCAAGAAATGTGGGGCTATGTGAAAAGACCTAATCTACGTTTGATAGGCGTACCTGAATGCGACAAACAGAATGAATCCAAGCTGGAAAATACTCTTCAGGGTATTATCCAGGAAAACTTCCCCAACCTAGCAAGGCAGGCAAACATTCAAGTCCAGGAAATACAGAGAACACCACAAAGATATTCGTCAAGAAGACCAACCCCAAGGCACATAATCGTCAGATTCATCAGGGTTGAAATGAAGGAGAAAATACTAAGGGCAGTCAGAGAGGAAGGTCGGGTTACCCACAAAGGGAAGCCCATCAGACTCACAGCAGATCTCTCAGCAGAAACACTACAAGCCGGAAGAGAGTGGGGGCCAATATTCAACATCCTTAAAGAAAAGAACTTTCAACCCAGAATCTCCTATCCAGCCAAACTAAGCTTCATAAGTGAAGGAAAAATAAAATCCTTTGGGAACATGCAAGTACTCAGAGATTTCGTCACCACCAGGCCAGCTCTACAAGAGCTCCTGAAAGAGGCTCTACACATATAAAGGAACAACAAGTACCAGCTCAACTAAAGGGCAAAACACCCAGCTAGCACAAAAATGGCAGTATCAATTTCACACATAACAGTATTAACCCTAAATGTAAATGGACTAAATGCCCCAATCAAAAGACACAGACTGGCAAATTGGATAAAAAGCCAAAACCCATTGGTGTGCTGTATCCAGGAAACCCATCTTACATGCAAGGATACACAAAGGCTCAAAATAAAGGGATGGAGGAAGATTTACCAAGCAAATGGAGAGCAAAGAAAAGCAGGAGTTGCAGTTCTCATCTCTGATAAATTAGACTTTAAAGCAACAAAGATCAAAAGAGACAAAGAGGGACATTACATAATGGTAAAAGGATCAATGCAACAAGAAGAGCTAACGATCCTAAATATATACGCGCCCAATACAGGAGCACCCAGATACATAAGGCAAGTTCTTAATGACTTACAAAGAGACTTAGACTCCCACACAATAATAGTGGGAGACTTTAACACCCCATTGTCAACATTAGACAGATCAACCAGACAGAAAATTAACAAGGATATCCAGGACTTGAACTCAGACCTGGGCCAAGCAAACCTAATAGACATTTACAGAACTCTCCACCCCAAATCCACAGAATATACATTCTTCTCAGCACCACATCACACCTACTCTAAAATTGACCACATTATTGGAAATAAATCACTCCTCAGCAAATGCAAAAGAACAGAAATCGTAACAGTCTCTCAGACCACAGTGCAATCAAGTTAGAACTCAGAATGCAGAAACTAACTCAGAACCGCAGAGCTTCATGGAAACTGAACAACTTGCTCTTGAATGTTGACTGGATAAACAATGAAATGAAGGCAGAAATAAAGATGTTCTTCAAACCAACGAGAATGAAGACACAACATACCAGAATCTCTGGGACACGTTTAAAGCAGTCTCTAGAAGAAAATATATAGCAATAAGTGCCCACATGAGAAATAAGGAGAGATATAAAATTGAAACCTCAGCATCAAAATTGAAAGAGCTAGAGGAGCAAGATCAAAAAAACTCAAAACCTAGCAGAAGACAAGAAATAGCTAAGATCAGAGGAGAACTGAAGGAGATAGAGACACAAAAAACCGTTCAAAAAATCAATAAATCCAGGAGCTGGTTTTTCGAAAACATCAACAAAATAGACCACTAGCCAGATTAATAAAAAATAAATGAAAGAATAACCAAATTGATGCAATAAAAAATGATAAAGGGGATATCACCACAGATTCCACAGAAATTCAAACCATCATTAGAGATTATTACAAACAACTCTATGCACAGAAACTAGTAAACCTGGAAGAAATGGATAAATTCCTGGACACTTGCCTCCTCCCAAGCCTAAACCAGGAAGAAGTTGAAACCCTGAATACACCAATAACAAGGTGTGAAGTTGAGGCAACTATTCAGAGCCTACCACCCAAAAAAAGCCCAGGTCCAGATGGGTTCACAGCCGAATTCTACCAGACATACAAAGAGGAGCTGGTACCATTCCTTCTGAAACTGTTCCAAATAATCCAAAAAGAGGGAATCCTTCCCAAATCATTTTATGAGACCAACATCATCCTGATACCAAAACCCGGCAGAGACTCAACAAGAAAAGAAAACTTCAGGCCAATATCCATGATGAACATAGATGCAAAAATCTTCAATAAAATACTGGCAAGCCGATTGCAACAGCACATCAAAAAGCTTATCCACCATGATCAAGTAGGCTTCATCCCAGGGATGCCAGGCTGGTTCAACATACACAAGTCTGTAAACGTAATTCACCACATAAACAGAACCGAAAACAAAAACCACATGATTATCTCAATTGATGCAGAGAAGGCCTTTGACAAAATTTAACAGCCCTTTATGCTAAAAACCCTGAATAAACTAGGTATTGATGGAACGTATCTCAAAATAATAAAAGCTATTTACAACAAACCAACAGCCAATATCATACTGAATGGGCAAAAACTGGAAGCATTCCCTTTTAAATCTGGCACTAGACAAGAATGCCCACTCTCACCACTCCTATTCAATATAGTACTGTTAGTTCTAGCCAGAGCAATCAGGCAAGAAAAAGAAATAAAGGGCATTCAAATAGGAAAGGAGGAAGTCAAATTGTCTTTATTTGCAGACGACATGATTGTATATCTAGAAGACCCCATCATCTCAGCCCAAAATCTCCTGAAACTGGTAAGCAACTTCAGCAAAGTCTAAGGATACAAAATCAATGTGCAAAAATCACAAGCATTCCTATACACCAATAACAGAATTAAAGAGAGCCACATCGAGAATGAACTGCCATTCACAATTGCTACAAAGAGAATAAAATACCTAGGAATACAACTAACAAGGAACGTAAAGGACCTCTTCAAGGAGAACTACAAGCCACTGCTCAATCAAATAAGAGAGGACACAAACAGATGGAGAAACATTCCATGTTCATCGTTAGGAAGAATCAATATCGTGAAAATGGCCATACTTCCCAAAGTAATTTAGAGATTCAATGCTATTCCTATCAAGATACCAATGACCTTCTTCACAGAACTGGGAAAAAACCACCTTAAACTTCATATGGACAAAAAGAGAGCCCACATAGCCGAGTCAATTCTAAGCAAAAAGAACAAAGCGGGAGGCATCACACTACAAGACTTCAAACTATACTACAAGGCTACAGTAATCAAAACAGCATGGTACTGGTACCAAAACAGAGATATAGACCAATGGAACAGAACAGAGGCCTTGGAGGCAACACAACATATCTACAACCATCGGATCTTTGACAAACCTGACAAAAACAAGCAATGGGGAAAGGATTCCCTGTTTAATAAATGGTGTTGGGAAAACTGGCTAGCCATGTGCAGAAAGCAGAAACTGGACCCCTTCCTGATGCCTTACACTAAAATTAACTCCAGATGGATTAAAGACTTAAACATAAGACCTAATACAATAAAAACCCTAGAAGAAAATCTAGGCAAAACCATTCAGGATATAGGTGTAGGCAAGGACTTCATGACCAAAACACCAAAAGCATTGGCAACAAAAGCCAAAATAGACAAATGGGACCTAATCAAACTCCACAGATTCTGCACAGCAAAAGAAACAGTCATTAGAGTGAATTGGCAACCATCAGAATGGGAAAAAATTTTTGCAGTCTACCCTTCTGACAAAGGGCTGATATCCAGAATTTACAAAGAACTAAAACAGATCTACAAGAAAAAAACAAACAAGCCCATTCAAAAGTGGGCGAAGGATATGAACAGACACTTTACAAAAGAAGACATACATGAGGCCAACAAACATATGAAAAAATGCTCATCATCACTGGTCATTAGAGAAATACAAATCACATCTCATGCCAGTTAGAATGGCAATCATTAAAAAATCTGGAGATAACAGATGCTGGAGAGGATGTGGACAAATAGGAACACTTTTACACTGTTGGTGGGAGTATAAATTAGTTCAACCATTGTGGAAGACAGTGTGGTGATTCCTTAAGGACCTAGAAATAGAAATTCCATTTGACCCAGCAACCCCATTACTGGGTATATATCCAAAGGATTATAAATCGTTCTACTATGCACACGAATGTTCATTGCAGCACTGTTTACAATAGCAAAGACCTGGAACCGACCAACATGCCCATTGATGATAGACTGGACAGGGAAAATGTGGTACATATACACCATGGAATACTATGCAGCCATGAAAAATGATGAGTTTGTGTCCTTTGTAGAGACATGGATGAACCTGGAAACCGTCATTCTCAGCAAACTGATACAAGAACAGAAAATCAAGCACCGCATGTTCTCACTCATAGGCAGGTGTTGAACAATGAGAACACATGGACACAGGGAGGGGAGCATCACACACTGGGGTCTGTTCTGGGAGGGAAAAGGGAGGGACAGCCGGGGGAAGTGAGGCGGTTGGGGAGGGATAACATGGGGAGAAATGCCAGATGTAGGTGAAGGGGGGGATGGAGGCAGCAAACCACATTGCCATGTGTGTACCTATGTAACAATCCTGCATGATCTGCACGTGTACCCCAGTACCTAAAGTACAATAAAAAGAAAAAAGAAAACAAAATATTTTATTGCTAAAACATGCTGACAGTCATCTGAGCCTTTAATGAGGAGGGTCTTGCCTTGATGTTGATGGCTGCCCATTGATGAGGGTGACTATTGCAGAAGGTTGGGATGGCTGTGGCAGTTTCTTAAACTAAGACAGTGAAGTTTGCAATGATTGACTCTTTCATAAAATGTTTCTCTGTAGCATGCAGTGCTATTAGATAGTATTTTACCCATGGTAGAACTTCTTTCAACATTGGAGTCACTTCTCTCAAACCGTGCTGCTGCTTTATCAACTAAGTTTATGTATAATATTCTAAATCATTTGTTGTCATTTTTAACAATGTTCCCAACATCTTTAACAGGAGTAGATTCCATCTAAGGAACCATTTTTTTGTTGTTGTTAGTACTTAAGAAGCAATTTCTTATCCATTCAAGTTCAGTCACATCTTCCAGCTCCACTTCTGATTCTAGTTTTCTTGCTATTTTTTCCACAAATTGCAGTTACATCTTCACTGAAGTCTTGAGCCCTTCAAAGTCATCCATGAGGGGTTTGAAGCTATTTCTTCCAAACCCATGTTAATGTTACTATTTTGAGCTCCTCCCATGAATCACAAATGTTCTTAATGGCATTTACAATGGCGAAATCCTTTCCAGAGGTTTTCAGTTTACTTTGGCCAGATCCATCAGAGGACTTTCAAGTCTTATTGTTTAAGAAATATTTTGTAGGGCTACAGCTGTCATAGCCCTACAAAATGTATTTCTTAAACAGTAAGACTTGGAAGTCAATTTTTCTGTGATCTGTGGACTGCAAAATGGATGTTGCATTGGCAGACATGAAAACATTAATCCCCTTGTATGTCTCCATCAAAGCTCTTGGGTGACCAGGTATATTGTCCATGAGCAATACTATTTTGAAAGAAATATTTTTTTTTCTGAGCAATAGATCTCAACAATGGGCTTCAAATAATCATAAACCATGTAAACAGATGTGCTATTATCCAAGCTTTATTGTTCATTTATTGAGTACAGGCAGGGTAGATTTAGCATCATTCTTAAGGACCCTTAGATTGTTAGAATGGGAAATGAGCAGTAGCTTCAAACTTAAAAGTCACCAGCTGCATTAGCCCCTGACACGAGAGTCAGCTTGTCCTTTGAAGCTTTGACACCAGGCATTGACTTCATCTCTCTACCTATGACAGTCCTAAATGGCATCTTTTTTACTAGAAAGCTGTTTTGTCTGCATTGAAAATCTGTTATGTAGTGTAGCCAGGCCTTCATCAGTGATCTTAGCTAGATCTTCTAGATTGCTTGCTGCAACCTCTCTATCAGCATTTGCTGCTTCACCTTGTACTTTCATGTTATGAAGACTGCCTCTTTCCTTAAACCTCACAAGCCAACTTCTTGTCGCTGTAGACTTTTCTTCAGCAGCTTCCTCACCTCTCTCAGCCTTCACAGAACTGAGGAGAGCTAAGACTGCTCTAGATTAGGCTTTTGGCTAAGTGGAATGGTACATCTGGTTTAATTTTTTATCTAGACCACTTAAGCTTCTCCCTGTCAACAATAAGAATGTTTCACTTTCTTACCATTCATCTGTTCAGTGGAGTGGCACTTTCAATTTCTGTCAAGAGCTTTTCCTTTGCATTCACATTCTGTCTAAATGTTTAGTACAAGAGGCTTACCTTTCTTCTCAGCTTTTGTCATACCTTCCTCACTAAGCTTAATCATTTCTAGCTTTTCATATAAAGTGAGAGATGTGTCACTCTTCCTTCCGTTTGAACACTCAAAAGCTATTGTACAGTTGCTGATTGGCCTCACTTCAATATTGTTGTTTCTCAGGGAATAGAAAGGGTCCAGGGAGAGAGCAAGAGACGGGAACAGCTGGTTGGTGGTACAATCAGAAAACTCTCCGCCCCCCCCCAATTAAGTTAACTGCCCTATATGGGCCTGGTTTGTGTCATCCCAAAACACAGTAGTAGCATCAAAAATCACTGATCATAGGTGACAGATATCAACAGATATCATAGTAGTTTAAAAGCTTGAAGTATTGTCAGAATTACCGAAATGTGACACAGAGACATAAAGTGAGGACCTGCTGTTGGAAAAATAGCACCAACAGACTTGCTCTATCTAGGGTTGCTACAAACTTTCAATTTGTGAAATAATAATCACGACACCTGCCACACGCAATAAAGCAAAGCACAATAAACCGAAGTATGCCTACGCATTCTTCTGAGTACCAATTAAACATTTATAAAATTGACCATTTTTAATAAAGCAAATCTAAACAGACCAATGATTATTAATATACTACGTGCTTTGATCATTATGAAATTAAATCAGAACATCAATGTAAACAATATAAAGTTTAAAGCATTCTTCTGAGTAACTCATGGGTTCACTAAAAAAGAAATAACATTGGAATAAATATATTTAAAATTCTGTGTATCTAAATAAACACAGTTTGAGATGTTTTTAAAAAGCAAAATGTTGACCATGTTGGGCCATCAGTCAGTTTTGCAAACTTTCTATGTGATGCTAACACATGCTGAAGTTTGAGATGTACTGCCTTAAACTACCATAATTAATGCCTACTTGAAAATATCTATTAATAGCAACAAAATAGGTGATTAAATTTTGATAATGATTAATACTGAGCCAGGAAAATTACAAGTAGTATCTGTTCTTAAATGCAAAGTTGATAAATACCAGATACAGTTTTAGAGGGCAGATTTTCACTATCATAGCCTAATAAAATAACTATGACTAAAGTCTTCATTTTATTACTTTCTTTGATTCTGCTTTTATATTCTGATATTGTTGCAAGTATTTTTTTGTTTAAACTCTGCCATGTAGAATTGAAATGAGAGAAATTTCAAAAGAAATTTTATGATGTACTTAAATATTGTACTATATTTCTGTTTTGGATATATTTTTTCTGTTTGATATATTTTTATTGCCTATAAAATAAATGAATTTAAATGTCTCTTTATTATTAAAAATTATTTGAAGTGTGATGAAAACTATATATTTATATATATAGTGTTTTATTAATGAAGTACATTGACTTATTAGTAAAAATTTGCCTGTAATAGAAAGAAATGCTTTTGAAATTTCTTATATATTGTGTTTCTTATTTATTTCTAATACAGGAAAATTATAATTATTTTCATGATCTTCAATTTGTTTGTATTCAGTTGCTTCTGTGTGGGGCTGAATGTAGTTGCTTGAGTGCTGACATAGATTTTGATTATGATTTTTAAGGAATACCAATTTTCCTTCTCTCTTCTACCTTATCTCTAATTAAGCACTGCCATTGCTAGTGCTTAATTCACCTATCATGTGAAAGAACAGAACATGCCTCTTCATTAACAGGCTAGTAAAAGGTCGTATGTTGGTTCCCTTTACAGTTTACCCTGGAGAGCAAATGCAGCAGTTTCATTGTATGCCTAGTTTTTACAGATCTAGGGGAATAGAAATCTCAAAGATTGCTCCAAAACCAGGTCACACCTGTAGGGTGCTGTAATGTGTCATCCAACAAAGCTTGCATTGTTAATTTTGAATTATATTTTCAGTATTCTTTAACTAGTAGCAGTATCCCAATTAGTAGGGCCATGATACAACTCTTCAGTCTGAATGTGGTATAGTAAAAGTGTATTTAAAACATCCTTTTAAAAGGGTTAAATCGGGGCATGGCGTAAAGTTCCTTTGGGGAAAATTTGTGGATTCAGCAGTGAATGTCTGCATTTTATCAGAAGTGTTAGCATTTTTAATATAGAGGTATATATATTATAACACTGAAATCAAGCCATTGGTCTTAGACTTAAATGATGAATCTCCAAAACAACCAAAATTATGATGTACTTAAATATTGAGCATTTCATATTCCTGAAAGAAAAGTCTAACTCAAAATATTAATTTATTAATAACATAGCAATTTCACTACAAATTATTTGCTTTCATTCTTATTTTACAATGGCATTTTATTCCTAATCTTTCTGACGTAATAATTAAACTTTAACAAAAATAAATTGACTATACTTTAATTAGAAACACTAGTAGAATTAGATTTGTTTTATATGGTATTTCCACACAATTTTTAAAAAGCCATGATAGTAATGAAAAGAAGAGCAGACAGCACCTTTATAACTTTTGACTCACTCGTTTGGTATGTAATCTTAAGCAAATTATTAAGCCTCTCTGAAACTTTTTGAGAATTATATGAAATTATCTTCAAGTACTTACTGCAGTGCCTAACACATAGTAGTAGGTCAGCATAAATTGTTGTTTTCTTTCATGAATTGAAGCCATGAAAACAAATGACATAAATAAAAATATGTAATTTTATTTTTAAAAAAAGAAGCACCCTTTTTTAATTGCTATTTCTGGATTTTAGTTCTTATTTTAAAAAATACTGCTTACTTATAGTTACTCTTTAAAATACATATATATTGGCCAGGCACAGTGGCTCACGCCTATAATCCCAGCACTTTGGAAGGCCAGGTTGGGCAGATCACAAGGTCAGGAGATCAAGAACATCCTGGCTAACACGGTGAAACCCCATCTCTTCAAAAAATACAAAAATTAGTCGGGCATGGTTGTGCCCAGCTATAATCTCAGCTACTCAGGAGGCTGAGGCAGGAGGATCACTTGAACCCTGGAGGTGTAGGTTTCAGTGAGCCAAGATTGCGCCACTGCACTCCAGCCTGGGTGACAGAGCAAGACTCCATCTAAAAAAAAAAAAAAAAATTGACATCAAGTTGATGGATATGCAGTAAGTCAAAGAAATACAGAATGATGAAATTATTTTCATTTTTTTATATTTCTGTAAAAAGAAAAAAATCTAGTAGTGCTTTTCTTTAAGAAAATAAACATCATAGCCATATACCCATTTTATTATTTTTTCGATTTTTTTTTTTTTTTTTTTTGCTTTTTTTCTTGTATTGTAGTACATGACATCTAAATTACTGTGGCCAAGCAGTTGGGTAAGTATCAGAGAGCAGCAGAACTGGAGAAGATACATATATGCATGGTGGTCAAAAGGCTATAAAACTTTACATATTAAAAAGTAAACTATCAGCAGTTCACTTTTTTATCTCAAATTGTAATTGAATTTGATTTCTTCTTTGTCATTAGAATGCTCATGGATTCCAGCAGAAAAGCTGGGAAGAAAAATCCCTATTCAAGTGAAGAGCATTACGATATACTGCATACAGCTGCATTAGACCAGCACATCTGTTGGACATACTAAGTTTGTCACTCAGCAGTGAAATAGATTATCAAAGCTTTTCTAATAAGTGACATAGAAAATTCCCCAGCAGAATTTTAAAAAAAGAGCACATGAAGTAAATCTTTGCAAGTTTGGGTAATGTTTGAAGCTTATGTGGGGTATAAGATTTAAGAGAAAATATAGAAGACATGACACAGGATAAAATAGTAAAAGAAAAAGCTTTTACTTTTGGAACTGTTGTAAAGTTTACAAAAGGGAATTTGATGTAAAAGCAAACAAAATCCATTCAATATGCTCCAACCATTTATTTTCCCACATTGGTGCTTTAAAAAGTAGAAAATAATATAAAGATACCATATCATTTTTTAGTTTAGATTTGTCATCCTCATTGAGCCCACATTTTTCAATATCATCGTTTATTACTAGTATTATTTTTAACATTTGCAAAAATAAACATAATTGATCTTTTGAGTAATATATAATTTAAAGCATGACATGCAACAAATCATTTCTAGACTTCAGAAAAATTATTCTTTGGAAGTAATAGTTTCTATGCCTCAAAACATCCAAATGAGAACTTAAAAAAAAATTGATAATGAAGTATCTTTATCCCTCTGAGAATCTGTTAGGAAAAAATTAAAATAAGATTGCTGAAAGCAGTGTACTAGATTAGCTTTTCCTGAAATGTATTCTTTGTTTATTTATGTTACAAGAGAAGAATAGTTCTTTGGAAAATAAAGTTAGGAAACATAGGCTAAGTTAAATAAGCCACTTTACTGCAGAATGTCTGAGAGCTTTAAATTTGCAGATAAGCTTAGTGACTTTCCGTGAGGGAGGATTCTGTGTTGTGTTGCCCAATCTTATCCCTCCATGGAACCTGTTTCAATGGAGAATCATGTAAGAAATTTGTGTTCTATGCAATATGCTGTGAGAAATACTGGGCCAGAGGATCTTTAAGGCTCCTGCTAGCTACAGACATTCACATTTTTCTGAGATTTGACTGCACTGAATATGATTTGTGCCATAACTTCTTTCTTGACGTCTAGTCATTTTGAATTAGTAAAGTCTCCCTGGCAGTAGATGGCACCCTCTAGGGAGGGTTAAGTGTCCTTTGGATTGTATGGCAGCTGTGGCTTCCTACTACTGCTTATTTTAAGACCCTTCTAGACTGGTTCATTGCAACTTCATCAACCAAATAATTGACGTGTCCTCCTGGCTAAGGTTTCCTACGAAAGCTGCATAAGCATCATCTCCTCCTAAAAGTCTTCCCTGACCATATACCTTTCCTTCATTGCTTTCAAAGTACCTGTATACAGGGGTTTGTTTTTCCATTTTCCCTTCTAGTCTGTGACCTTCTTCATCTTTCCATCCTCAGCATGTAGCTTAGTGATTAGGAACAGTGATAAGGAGCACAGTATTCTGCTGAGTAATTTTATAGGTTATCTGTTTTATGCTTTGTAAATCTGTTTTGAATGGGCAGATAAAGGAGCTAATAAAAAAGAGCTTGCTTGTAAGGTTATCCTACAAAAGTTATCATTGTTGAACCATTTGCTGATAATCCATGACTTTCTTTTTTGCTTTTTATTCTTTGCACTGGCTATGCAATAATTACAATTTCATATTTGTAAAATAATTTTTCAGTTATAGTTACTGTTGACCTGTATGGTGTTTGAGGCAGGTGCAGAATGATCATTTCAAATATTGGATATGACTAAACATTTTTACCTGTACATTTATATTGCTAGCATTTATTAATGGTATAAATTGGTGAGGGGTAAGAACTTAACGAATCTCACTTCTGTGCTGTGCATGTAAAGAATGAGGCAGATGTACCTTAGGAGAACTGACATTATGACCATAGTTGTATAGTCTTTATATATGCAGAAGTAACAGCTATGTTCATATGTAAATTTTTAATGAATTTGAAAATTGTTAATAATGAATTTTTAGGTTATCTGTTGTTCTGAAGTCTAGATAAAACTCAGTAAAGGGCTGGCACAGTGGCTCGCACCTGTAATCCCAGCACTTTGGGAGACCAAGACAGGTGGATCACGAGGTCAGGAGTTCGAGACAAGCTTGACCAACATGGTGAAACCTCCTCTCTACTAAAAATACAAAAATTAGCCAGGTGTGGCGGTGTGTGCCTGTAATCCCAGCTACTCAGGAGGCTGAGGCAGGAGAATTGTGTGAACCGGGGAGTCAGAGGTTGAATCAAGCCAAGATCTCAGCAAGCCGAGATCACACCATTGTACTCCAGCCTGGGCAACAGAGCAAGACTCTGTCTGAAAAGTAAAAACTGTGTGAAAAAGCCTTAGGCATCATGGCCTATTATGCTTTTTTCTAAACATTATGTATTTTATATTAATTATATTTTTTTCTCCAAAAGTTATTCTTTACTGTGTTTTTTTTCTTTACGGTAGCTTAATACTGTGTTCTAAATGTTGTTATTGTTTTATATTGTTATTTTAAAGTTCACATCCAGAAAATCTTGGGTTTACTATTTGTAAATATATAAAAACTAATTAGGCTTTTGTAGTTGTGATGTTCTTAGTAATTACATTAACTTAAGTTAAAAATGTTCATGGTTTCCTCAATCAAGCTGTAAATTTATAATTATTTACTATGAGGTATGTATGCCACTTCTTAGTCCAAAATATTATTATTTGTCACATGTCTCTATATATTTCTTCTTATATAACCAAGATCATCTCCTTTTTTCTTTTAGATGCTAATAACTAAAAGTTGTTTTCTCCATACTAACAGCGTGACACTTTTTTCCTGCTGAGACATATGAATTTGATATAGTTATAACTAGCGAGTTTTTAGGATATCTGCAGACACTTACCATTGCTCTTTTCTTTCCATTGTGACCTAGAAAGAGACCCTGGCATAGCTGAGCTAAGACTTCAGTACCTGGTTTTTGCTCTCTAGGTTAAATAGAACTGCTAAGGCAGTTAAAGGTTAAGACCTTTAACTTGAAATTTCAAAGGACATGAAATCCTAAATGTAAATACCCCCTTTCTATCTTTGCTAATTATCTTACAAACACATAGCACACAAACTCATAATGTCTTTATACTTTCTTACTTGGAGTCACTGTTTACTCCAGTGGTGCTTTTTAGAGACGTGAGAATTATTGAAGCATGGTAATATAACATATTGGTATTAGAATTACATTAAATAGAACCACTAATCACTATACCACTTTAGGCAAGCTACGGTATTTTAGAAAATGAGGAGGAAACTCTCAGGATTATTGAATGTTTCCCCAGACCCAGATGCTCATGGGATTTAACAGAGCAATTTCAAGAGAAACTCTCTACATACATTTTCTAAAGCCATCTTAAATATATGAGACAAATAAGCATATCTTGATGATTACTACAAAGCAACAGACCTCTCTGGATTTTCTGTGATTTTGAATAAAGTATGTTAAGGTAAGAGTTTCCTCATAAAGAGTGACATGTACATGGAAGCAATAAATTATTCTCTTATTTTGATTACTGTTTGCTTTCAGGTGGATAAGTAGGTAAGAAACAAGATAAAAAGAGCATTAAATTAGTATTAAACTGTGATTCACAGGCTCTGTATATTGTTCATTCTGGCCTTTGACAAATTAACTTTCATGGGCCTTTCATTTGTTCATTAATACCAAACACACGGTAATAGGTAGATAAAATATTCATACTTTGAATTATTGGAAAATGATACTTAATTGTCAGTTTATTCTGTATCTTTTTTACTCACACTGGTTTTTAAAACATATGACAGTATTTAAACTGAATGAACATGAGAAAGAATAAAATGTCAGAAAATATTCTTACATATATTTTGATGACTTATCCAATAAAGTTTATACATATGTGAAGGGATGGAGGCAGTGCTGGATATATTACTGGCTTTGTGATTACATATCTTCCCAGTTTGTAGTCTTTGCTTAAAATATTTTGACAGAGCAGAGTTTGTGAAATGCCCTAGTGTCTTGGTCATTTTCTTAGTCTTAATGTGAGAACTACTAAGAATGGTAACAAATTGAAATAAGCAAAAATACATTTTGCTAGATGTTTTTATTTACAGTTAATTAGAACACTTCTTGCTTGGCCCCAAAATTTATATTAGAGCATCATGAAACTTCTTCAATATCTTAAGAGTACAATTTTCTTAACTTTGTAGATGGAATATTGGAGTACATAAGTATTTTTGAATAAAGGTAATAAAGTGGAAAGAGTATAACCACTGGATCTGGGTAGAAGCCCTCCTGTGCCACAGTCTAGTTAGGCAAGTAAACTAGTAGTTCTCCGTGCATGCTTTCTGTCCTCTTTCTATGCCTTTATATATGCACTTATATACTTTGTTGTTTTTAGTAAATAGATATGCTACATATGGTATTCAACTTGCTTTTTCACCTAATATTTGTCTTGAAAATCTTTCCATATTAATATGTATCAGGCTATCTTACGCTTTTTGGTGGCTTTTGTATTTCATAATATTGTACTATATTTAGCCTCTTTCACATTTAGGTTGTTTACTCTTTGTCATTACAAATAGTGCCATATCTTGTGTATACATTTTCAAACACTTTTGCAAACATTTTTGTAGAATAGGCTCCCACAAGTGGGATTGCTTGATGCAGGGTACGTGTATTTTCAATTTTGTTGGATAGGCCGAGGGTCTTCCAAAACCACTTTATCAGTTTAAACCATCCTATTGCCAGGCAATGAGAGATTTTGTTCTTCTCTGCTCTGTCATTATTAACACTTGATATTATTATTGGGTTTTTTTTTTCTGCTTTTGACAAGTTTGTTGGGAAAAATATATTAGATATCCTTTAGTACGAGTAACCTCAAACATATTTTTGCTATGTATTTTGACCATGTGTGTTTGCTTGAAAGTATGGTCACATGGTCGCACAAAACTGTCTAGCCCGGACCCGTTTTTTATTCTCGTGTCACCCAGGCTGGCATGCATTTTTGGGATCCTAGCTCACTGCAGCCTCTAACTCCTGGGCTCAAGTGATTCTCCTGCTTCAGCCTCCCATGTAGCTGGGACTTCAGGCACATACTACCAAGCCTGGCTAATTTTTAAAATACTTTTTGTAGAGGCAGGGTATCACTATGTTGCCCAGGCTGGTCTCAAACTCCTGGCCTCAATTGATCCTTTCAAAGTGCTGGAATACAGGTGTGAGCCGCCAAAACTGGCTAACCATTTTGGATAAAAGCCTGTCTTTTTAACCTTTTCAGGTTCTCGTCTTCTTCTTAATTTCCCCCAGAAAATTATTGATTTCTTCTAGATTTTCCAGTGTATGTACCTGTGGTTTTAAATGTTTATATCTGTGTGTATGTGTATTTACTTGTTAAAATTTCTTCTGCATCTCCAATTATGTCACTTTACTAATATCTTATGATTTTTATTAGTCTTTTTTTCCTTGACTAGACTTTCTAAAGGCTTGTCTATTTTTTGAACAATTTGATAAGTTTGATTAAATATAAATCTATTTTTTTTTTCTTTCTTTGCATGTAAACTTTTTTTCTTTCTCTAGGTGTTCTTAAGTGCTTTTTGGCATTTCTTGGCATTTCACAATTTCACCACAATTTGCCTATGTGTCTCTACTTTGCATTTTCTCAGATTCTCTTTGCAAGTTGAGAATTTGTGCCCTTCTAAAGTTCTGGGGAAATCTATTTCTATTATGTCTTTGATTATCTCTTCCCTTCATCCTTTCTTTTAATTTGAAACTCCTTTTCGATAGATGTTAAAACATATAGATCTTCTGTCCTTCTAACTGTATGATCTTGAAAAAATTTTGTAACTTCGATTTTTCAGTTTCCTCATCTATAAAGTGAGGGTGATAAATGTAAATACCTGATAGAATCACTTTGAGAATTAAGTAAAATATACACATGTATACAAACACTAAGGTACATAGTAAACATTCAATAAATGTTAACTTCAATAACGATAGTATTGTCACTTAACTTTTATATGTAAAGCTCTTTGCATTCAGGGAAAATTCCTTGGTAAGATCTCCTAACACATTCGTTTAGTCTTCAACTGTATTCATTCTTTTCTTCACTTCATATATGGAGTTCTCTTTTGATGGTCAAAATTTAGTCACCAAGATGCAATCAATATCTTCCCACATTGTGTTAAGGATATTATTTATAGTGATAGTGATTCCAAAAACTTCTGTTTACCTTATTAACTGATTCCTCTACTTAATTGTTCTATGGTATTATTGTTGTTTGTGTTGTTCTTGTTTATTTTATCTCTTTTATAAGATTCGTTTACCTCGACTGCCTGGTAATTCTAGGTTGGTTGTTTATATTTGACAATCCCTGTAATGCTCTCATTTCAACTCATTATACCCTGTCTCCATTGATTGTGTCAGTAGCAAAATATGTTGCCGGTAGGGGCACACTGGTAACTTGTCATGACTTTTAGGGGTCAGTAATTACCTGCCCTTGCCTCATTGGTCCCAGCACCTCTTAAACTCACCGCATTTACCTGTTGTCAAACGCTGCCTGCACCTCTACTTATCACATACAAGGGAGGTGCCATTAAACGTTTAGTTGCTTTAATATTAATTCAGTTTGATGTTTGCCTCAAGGCTACCTCCTGTGCTTGACATCCATCGATTCTAAAATTAGAACTTTCCTAGAACTTCTTCCTTGTTTTTATAGTCTTCTGAATGTGATTGTGCTTTGATTTCCTCTAATAATTTTTCTATTCTTCTGTTCAGATATGCTTTCAATTTTTTTTTTTAAGAATTTCTCAACATTTGCAGTACATTCATGGTGATGCAATATCAAAGATTGGGCTACTTATAGAAAAGAACTTTGGGATAAGTGTTGTTAAAGCCCTGTAAAGAGATTTTCCCTAAAAATATTAGCATAACCTTTTCTGAAAGTAGGGCATGAGTCAGACACCTTGTCAGTCTTCTCCAATCCTTGATTTTATGATTCACTCCCATAGGGTATATAAAGTACTTCCCCAAATCATTTAAAATCTACCTTAACAGCTACAATAATTGAAAAGGCCAATCTCCTATGGAATTTTAAAAATAAAATTGGTAAAGATGTGAATGAATTCTGGTAATATACTACCAATGACATATCCTGAATCACACCCTGATTAGCCCCTGTCACCTCTGCAGCTCTTCTTCTGATCTCCATCATCCAAGTAAAACAGCCATAGAGGGATTCTTTTCTGAAAGGAGACTTTACTTTAGAAGGAGCAATGCAGCTGGGTGCAGTGGTTCACCCCTGTAATCCCAGCACTTTTGGAGGCCAAGACAGGCAGATCACCTGAGGTCAGGAGTTCACAACCAGCCTGGCCAACATGGCAAAACCCCATCTGTACTAAAAATACAAAAATTAGCCGGGCATGGTGGCACACACCTGTAATCCCAGATACTCGGGAGGCTTAGGCAGGAGAATCACTTGAACCTGGGAGGCAGAGGTTGCAGTGAGCCGAGATAACACAGTGCACTCCAGCCTAGGTGATAGAGCAAGACTTCATCTCAAAAAAAAAAAGAAAAAGCAACACAATTTTTGTATTAATTTTCTAAATCCTTTTCATTCATTCATTTAGGAAGCATTGCTTGAACACCTGCTGTATTAGGCAAAGTGGACATAACAAACAACCCCAAAACTTCAGTGCCTTAAAATAATATACATGTGTTTTTTACTCATGTCGCAGTGTAATGCAAATCATGAGGAAAGCACTGCTCCTTGCAGAATTTAGAGATACAGATTCCTTTAACCTTGTGGTTTGCCCTTTCTGAGTCCTTGATTCAACCAGTAGATGGGGAAAGAGAGTGAGGATTACATGAGGTTTTTTTTTTAATAGGCCAGCTGTGGAAACATTATACACATCACTTAGGCTCCCATTCCATTAGCCTGAACTCAGGTAAACAGCCACACTTAAGTGCCAGGGAGACTAGAAAATGTAGTATGACTAAAGATACATGAAGTAAACACTGACAGTTTCTGTCACAACTACTATGTGCCCTGCTCTCAAGGAGACAAGTATATGTCCTTTAGTGAAGAGAATAAGGTACCGTACATCCCATAAAGTAGGTATTAAAGTACCTTCGGAAAAAAGAAGCAGCAGCTATATCCACTTGGGGACAAAGGGTGTTGATTGGGGAAGGCTTCACAGAAAAGAGTGATATATGAAGTAAAACTTTCTGGTAGGATTTTTTCAGCAAGAAAGTGAGAATGGGCACCCCAGCAGTAACAGAGTTATAGCAATTCAAACAAAAGGCCCAGCAAGGCTATATTATCTAGATCCTTGGAGTGAAAAAGGGGAAGTTGTGAATGATGAGATTGAAAAGTTACATTGAGATCAGGCTGTGAAGGGCTTTATTTTTTTAGTTTTTTAAATTGATACATAACAGTTGTATGAAGAACTTTAAATGGTATGTGAAGGATTTTAGTTGTGTGTGTTTGTGTGTCTGTGTGTATGTGTACATGTGTGTATGCAGCAGGGTACCTTCAAGTATTTTTAGCAAAGAGCGATATCATATTTGGATTTTAGAAGGGTGCATTTATTTATTTAACAATTATTGAACATCTCTGTGTCCTAAATACTGTGCTTACTGCTAAGGATACAAAACAATGAACACATTCCTTGTTCTGGTGGTAATATGGAGGGTTCATTGGAAGTACTAGGATTCAAAGTACAGAGATTAAATAAGAGCTCCTTTCTTGTTCAAAGTAAAAAGAAATGAGGTCCTGAATGTATTGGCAGTGAAAATGGAAATGAATGAATGGATTCTAGATGTAACTTGTGGAGTTGGATCCAATAGAACTGCTGGTTCCGGTACAATCAGCTGGTATTGCGTGGGGATAAGAGTTGAAGGAAAATGTCACAGAGATTTTCAATCTGAGAGATTAGTTGGCTGGTGAAAATAGGACATATTATGGGAAGAGGATCAGGTTTAAGAGAAAGATTGTGAGTTCAACTGCGGACGTGATTTTGAAATATCTATTGGGCGGTGTCCAGGAAGTAATTGGAAAAGACAGTTCTGATGGTCAGGAAAGGGACCATAGATAGGTTATGGCTATTGATAGACATATGTGTTACAATTTAGACCTAGTGCAGCCCAAGAACAGAACGCCAAGAAGGAAAAGGTGAGCAAAAGAAACAGCAGCCCAAAAAGGCTGACAAAGAATTATCAGAATTAGGGGAGTATTTCCAGAAAGATGTGGTTGATTCACTTTTTTTTTTTTAATTTTATTTATTTTACTTTAGGTGCATACTCTATCTGGCATTTCTCCCCATGTTATGCCTCCCCTCCCTCCCCAGGCCCCGCTGTCTCTCCCCTACCACCCCCCCAACTGCCCCCAGTGTGTGATGCCCCTCTCTTTGAGTCCACGTGTTCTCATTGTTCAGCACCCACCTATGAGTGAGAACATATGGTGTTTGGCTTTCTGTTCTTGTGTCAGTTTGCTGAGAATGATGGTTTCCAGATTCATCCAAGTCCCTACAAAGGACATGAACTCATCATTTTTTATGGCTGTGTAGTATTCCATAGTGTATATGTACCACATTTTCCTTGTCCAATCTATCATTGATGGGCATTTGGGTTGGTTCGAGGTCTTTGCTATTGTACATAGGGCTGCAATGAACGTACATGTGCATATGTCTTTATAGTAAAATGATTTATAGTTCTTTGGGTATATACCCAGTAATGGGATTGCTGGGTCAAATGGAATTTCTATTTCTAGATCCTCGAGAAATCGCCACACTGTTTTTGTTTTTTGTTTTTTTTTAATAGACTGTAACAGGATAAAACTGAGATAACCTAGATTTGGCTCTTAAAGACTTTGGAGCGACCATTGAAAATGCTGTGGGGGCAAAAGCTGGTGGGAACAAGAAAAGGCAGTAGCTTGCTTAAAAGAGGAGTAAATGTTTTACAGGATTTGTGAGACTTGAATTTATTTATAGTCTGTGGGTAGGGAAGAGACAGTTTGAACCTTTAGAAGCAGACAGAATCCTGAAGGATATGAAGAGGAGTATGTTCTGAAGTGCAAATGGATGGGTTTGCTTTCTGAAACAGCCAAAGAAGTAAGGATTGATGAACATAAAAGTTTGGAGTCACATGGAAGTGAGTCTGAGAGAATATAAGGAGTCTGGGGAGCTGGTATGGGGTTATTGCCATATGTAGTGAAGACAGCATGGTAGGTTGTAGGAAATGAGCATGGACACTAACTATGGCTACTGACTAAAGAGGAGCAATATAGAAATATCCATGTTAATTTCTAAAGTATTGTTTTTTTTTTTTAGTAGATACAATAAATAGCATTTATACACTGTTTTGTAGGGAGCCTCTGCAGCAAAAATAGAAAAAAAAAAGGTCAAATGTGTAATAGGTTGTTGCAAAAGTAATTGCGGTTTTTGCTATTTTAATGGCAAAAACTTTTTTAACTTTTGCACCAACCTAATAGTAACAGCTCAGGAAAACAACAGAAGAATTAGGGTGTCTGTAAGCATGGAATCGAAATGACTTTCTTCGGGTCCAAGGTGGATAGTGAAGAAAGCAAAGCCTAGAGGGGCCGGTTAGCCTGGGAGAGTCTGGAAGAACCAAGAGATTGGAACGTGTGTACAAGATTAGTAAAAGATGTAAGTACTTTAGTAAATGAAGTGCTAAATAGTAGATCCTGCTGTCAAAATAGAATTATGAATCATTAG
>NW_022436944.1:10330638-10338138 GCF_009761245.1 Sapajus apella | reverse complement strand
TGGGAAATTGGGAGGATATAATAGTAATGCTGATGATGGTTTGTTCCTGCTGACTTTTATAGTTAAAAAATTATCAAAATCAGTCACAGAAATAGATTGAGTTTTATCCATAGCCTTTGAAATATTTTAGTAGTGATGAAGAAAAGTCCCTTTGCCAACAAAACTTTTTTAAAAGTTGAGAGAATATTAAAATTCAAAATGTCATAAATAGTCATAGTATGAAATCCATGTCTTAATTTTTCAAGATAAATATTCTCTTTAAAAAACAACATTTAGGCCATTTCTCCAAAATATTATTTAAACAAATCTACACATTTTTATCCCCTCTAACAAATTTTTATTTCCCCCTTAGTTTGCTATCTGTGATTTATGTGAGTGAAAAATATGCCTTTTTATCTTCACATGGGGATTGTATACATATACTGTTATAAATTACAGTGCTTAAAGCAAGATTAGGCAAATCTTTCTCAGTGAGTTAAGTTGGTGATCTGCTTAGACTGGCAATCGTGTCACTTTACTGGTTAATTTCACAGGGTAACTATTTTCTGTTGTGAGCTTTTGGGAAGTTGAAGTCTGACAATATGTGCCAGAATTTGGACTTTGGGTGCTGTAGTCAAAATCTGAAAGTTGAAATAGTTGCCATAGTAGGTACCTGTGTTTTACTATAACAACCAGAAGATAATTTGCACTCTGAGCCACTACATGGAAATTGAGATTCAGTAAAATCCAAAGTATAATGGTTTAGACTGCTTAAAAGCAGAATTCCATCAGAGCCATCCTCAAAAGCAAGCTAAAAAAAATTTAAAAACCACTGTAGATTTAAGTGGCAGATCCCTACAAATAAGTAGATTCAAATTAAATGTGGATGAATTTATATGCATAGAGTATAGTGTTCTTACCTTACCTCCCCCAAAATCCTGGGTGTATGCTTTTTTCTGGGATCAACTAATTTTATGGTATACTGAGAAAAAAATGAATTTCAATAGCAAGAATCCTCAACAGAATTATCTTCTTTTGGATCTCTTGGCATTGTTAGTGAAAGCAAGCTATCTGATTTCAGTTATGCTTACCATGTGCCCATAGAACAAATAAATATAAGACTAAATGCAAAGCAGTCCAAGCAAATTATAATGTTTAAGTACTGCTGTGTTGTGTGGCATTCTGATCAATGTAACTAATTAATAACATAATGGCCCTTATAAAACACTGTGGTACTGCGAATCACATGTGTAATACTATGACCAAGCAAAACAGTGAAAATATTGTAGTAGTAGTTATTAGCCTAATCCTATTAATTCAGATCTTAACTGGAATCTTAATTAGTTGAACATGAATGGCACTGAGAGTAACCACAGATATTGAAATTGCAAAGTGATTTGTTTTTATAAAAAATATATAATATGAATGCTTATCTTAGCAAAAGAAACTTTTTTAGTATGTCAGAACTCCTTATTTACATGTTGAAAGTTGATATTTCTATGTCTCTCTTGTTTTCATTAAATTAGCTCTAAGCATCTTTTAAAAGACATTTGGCTAGGAATTTCTTAATTCACAAGTAGCTATAGATATTGTCATTCTTTCTAAAGTAATTTTTAATTTAGACTTTTCACTAAATCAAACTGACCTTATACTTAGTCTGCAATACATAGTACTTTTTCCCTTTCAGTTCCTGATAATTGTTGAAAAACCATATTCCTCCAATCATAGCTGTTTTAATTAGCATCTTTAAAAATCTAGCATTCTAACTAGAGTATAAACTACAGTATTATAGAGGACTTAGTATCCACAATGCCTAACACATAGTAGAAACTCAGTTTCTTGAATTGTTGCATGGTGAATGAATAAATCAATGACCAATTTCCCTTTATTCTTTTAAATTCATGTTAAGTAGCTTATTTTGAGCTTGCAATGGGATTCCAAATAATCTCATTGAAAGTATAACCCAACTTTATCAAGGGCTTTTCTAAGATAGGCCCTTACCTATTAAGCTATTGCTCTAATGAATTAGACTACGCAAAATGAAACCTAGGAATGTCAAAATACTGTCAAAATTTGCTAAACTACTTGCTAGATTCTTTGTTGTTGTTGTTTCCTTCCAGTTTTTTTTCTCTTGAGTTGTCCAGATATCTGAATGCTATCAAATTAACATTTCCCTGAAAGTGATTAATGTATAAGCTACATTTATTTTATTTCATATGATTAGTCTAACTGCAAATTGAAACCTGAGATAGATTAGTATGCATGTGTGTATACATTTCTGTATCTGAAAGAATAATAATCCTTTATTTTCAGTCTGTAAGCCACTAGTAATTCACTCTGTCACATCATTTATACAATTCATCTCTTAATTTCTTAGCATGCTGATATGCAATACAGAGTTGAAAGCATTGCGAAAATGTAGATAAATGTTGTCTGCCCAGCTCCCTTTATCCACTCTCTGTTATCTCAAAAAAGCCATTGTATTAGCATAGCAAGATCTGTGCCATGCAAATTCATTCTATTATGCAGTCGTTTCCTTTGAGTGTTCTTAAATCAATAACATAATTGTTTGCAAGTATTGCATCCAAAATAAAAGTCAGGCTACACACCAAAACTGGTCCAGGATGACTACTTTGTCTCCCACCCTTCAAACAATAGGGGCTCGTTTAGAGTGCACTTCATGAGTTGATTTTTCACTTAGTGAATATTGCTGGTACATTGGTGATAGATGCTCGCTCTTTCTTGAGCCACTTTGGTGATAGGTGCTTGCTCTTTGTTGAGCCACTAATTATTTCCACTTTAGTCATTATAGGAATGTCATATCTTTCAGTAAAAGTCAACTAAATAAAGTTCAGGTTTACAATGTCCCTTTTGTTCTAATTCTAAATTATAATTTAGACAACAATGAATAGTATTAAATCTTTCAGTTCTACTTTCTTTCTTATTCTTTGACTTAAATATTTGACCTTGACTTTCTCTTTTTCTCTCTATGTGTTTGAAAACGTTCTAACTATAGTTTTATAGTATATAATTAAAAAGCATTTCAACTTCTATTTCTCTCTATTATTGAATGCACTAGCATAACTGTTTAGATTTTCTGTGTATTTTTATATTTCATTTGGTATGCATTTGGGTGCTAATTATATTTTAAATCCATTGTAAGCATAGTAGGCTTTCTTTGCATTTGACTTCTCTCTCTAATACGAATTTCTTATTTGTGGTATAAGTATAGTAGCTTTTGAATTCTTTTTACCCTTGTGTTTATTCAAAGCAGCTCTTCCCATCTGTTAGTTTTTTTACTTCAAATATTTTTGTTTCCAAAAGTGTCAGGCAGCCCTTTCTAAATTATTCATGGGAATGGTGGACAGTGAAAATACGAACATAATAAAAGGCAGTTCAAGTGAAGACAAGAGCAATCCTCAAGTCTCATTTGTTTAAGTTTAAATTCATCAAATCTTTTGCCAGAGCTGATTGACAAGAAGTAAAACAGATTAGCCTTAATTTATTTTTCTTTTTTCTTTCTTAATAATCATTCAGTGAAGGTGAGGTAAAGAATACTAGTAACTGAAAGGCAAGGTGGTTACCAAACAATGTTCTAAGTGTCCTACACATAAATTATCTAAATCATCACGAATTCTATAAGGTTTGTG
Organism: Sapajus apella; assembly: GCF_009761245.1. Taxonomy (NCBI): domain Eukaryota; kingdom Metazoa; phylum Chordata; class Mammalia; order Primates; family Cebidae; genus Sapajus; species Sapajus apella. Next base: position 10,334,509 of record NW_022436944.1, on the reverse strand, counting down.
CTATTATCCCTGTACAATAGGGAGGATAGGAAACAAAGGCACAGTGCTTAATAGCTTGCTCTATAGCTAATAAGTGGTGAAGAAGCCAGGTTACAAACCTAGGCAATCAGACTCCAATACACATTTCCCTCTTTAAATAGCCTGCATAAATCACAACCCTTAGAATCAGTGTTCAAAAATACTATAATTCTCTATGTATCCTTTGCCTCCCTCTCTGGAGCCTGCCCTCCAGCTCCTAAGAAGTTGCTTACTATAAAGTTTTTCTGTCTTAACTTAGATCTAGATCCATAGTAAGTTGCCTCACATGAGTTTCTAGGCACCCAATAGGTGAGGTACTCCACTTAGAGGCACATTTTGTCAGGGTGTCTATGTCCTTTTTGTATAATCTATATTTGTCTTTCTCCCTACGGACTGCCTGGTCAATGTGAGTTATTCATAGTGTGTCCTCCACACCCAGCCTTGAGAGTCTGAACCAGAGCAAGACCTAAGCATCTGCTTTCTCAGCTTCCTTTCTCTGGGGTTTTGTCCGTCCCTGTGCTTTGTAGTTTCTGGCATAAAACACACTTAGCACTGGGTCTGAGCATACCCAGACAGAGAACTGTTATAATCCTTTCTTTCCTTCCACTGTGGTTGATCACCTAACCCATAGACCCTAAGACCCTTTGTTTGTTCTGCATACCCTTTATAAGAAAGTAGAAGTGAAGCTGAAAGGAGAAGTTAGCAGGCATGAGGACATCATTTAGGAGTCACTATTCAGTTGGCATGTAGATTCAAGTAGGTTAGACAGAAGTAAGACAATTGTCCGTTCTAGCCCTCGTCCTGAATTGGCTACTCATTGTAATATGCAGTATTATTTCCCTCTTAGATTTAAACGTTTGAAAATCCCCCCTCCTTCATCTTACTTTATTAGGTGGTTCCATTGTAAGATTTAAAGTGTCCCTTTTAGAAATTTGTGTATCTTACAATTCAGGATGTGATTAAAAAAAAAAAAAAAAGAAAAGAAAGAAAATGAAAAAAGAAATTTGTGTTTCCTCTGTATCAGATGTGATCATTATATTAAAACATCTGTCATAATATTTTTAAAATATTTCTATAGTTTTTTAACACATTAGCTCTAATGTTAGAGTGCTATTTTCTTTAAGAAAATCTGCTTAGCCTGAATACATTTCTTCATTGCAGATTTTTCCTCAAGTTCTTATTTAGTTTAAAAAAAAAATTCACTCAAGAGCACTGTCATGTATCCTAGCCATCTGTCTCATTTCCCTCAGCAGTGATTTGTCCTTTACAATCCCCTTGATTCTGTGTCTGCAAGATCTTGATTGATAAATATTTTTAACCTTTCCCTTAGATTCAGTTTTATCTATTTCGTATTACATAGCATCAACCTGTTTCTCAGTTTCAATGATTGCAGTAAATGTCTGCTAATTCATTTCTAACTTTTTAACCAAGCAAGGCATCCTTCCATATTTTCCGAATAGCTAAGTCATAATGTTTTTGCTTCATACACATTCAGCTGTAGTCTTTATGGATTTGGAAGCCAGTTTAGATCACATTTTACTTATTTTCAGTAAGATGTTTATGTACATGAAATGTAGATGTACTGATATCTGTATAATCATCATTAGGCCTCCAGTGGCTGGCTATCATGTGTTTCCTTACTGATTTAAATATATTCTATTTACTACACACACAAATTTCAAAACCAACTCAAAGCTACGTGCTTTCTATTCAATCAGATACTTACAATATAAATTAAACATTAGGAAGCTGACACACATATTGAATGCCCACAGGTGTACAGTCCTGAGAGTAACCTAGAGAAGCTAGTATAATCATAAGGAATCAATTGTGCTCTACTAGAAATAGCCGTAGCTAGCTTTCTGTAGCTGAAGTAACAGAATGAAGTTCAGAGTCTCAGCTCTGCCATTTCCTAGCTCTGTGACTGAATAAATCACTTAACCTCACTTCAGCTCTAAAGTGGGGAAGATGATAAAAGCTGGCTGGAAACATTATAACATAAAATGGCAATAGTATTTAAAAAGCACTCAGGGCTGAGCGCTGTGGCTCAGGCCTGTAATCCCAACGCTTTCGGAGGCTGAGGCGGGCGGGTCATGAGGTCAGGAGATTGAGACCCTCCCAGCCAACATGGTGAAACCCATCTCTACTAAAAATACCAAAAAAAATTAGGTGGGCCTGGTGGTGCACGCCTTTAGTCCCAACTACTCGGGAGGCTGAGGCAGGAGAATTGCTTGAACCCAGGAGGCTGTGATCGCACCACTGAGAGACAGTGCGAGACTGTTTCAAAAAAAAAAAGCACTTCAGGCCAGGCATGGTGGCTCACTCCTGTAATCCCAGCACTTTGGAAGGCCAAGGCAGGAGGGTTGCTTGAGCCCAGGAGTTCAAGACTAGCCTGGGCAACGTAGTGAGACCCTGTCTCAAAACAAATTAGTCAGGCATGGTAGTGTACATTTGTAATCCCACCTACTCAGGAGGCTGAGACAGCGGGGGTCACTTGAGCCCAGAAGTTCAAGGTTACAGTGAGCTGTGATCAAGTCTCTAAAGAAAAACAAAAGCGTCTCACAAGTCTCTAGAGCTGCACTCCAGCCTCTTAAGAAAAAAAAAAAAAAAAAAAACTTTAGAACTAAATATAAACTGTTGTTATTACTCAGAATTGTAACACAAAATAATTTAATGATTATTCTTTTTTCATTCATCCCTTTAGTAACTTTTATCAATTCAAAAAATATTTACTGAATATTCACTGCGTCCAGGGTACTGTTCTAAGCTGTATGAATAGATTAGTCAAAAAGAAAATCAAGGCCAGGCACAATGGTTCACGCCTGTAATCCCAGCACTTTGGGAGGCCAAGGTGGGTAATCACCTGAGGTTGGGAGTTTGAGACCAGCCTGACCAACATGGAGAAACCCCATCTCTACTAAAAATACAAAAAAATAACCAGGCATGGTGGTGCATGCCTGTAATCCCAGCTACTTGGGAGGCTGAGGCAGGAGAATTGCTTGAACCTGGGAGGTGAAGGTTGCAGTGAGCCGAGATTGTGCCATTTCACTCCAGCCAGGGCAACGAGCAAAACTCCGTCTCAAAAAAAAAAAAACCATCAAAGCCCCTACACTCAAAGAGCTTACATCCTAGGATAGGGGGGAGACAAAATAAAAATGAAAATAAATAATAAAATACACTAAATTTAAATAGGGTTTAGTGTTTTCACATTCTGTTTAACCTTAGTGGTTTCTTTGAACCAGCTTTCCCCATCTGTTAATAAGTATGATAATAATCTATCAACCATCTAAATAGGTAGTTATGTAGTGTGTGTGAAACCATTTTATAGACTTTATAAAATATTAGTTATTGCTTTTGTTTGTCTGTTTTTTTAGCACAATTTGGCATACTCGCCATAGTATGCACCTTTAGAGATACAGAATTGAAAGATAGGGTTCTCTGTTGCTCTCAAAGAACTTAGAGTCAATTTAGGAAAACATGACAAATGTACCTGAAATGGTAGCAGAGTACAAGCTACAGTAATGTATAGTTATGGGCTAAATTATTTAGGGTTATTAAATGAGACACAAATTTACATGAAAGCAAGGTGTATATTTTTTCTGTTTTCATTAGATTGATTGACTTTATTGAAACTTCAGAAACTATGTTTTGTATGTTTCTTTCCAAGATCGGCATAAAATTTATTTTACTTGATTAAGTTTTCTGTGTTCTTATAGCAACAATTAAATACTAGCACAGAAGCAACTCTATTTGATCGTGTTATTACTATTATCTGTGAAGAAAAATTTCTTTCTTTTCTATTCTTTCTTTCTTTTCTTTTCTTTCTTTTTTTTTTTTTTTTTTTTTTTTTTTT
>NW_022436944.1:10316834-10330538 GCF_009761245.1 Sapajus apella | reverse complement strand
AGTTCAGGTGATTCTCGTGCCTCAGCCTCACAAGTAGCTAGGATTACAGGTACCCACCACCAGGCCCAGCTAATTTTTATATTTTTAGTAGAGACGGAGCTTCACCATGTTGGCCAGGCTGGTCTCAAACTCCTGACCTCAGGTGATCCACCCACCTCGGCCTCCCAGAGTGTGGGGATTACAGATGTAAGCCACCATGCCGGCTGGAAAAATTACTTTCTACACATACATTTTATGATTTTTTTCAAACTAGCTCTAAGTAACTCAAGTTTTAAAGCCTATGCCTCTTACCATAGGAGACACTTTTATTGAAAAATTTCTGTGATTAAACGCAGCTTTTTATTTTCTCAGTTTAGCAGCATTTTCTTGATTCTGTTATCCTGAGATAAAAATGCTCCTTGGTGACCACACTCCTGCTTTTTCTCAAAATTGTTCGATTCAGATGTTATTTTTAAAGAAGTTTGGCATAGTGATTAAGAGTAATTATCTGGAGCCAAACTTCCCAGATCCAATGCCACTTACTAGCTTTACATCTTTAACCAGTGCCTCTATTTCCTCCTCCATAAAATGAGGCTAATGAAAATGTTTGGTCACTGGAATGAATGTAAAGCACTTAGAATAGTGCCTACCAGATAGTAGGTAATATGTATTATATAAGTGTTTGTTCTACTATACTTCAGCTCTCTGTAAAATTGTACTTGTTTTTACTTTCACAGCATCTTAACTTTAGTACAAAAATATGAGATTCTCATTCTTTCTTAGCATAAAAAATGAAATATCTACTGAAAAAATTTAACACCTTTACAAAATTAATTAAAAATTTGACAAAATTTAATCACAAGGCTAAACAGTGGGTAAAATTTTCACTAAGACTTATTCTGATAAGTTTGTATCTAAATAGCAAGGAAAATACCCCCCCAAAGAATATAGTCACAGTCATTATTTGGTATATTGCAACTTTCTTTTTTGTTTTAAAAGTTTCTGTGAATCGCTTCTTGTGTGTCCATTTCGTTATATGAAGAGAAGTAATATCACACACACAAAAAATTGATTTTGTCCATCTGTTTACTCCAGCAGGTATCAACCAACAGGGGTAGCTTCTTCTTAAGGCCAGTTCTTGATAATGATAGTAACATATCATCTACATGAGGGAAAATGCTTGTCTCTTTGCTAAGCCAGAAATAACTACATCTACTTGGTCTAAAAACTACATTCTGTTTTATAGTTACTAGTTCAAAAGATTGCCAAGAATTATAATTATAATTTTATAATAGTTACATTTAATTCAATCATCTTAAAGTCTACAACATCTTCTAATTTTAGAAATGTCACAAGAATGCCTTTAAAGGAAACTGTGCTGCAAAAATGCTTCTCATGATACATGTATGATTCTTGTCTGTGGAATCACAAGCTGAGATGGATCAGTAATACCATGCAAAGTTTTATACTATGCTTCACCATATTCTTTGCAAAATGAAACAGTATAGCTGAGATCAAATAGAATGCTTATAGCTAAAGCCTATATAATATCTTTGAAAGATCTACACTTACTGAGAAGAAAACTGATGTTGAGTTGAATAAGCTGGCAACACTGTCTACCTGTCCAATTATCTTACATTTAATTTTTAGCAGAAGTAAAGACATAAATCTGTTTACTAAAGATCAAACACAGCTCAGTGTTCACATCAGGAAAACAAGTTAGCAAGTGCCTGAATCAGGTTCTGTTGATAGAAGATGATGCTGATGACTTAGCCTAAGTAAAAATATTCTGCCTAACTATAAGATTAGCATTTGGAAATTGTAATTACCTATTAATGGAAAACAGGTGAAATTCAGATATTGTTTGAAACATATTGTTAGCATTAGTCAGACTCAATCTTATTAATAACTTTAATGATGTCAGAATGTGTTCACTATAACAAATTATTAGCCCTATTAAAAGAAATTTGACCAGAAACCAGTTTGAGCGTGTGAATATTTATCACCAAGTCATACCACATAATCTCTTTGGCCGTAAGATACATGGCTGTAACATATTCAGAGCTCAGTACTCTAAGGATACTAAATTAGTGATTACATGTTGATATGTATTTTAAATAATGAAGCCAGGTGTAGTTTCTAAATAGATTTTAGCCCTCCCAAATTTTTCTTTCCCAATACATATTGTTAGCATCACTGGCAGACTTACAGACTTTGATCTTACTCTTAGAGGTTCAGAATGGGCATCCAAGAATTGTATTATTGAAAATTTTATGGAAAATTAGCCTTGTTTTTCTCTGCTCTTAGAAACACACTCACACATATCTTGAGTGTAATTGGCCTTTTCTTGAAAGTGAATTATGTGGTATACTATGTCCTTTATTTTCTGTGTTACTAGATGACAGGAGGGTGGTGGGAATGGAGGATTACTACAACATACATGATTAAAATGTTTTCTAAACTACAGCTGGTCCAGTATAATTTAGTTGGTGTAAAATTAAGAAATGGAATGGAGAATATTGTTCAAAGAAAACAGTTTATTGTTTTCTTTTATTGTTTATGCAAATTTAGTATAATTTGATAACTTACCACTGTTTTAAAATAGAGAAAGCTGAATTTGTGTATATAAAATCATAATCTGCTCAATTCTTGACATTTTTACTCTATTATAAACTATTTTAATTCAAGACAAAGAACAGGACCCAATCGAAATCATCTCCAATGCCGAGAAAAAAAATATTCTCTGTCATTCCCTATTAAACTGGATACACTGCATTAGACAATACATAGGGCAAGAGAGGTTGAGGTAGAACCAAAAGTTAGACTGTACTAGAAGAGAGCCAAAGTTCAAGAAACTCATGTAACAAGAATCTGCATCCTAGGCTGGAAAACCAAGCAGAGGCTAAGGTAGAGGATTTGGGCAATGTTGGACTAGAGCCCAAGCTTTAAAAGTATGAGGCCATAGAGCAAGACTATCTACATCTGAAGAAGATGCATGAAATGCTGGCCCTCACCCCAAGAAGCAATGTGTTACTGAGTCTTTTGCCTTCTCAGTCAAGGGCTCTTTCCATACTTTCTCCTTAAGGTAGAACTAGTCCCAGGGTGTTACCAGGAAAGATAAGTCTGCAGTGTGATAGGTAGATTAGGACATAAACTGCAGGCAGAAACAGAGTGATTTGGATATCAACACTTTAGTGACATGGTGACTTTGGGTGAATCACTCAACTTCTAAGTCTTCATTTTCTCATCCATGGAAGAATTTAAACATTGTTAATGTATGTGAAGTCCTTATCACAGAGCCTGGTATATACTGAGCATTCAATAGAGGTTAGCTATTGTTATTATAGCAAAAGCAACAGTAATGATGGTATACTACTGGCTAGTGAAGGAGAGATAGGGTAATGGGATTCAGGCTGTTGCTCCCTCTTCAAAGTAACAGTATCTCTCTTTGATTTCAGAGAAAATAATTCTGCTTGTGACAAAGAACATTAATTGATAAAAAATACCTTTATAATTTTAAGTAACATACAACTCAGATGCCTACCATGTATTTCTGTATGCTGATGGTGAATTCACAGAATTTGTTGTGAATATAGAAGTTGGGATAACTCAGACTTTCCAAGGATATAAATGACTACTGTAGAATTAGGAATGGCAAGAAATTGTTGGAATGAGAGGAAAGGAGAGAATTTAGTCATCTTATTGAATCCTATCCAACCAAAGTAGGATCCTATCCAATTCTAGCCAAGGTAGACATTAGTGCTTGTGATTTGGATTAAGCCCAGCTGTAGTGCTTCTGCTGCAAAGTAAACACTGAAGTCCTAACATGTATCCTTGTTGGGCTTCAGAGCCAAAATACCCAGAGAAATTTTAGGAAATTACCACATTATGGTTGTTTTTTGTGAAATGACAAAAAATACTTCATGTAAACAAAGATTAAGTCACTCTGCAAACAATTATTTTAAAAGCACTAAAATATAGATCACTGAAAAAGAAAAACTTTATGTAACAGCAACATTCTAGGTACCTTAGTAATTTTTATTATATTTAGTTATATCCAACCCTTGTTCCTACCTACCATATATCAAGTTGGTTTTTAAATCTAAGTTGTTTTATAGTTCCAAGATAAGATTGCTTTTTATTCGTTATCTTTTTTTAGAACTTTCAGGTCAGAAGCACCTACTTTGAGGATTAAAAATAATATCTTCTCTTTGTAAAATAACTTGAAATTGTGTTTTGTAAGTAAAAAGAAAAAAAAATTCTCGTAGACTGTTAACCTCTATCTAAAGCATCATGTTTTTTAACACAAAACACACAAGAAGTATATTGTACTCTGCAATCTAGTACACATATGCATATGTACACAAACCTGAAAAAATACAAAATAATACCCATTACAATTTTTTTTCTGATTCCATTGCTTCTTCAACAAAACAAAAGCAACCCACTAATGGGCCATGATGCTCAGTTGGAAAAACATTGCTCTAAAGTGGCTTTCTATTATGTTTCTTCCTTACCCAAATCACTCTCATGCTATAAATACAAAAGGATGAGAAATGTCCTTTTTCATCTATGAGTGTATTTAAACTGAAGATAGTAAATGACTTCACATGCCAATGGAGTTGTTTTAGGCAAGTTTTTAATGTAAATAAATATAGTAATATAAAATGAAGTTAAGCAATTAAAAATGAGAAGCAAGTAGATTTCTTTAAAGTGGTATTCTGTGTGAACTCAGTAATACTTCCTAATTGATTATAGCTGTGAGCTTCTGGAGGACATTATGTATTCTTAGAATATTATTAAGTCTATAGCTAATGTAAATTTACAGCTTTTGTGTGATATGGTATATGTGTAGGTGATGTATTTCTTCATGGCTTTGGTTGGAGTTTTTAAGGTAGGTCAGAAATACCTTCCCTTTTAGCACTATTTTTCAGCACAAATCACTAACCACTAATGGAGTTCATGTTTATGTGCATTTGATAATGAAGCCAAATCTGGCTTCATGATGATTTAGAATACAAATACTTTGGAAACACTGGGTTTGATCTCAGACCACCCTGATAAAGCGAATATCTCAATAAGGCCAGTCACACTAAATTTTTTGTTTCCCATAAAAGTTACATTTACACTGTAGTCTATTAGTGTGCAATAGCATTATGTCTAAAAACCAACAAACACACCTTAGTTGAAAACGTACTTCATTGCTAAAAAATGCAAACAATCATCTGAGCCTTCAGCAAATTATAATCTTTTTGTTGGTGGAAGGTCTTTCCTCAATGTTGATGGGTACTCACTGATCAAGGTGGTCGTTGCTGAAGGCTAGGCTGGCTGTGGCCATTTTAAATAAGACAACAATGAAGTTTGCTGCATTGATTTACTCTTTCTATAATGAGAGAGTTCTCTGTAGCACATGATGCTATTGGATAGCATTTTATTTATCACAGAACTTCTTTCAAAAATTGGAGTCAACCCTTTTACCTAGTTTGCTTATCTGTAAGAAGCATTAATTCTAGTTTCATGAAATATTAGCCATTCAGTCATATCTTCAGGCTCCACTTCTATTTTTAGTCCTCCTCCTTTGCCTAGCTGATACTTACCAGTCCTTCAGGTCTCACCTTAAGTATTGTATCTTCAAAGGAACTGAATTCTTATGTCACAGTTTGATCAAATCTCCCTGTGATGCTCTATTCTAGTACCTTATGCTGTCCTTTCATAGCATTTATCACAGTTGTTGTCTTTCGGGGAGATGGTGGGGGTTGAGACAAGGTCTTACTGTGTCACCCAGCTGGAGTGCAGTGGTATGATCTCAGCTCACTGTAGCCTCAACCCCCCAGGCTCAAGACGTCCTCCTGCCTCAGCCTCCAGAGTAGCTGTGACTACAGGCGAGCATCATCACGCCTGGCTAATTTTTTTTTTTTTTTTTTGTAGAAATGCGGTCTCACTATGTTGCCCAGCTGGTCTTGAACTCTTGAGGTCAAGCCATCCTCCCACCTCAACCTCCCAAAGTGCTGGGATTACAGTATGAGCCACCATGCCCAGCCCAATTGTTAATCATTCATTTTTTTTGACAAATATTTATTGAGCCGCCTCTATATGCCAGGCATTGTTGTAGTCCTGGGCCACAGTAGAAAACAAAACATGGATTGCACATTCTAGTGGGAAGAGACACATAATGAATGAGTAAACAAGTAAATGCTTACCGACATACCTTGCTCTATTGCACTTGGCAGGTAACTATATTTTACACATTGAAGATTTGTGGCAACCTTGTATCGAGCAAGTCTATTGGTGCCATTTTCCCCAAAAGTATATACTCATTACATATCTCTTTGTCACATTTTGGTTATTATCACTATTTTAAACATGTTCATTATATCTGTCATTGTGATGACTGATCAATGGTCTTGGATGTTACTGTAGTAGTTGATTTGGGGCACGATGAACTGCAACCGTATAAGACAATTAACTTAATAGATAAATGTTGTGTATGTTCTGACCGCTTCACTGACTGGCTATCCCTCTGTTTCTCCCTCACCTGGAGGCTCCCTATTCCTTGAGACACAATATTGAAATTAGACCAATTAATAACCTTACCATGGCCTCTAAGTATTCAAGTGAAAAGAAGAGTCGCATGTCCCTCACTTACATCAAAAGCTAGAAATGATTAAGATTAGTGAGGAAAGCATGTCAAAAACCCAGAAAGGATGAAAGCTAGGCATCTTGTGCCAAACATTTAGACAAGTCATTAATGCAAAGGAAAATTTCTTGATGGAAATTAAAGGGCTACTCTAGTGAACATATGAATGATAACAAAACAGCCTTATTGGTGACAGGGAGAAAGTTGGCGTTGTCTGGACAGAAGATCAAACCAGCTATAACATTTCCTTAAGTCAAAGCCAAATCCAGAGCAAGGTCCTAACTCCCTTCAATTCTGTGAGGCTGAGAGAGGTGAGGAAGCTGCCAAAGAAAAATCTGAAGCTAGCAGAGGTTGGTTGGTGAGGTTTAAGGAAAGAAGTAGTCTTCATAAAATGAAAGTGCAAGATGAAGCAGCAAGTTATACAGAAGATCTCTCTAAGATCACTGATGAAGGAAGCTATGCTAAACAACACATGCTCAGTGAAGAAGAAACAGCCTTCTATAGGAATAAAATGCTATCTAGCACTGACATAGGTAGAGAGGTGAAGTCAATGCCTGGTGCCAAAGCTTCAAAGAACAGGCTGACCCTCCTGTCAGGGGCTAATGGAGCTGGTGGCTTTAAGTTTGAAGCCAGTGGTCATGTCCCATTCTGAAAATACTAGGGTCCTTGAGAAGTGTGCTAAGCCAACTTTGCTTGTGCTCTGTAAATGGAACAACAAAGCCTGGATGATAACACATCTGTTTATAGCATGGTTTACAGAATATTTAAAGCCCACTGTTAAGACATACTGCACAGAAAAAAATACTTCTTTCAAAATAATGCTCATTGGCATGTACAAGGAGATTAATGCCTGCTAACCCCGCATTTGTTCTGCAGAACCTGGATAAAAGAACTAATTTCAACTTTTCAAGTCTTAATGTTTAAGAAATGTATTTTGTGGGGCTATAGCTGCCATAAGTAGTGATTCCTCTGATGGATCTGGCCAAAGTAAATTGAAAACCTTCTGGAAAGGATTCACTGTTTTAGATGCCATTAAGAACATTGATGATTTATAGGAGGAGGTCAAAATAGCAACATTAACAAGAGTTTAGAAGAAGTTGCTTCCAACCCTCATGGATGACTTTGAGGGACTCAAGACTTCAGTGGGCGAAGCTATAGCCTTTATGCTGGAAATAGGAGAAGAACTAGAAGAGAAAGCTGAAGATGTGACTGAATGACTATAATTTCAAAACTAAACATGAAGAGATAAGGAATTGCTTCTTATGGATGAGCAAAGAAAGTGGTTTTCTGAGATGGAATCTACTCCTGGTAAAGACAGTGTGAACACTGGAAATTGCAACAAAGGATGTGGAACATTACATAACTTAGTTGATAAAGCAGTGGCAGGGTTTAAGATTGACTCCAATTTTTGAAAGAAGTTCTACAATAAATAAAATTCTGTCCAACAGTATCACATGCTATTGAGAACTCTTTCATGACAGGAAGAGTCAATCAATGCAGCAAACTTCATTGCTGTCTTATTTAAAATGGCCACTGCTACCCTAGCCTTCAGCAACTACCACCTTGATCAGTGAGCAGCTATCACCATTGAGGCAAGACCCTCCACCAGCAAAAAGATTATGACTCATTAAAGGCTCAGATGATCATTTGCATTTTTAGCAATAAAGTATGTTTGAAATTAAGACATATACATTGTTTTTTAGGCATAACGCTGTTGCACACTTAATAGTCTACAGTATAGTGTAAACATAACTTTTATATGCACTGGGGAAACAGTAAATGTTACTGGGTTTATTGCAATACTTGCTTTAGTGCGATGTTCTGGAACTGAACCAAGAATATCTCCAAAGTATGCCTGTAGTATATGAAATGACGACAGGTTACAAGGAGAACAATGGAGCATGGTGATGGGATAGCTTGGGGGAGGATTTTTTTATATATAGGAAAGCCCTATGAAAATATAACTGATAATATAACTTTTGAGTAAAGTCTTGAAGTAAGCATATGAACACCTTTCGAAGTTAATACTTTCTTGTCTTTTTTTTTTAACAAGTTGTATTCTTATACATTCATATTCTTAAAATTCAAATTGTTTGATGTTGTATCTCCTTGGTACTTCTTCATAATAAGAGATCTACACTATGCAAGTAGCCCAGCACAGTGGCTCACACCAGTAGTCCCAGCTACTCAGGAGGCTGTATCAGGAGGATCACTTGAGCCCAGGAGTTGAAGGCTACAGTGAGCTATGATCTCGCCACTGTCTTGCAAGAGTGTCTCTTACTCTCTCACCTGGGTGACAGAATGCCAGCCGTTACTATTAATGGCATCTCTACATATTAAAAATAATAAAAAATAAAATGCAAATATTATAACATCTTGCTAATCAATATTAGTGAATTTCGATTAAATCGCATCTTATCACTCCTACTACTTTGGTATTTTTTAAGTTAGTATTTTCACCAGAATATCACAACCATTTTACACTGTTACCCCTAGTTTTGGAGGTTGTTTTTTTTTCTTTTTGTTTTTTAATTCTTAAAAGATGTTGGACTCTTGAAATACTTCTTTCTGTGTCTGGTTGAGATGATCATGTGAGTTTTATCTTTATCTATCCTACATCTATAAACATTTAAAATCATGCTGATTTGTTTGTAAAGATAGTAGAGAGTAAAACAAGCCTAATTTATATTAAAACTAGAAAAATTAAACTCTCAGACATAATGAATTGAGACTGTCTTAAATAAACATCAAGCAAAAATGCAATACTAACTGTTATTCCTCTCCCCCCAAACTAAGTTATAGTTTTCTTGTTTCAGCATCCATCTTTAGTATCAATGTAGAGCCTTGTGTTACCTGTTATGAGTTATTGTTTATTTGTAAGTCCACAAATAGGATATCACTTTTATAACCTCCCCCTCCTTTCACTCCAATTGTTTCTTTTTCAGCAGCAACTTAAACTAATAAGGTCAAACTTCAAAAAATTTCTAAAGTGGCCAGGAAGACCTAGTTTGTAGAAATGATTGTGAATCAGAAGTCTAGTCAGTTTCATCCCAGAAATCCTGTATTTTCTTTTCAGTGTATTTGATGTCCTCAGTTATAGTTTATCAGTCAGGTGTTTACTAAAAGAAATATATCTAGGGAAAGGAGTTGAGAATACTATTGTATTCATTAGTATATTGAAGGTTATTGATACAAGGAAAAAAAGCCAAAAAAAAAAAAAAAAAAACCCAAACTTTACTGAGGAAAAGAAAACAGACATGTAGGGAAGATGTCAACATCATATGGTATTTTATGATTGTGGATTAATTTTTGTATGTGTATAGTTGGAATTTACTAGTGATAGATTTTAAAAAATCTATTGGAATAATGAGATCATATCAAATAAATAAGTTACTGCCTTGGGGACACAGTCATCAGAATATCTTTGAGGATTCTGATATCTTGAGTATGATTTTAATACCTTGATTATGCTTTTAAATAAAGTAATATGGATTCCCAGACATAAAGAATCAGAATAAGCCCAATGATTGTTATTCAGCCTACCAACACCAATCTATAGATTGGCATTTGCGAACCACTGCCCTATTCCATTCATTTTGTAGCTAATAACATGAGATGGCATATTATATTTTTTCCAAATGAGTTTGGTTTAACATATCCAAGTTATTGTTATCTCTTTCAATTGAGTCAGTTTTCAAGACATACAATAAACTACTTTATAGCACCACCCAATTTTGGTTTTGTTTTTACTTTACTAAAAACCATTTAACCAAGCTTGATATCCCAACTTGTTCACCAGATATGACTCCAAATGCCTAAAAATGCTGACAGAAATGCTATCCACCCTCCAAGAATTGAGTATTTGACAAAATTTAGATTCTAGTAGTATCCCCATCCACAGTTTTGCTTTCTATGGTTTCAGTTACCCATGGTACAGTACAATGAGATATTTTGAGAGAGAGACCACTTTCACATAGCTTTAATTACAGTATATTGTTATGTGTTCTTTTTTTATTATTGTTAATCTCTCACTGTGTAATTTATAAGTTAAGCTTTATCATAGGTATGTATATATAGAAAAAAATTAGTATTTCTCTGGTTTCAGGCATCTGTTTGGGGTCTTGGAATAATCCCTGTGGATAAGTAGGAAGTACTATATTTAAAAGATAGAGTGGTAGGCTATGAGAATCATGTTGTGGGTGTGTAGTAGGCTATGAAAATCAAAGTATTAAAGCAATGTCCACGTCATTTGTATAAGTGATATTTGAGAGAAACACTGAGGTGTTTTGGTTTATTTATTTAAAATCAGCCACATTGGTTCAAGTCTTACCTTCTCAACTGAAGTATAGCACCTTGCATGGAGAAACCATGTCTTTCATATTTATATGTAATCTCAGTGCTGGTACAGTACCTTACACAGAATAGTTATTCCCAATATTTGATGATAATATTTTTCTGCTAATGATGTCACTACACTAAACTAACAAGGCTTTTTTTGTAATAAACAGCACAGATTTGTTTGAGCAGTCATGTTTGTGATACTGCCTGTAGGTATTAAATGACTAATTTAACTGATCCATCATACCCTTAACATTGGCCTTATTACTAACAGATTTTGAGGTAATAGATATCAAATACTATTCCAGAAATCTTGATTACCCTTCATTTTCTCATCATGTTAGAAAATTACAGATTTCGATTTCAAGCGTTCAGCGTTTTTATTCAGAAAATGTTTTCCTTAGCAAAAGTCAAGGGTAACCATTTAGAACACCTTCATGTCTCTATTTCACATTCTTTTGCTTGGGTGTTTACCTTTGGAAACAGGCAGATTTCCCACAGCATGCAAAACTACATGAGGATGCAAAGAATCAAGATCATACAAATAGGAAATGAGGTTTTTTCCCCTTAAAAATTAATGCTTTCCATCTATTAGTATATCTGGATATAGTAAAATTCTAGCTATAAAGAAATCTGTGCTATTTTAGAAGTTTTAGAAGCAATTACTATGGAAGAATAGTGCTATATCAAATTAATACAAATTATTTTGGATTTTTTAAAAAGAATAAAAAGCCCTAAAGTTCAGAAGTTCAACTAAGTGTACATTTTTAAAGTTTTATTTTTTTTTCAGTTATTTAGTCTTTATTTAATCATTTAACTAATCTATAATTTAACATTTAAAGCCAAAAAGACATTTCACAGATCTTTTATATATTGAAAAGCCATGTTTGAAGGAAAACTTTTTCCTTTCAGTTTGAAAGTGCTCTAAATGAGAAATCTGTTTTTTTCTAATTTTTATATTATAGTCTCTTAAATGGAAATTAGGTACATTATAAACATCTTGGCCCACATATCAGTAACTGACATTTGGGCATACCTGCAGCATACTGAAAACTATTCAGTTGTGCATTTTATAAGAACTTGTCTGTGATTTATCTTACCTTGAAAGTGACTAACCGTAATTATCTTCCAAAATAAACAAAAACTTTGTGCACTTTTCTAAACTCTTTTAGTTTATATTTAAATTTGTGACTGACTAACTACAGAGCATTACTGGTATGTCTTAAACATATTGTTCAATTCATTATCATAAAGTACTATCCAGAATATTCACTATTCTTATGTGAATATTCAGTCACAGGTATATTCATGTAAGAACCACATGAATTTCTCTGGGGAAAGGGAATAGAGACCCTTGATACTGCTCAACAGAATTAAAATTTTCAAACAAGAACATAAAAGGAAGGACAGGTCTGAGCTTTCAGAAATGACCTGCAGAACAAGCAACCACCTTGCTGTGTGAGGAAGGAGATGCTTGAGCCTTTATTCTGGTGGGCTGATTTATGGGCCGCTAAGAAATAGTGTCATTTATATTGTCCTCTGACACAGCCCCAGAAAAACTTTTTCCAATTTTCTTAATCAGCATTATTCTTTATTCAGCATATACCTAAGTCATGTTACGTATCAAATAAAACCTTATTATTGGTTCCCATCACTTTCTAATCCCCATCAAGCTAGAGTCAGTCATCCTGCTCTGTGCATCCAGGTTACCCTGTACTGTTCTGTTCACATAGCTAAACACTACACCACAAATCATAGGCAATCACTGAATAAACTTTGTGATTTTTTTAGTGTTCTCTCATCTCAAAAATTGGGAAACTGAGTCACAAATTGGTTATTTACACAGATCACACAGGAGAACAGAAACTATATCACATGACTGGGAAATGTCTGTGGGTTTGGAATTCAGTTTGGTCAACAGTATTGAAATTTTTTTTTTTTAATCATATCAGCTGAATTAAGTTACCATTTCCTGAAAGAGGTAGAGCACAGCAGCTCATAGGCCAGTTGCATCACAAACTGAAGGAAGACAGGAATCAAGCAAAAGAAAGTAAATTAAAAACCTAATTGAGATTATTTTAAACGTGAATCTGTATAGAAACAAATGTTGAAAGCTTCTTGAAGATATTTACAGTGTGCTGCTTTTCTTTCTATATTCTTTTCCATTTTCTGTTTGGATGAACTCCTCTGCTTTTTGTCATTTAAATGATAATAATAATGTGGGCTCTACTAGAATGTGAGCTGCTACAGAGCAGAGACCATATCTGTGTGTGGACTTTGGTTTACCCAGCACCTAGCACAGAGTGATTTGTGTAATAATTTGAAAATGAAAGATTATGATTCCGTAAGGAATCCTAAAAACTCAAGAGTAAAGGGTTTATTTTGAAAATGCAGAATTTGATCCTATTAATCTAGAAAGGCAGTTTAATAAAATCATTAAACCTGTTTATTGTCTGAATGTGCTTGTCTGTGTTTTTGCCCTCAGTAAAAATAGTTTTATTGAGATTATTAAATTCTTTTTTTTTTCAGATTTTTATTTTTTTAAACTTTAAGTTCTGGGACATGTGCAGATCTTGCAGGATTGTTACATAGGTATACACATGCCATGGTGGTTTGCTGCCTCCTTCCCCCTGTCACCTTATCTCTCCCGAATATCCCCACACCCTGCTATCCCTCCCCTAGCCCCCACTCCCCCAACAGACCCCAGTGTGTGATGTTCCCCTCCCTGTGTCCATGTGTTCTCATTGTTC
>NW_022436944.1:10231724-10316434 GCF_009761245.1 Sapajus apella | reverse complement strand
GTGATGTTCCCCTCCCTGTGTCCATGTGTTCTCATTGTTCAACGCCTACTTATGAGTGAGAACATGTGGTGTTTGGTTTTCTGTTCTTGTGTCAGTTTGCTGAGAATGGTGGTTTCCATATTGATCCATGTCCCTGCAAAGGACATGAACTCATTCTTTTTTATGGCTGCATAGTATTCCATAATGAATGTGTGCCACATTTTCTTTATCCAGTCTATCTTTGATGGGCATTTGGGTTGGTTCCACATCTTTGCTATTGTAAACAGTGGTGCAATGAGCATACGTGTACATGTGTCTTTATAATAGAATGATTTATAATCCTTTGGGTATATACCCAGTAATGGGATTGCTGGGTCAAATGGTATTTCTATTTCTAGATCCTTGAGAAATCATCACACTGTCTTCCACAGTGGTTGAACTAATTTACACTCCCAACAACAGTGTAAAAGCATTCCTATTTCTCTATATTCTCTCTGGCATCTGTTGTCTCCAGATTTTTTAATAGTGAATTAACAAATTACTTTGATAAAAGTCACACTTACAAAGAGAAAACTACCACTCAGCAGAGGAAAAAACAGATAAATCAATAGCATTGCTGAGGGTCCTATCCAAAAGATAAATTAAAACAATACCAGATTGAAAATTATAAAACCAAAATGTATTTGCATTTGTGCATATTTTAATATGATTATGTTTCAGTAGTCTGTTTTGCCTGTGTAACATAAATCTTAATCCAGCAAATATTCTTCAATTTTTGTTTTGTAACATTTATAATCAAATCCCAGATCTTTGATGTTATACAGAAGTTAAATTTTCAACTTTTAGTTTTCACTTTAATTATTCTTACTTCACCTTCAGAAGCAATTAGTTCCCCTAAAACAGCCCTTGGATTTTTCAACAGATGGAAGTTTATCTTAGATCAAAAACAAAGATTCTGTTTCAATGTAGTCCTGCCTAAAGGCAGAAGAATGGACAAGAAGACTTCTTAAAGTCCCCTCCATGTCCCTTTGTTTTATTTGTAAATCTCACTGCTCTTTAGTGAGATAAAATAAATGGAACCTTCAATGCCATAAAAGAAGATAGAAATTACACATCTCCTCAACTATCATATTCTATAAGTTGTTTTTAACCTTTATTATTGAAAAGGCAGGCCTGGAAGTATAGTAAACAGTATAATAGTTTTAAGTTATTATTTCCCAAACCATGAGAAAAAGTTTTTGTTTCTCCACTTTATAGTTATGGTGTCTCTACATTATTTTTACTGTAATTGTATTGCCAAATCAGGTATGAGATTAGATGTTGGATGTTACATGTAATCTGCACAGAAATCAAATTATTTAACCTCTAAGCCTACAATACCCCCTCCTGCTGGTTTGCTGTTAAATATTCAGTATTTCCTTGTCATGAATACAAATGGAGGACAAATTAGAATCTACAGACAGCTGACCTGAGCTTCAGATTAGAGACTGGGGGGCTTGTGCTATTTTAAATGTTTTAATTATCATAGTCCCAGTAGCCATTTGAAGGACACACTAAAATCATTTTCAACAAAAGAAAAAGAAAAAGCTCATCCTCCTTCTTCCTCTTAATATGAATGTTTGAGTGTGATTACATTTGCACTTCCATTGGAACTATGCTAATTTACTCCATTAAATTAGGTCTATTAGTGGTAGTAATTTTTTAAACACTAACCATTCTCAGTAGTATTTTCAGTTGATGTGTTTGCCTTGTTGCAAGGATGATACATATTTCTCATTTTATTTCATAGACAATAGATCTTCTGTATTTAAGTATAAAGCCTAATTAAAACAACAGACCTGGTAATTCCCATTGAATATGGTAAAAATATATGGGAATAATGGACTAATTTAGATGTGATAACATGTATTTGCATTAGCAAAGAATAGAAAACCCATGTGAAATGAGCTAAAAAGATCATTCTGGGAGTAAAAAATATTTAATGTGTGACAGTCTGAGATTTATCTTTAAATATTATTGCTTACTTGAAAACTTTTACAATTTAAAGGGAAGGTTATGGATTAGAATGTTGTATTCATTGATTAAATAAAAATGTTTATAGGTATTTATAGAGCAAAGAAATAAATGTAATTTTTAAAAAGACAAATTTGTTTGTTCATTTAAAAAGTAACTTTATATTAATTTTATTCTCAAGAATATATTATTCTGATGCCTACAGTCTTGAATTTGCATTTTTTTGTTTCTTGTATATGTTGGTGTAATGTTGATTTGATTAGTTATGCCTGACTAGTAAGCAGTAAAACATTTTTATATACTCTTGGGAAATAAATTTGGCAGAAAATCAGCATGAGTAGATTTAATTATCACTCTGAGACCTTTTTCTTTTCTAGCTTAGTGATCCTGAAACTCCATGTGTCTCACTGAAATCTGTGTGGACGCTAAGCTTCGCTTCCCGATTTGTTCCTCCATGCAATGATAAGCCAAGCAATTACTGGTTTATTGATTTTTCATCATGGCAAATTTAAAGTTGATTTTTTCCTGAAAAGGCAGGGGTGATTAAGTGTTTCCCCTCGGTTTACTACAAGAGAGCTGTGTGGCAGAATCTAATATCCTGAGGTCAACCTCTGCAGGCAGATAATACGGTGTCTTGGCCACGTGTTAAAGAGAGAAATCAGGGCTACAAATGTGATAGGATATATGTGGAGACAGTTTAATTTGCTCCATTTATATGAACAAGTCATGTGGCACATGCTTAGAAAACATCATTTTGAATGGACTTAGAAGTGAAGCCCATGTGGGAAGAAAGAATAAGTGAATACAAACAAGAAAGATGCTATTGGTTATTAAGAGAATTTCACTATCATTTTAAATGAAAATAAGTAAGCCATTGGTATATAGGATTTTTAAAACATGGAGAGAAAACCACACATATCATTGTGAGGATTTGCTGGTCTGTAAAATGCAAAAATAACCTGCCTTGTAAGAAAATTATGATTAAGCAATGCATACTAGTTTTAAATATATGTATACACTCTAATCTTTGCATGCAGTTCTCTGGCAGCAGCATATTTTTGTGATTTGACAGGTAGAAATTTTTTAATCAAATATTGAATACATGATTCCAAAATGATTTATGACTATCTTGAACAATTTTTGGAAATGATATTTTTCCTAGAAGTTACTAATTATAAATAAGAGTATACATAAAGAGAGACATAATTGTGGTGAACTTTAAACCTAAAAATGGTGAGAAATCTCATCTATAACTTGACTGAATACTTGCCATAATTCTTAAATAAAATGAAAGGGTTCTAGTTTTAGATTTTCCAGTTGTAGCAAGAAAATATGTTTGCTAGAATATAAAATATAAGATGCAGATTCTGTACATGCTAGTTTTTCTTCATCTAATATATGAAAGTTAAATATTTAACAAAATGTTTAACAAATTTAACCTGGTCCTAAATCTACAAAGCCCATTTTCCAACTAGTTTTATCATTTTTTATTATAATTCCTCAATATTTACTCATTAGCAGTTTATCTTTACTCTTCCTTTATCATCATGTTTCCAGAAAGATTCTAATTGTTTTTTCCTGGTAACATAAGAATGAAGATTGTAGGCTGTTTTATGTATCTTGTTTACTAAAAAGTCCACTTGGATGTGTCATAATTACCTGAAGTTAATTGTATGTTGTAATTTTGGTGAATCACTGAAATTATTCCATGGTTTTAAGATTAAAATATTTTTATTTCTAAAATAAGACATTGGAATCCCTTGGAAACAATGGTGCTAAAAGCAAATATTTTATTATATACACAAAGCCAACCTTACTTGAATATGTCTTTTAAAATCTAACACAAAGGATATAAAATGAATATATGAAGATCATTCATAGCATCTATTATCTCACTAAGCACCAATGCAATGTATAACACCAGAGTTCTGCTTCTGATTAAGTCTTTTCCTGTGAATTAAAACCCATGTGGATAGATTACACTTTACATTCAGGGATCTCTCTTCCATTTGGTTTATCAATATTTGAACTCAAAAGATTTGTGGTTTTTATTTTTTCTCACATATGACAGTAACTGTCTGGCTACTTTTTTGACATTGGTGAATCTACCATCTCAAAGTACTTTAGAAAGATATGTGAATTATTTTTAGTTGTGTGATAAATTTACATGAGCATGTCATTTTCCAATACAAGGTGACTTTAATAAATTCCATCTTTGTGATTTTCACTGACTTACAGTTTTTATTTAGACATTTTCCTCTAAAACAACAAAAATTCCAGAAAATTTTCTAATCTTAATTAAAAAGAATCTTCTACCTGGATTGATGTGAAGTCATATGCATATAAAATATTCATATAGTATTTAAAATAATTTAGTTGGGGCATGGTTTTTAAAGGCTTATCTATAAATAGGAAATTAAAAATCATAACATTTCATTAAAAGTGCTTGCTTAACTGTTTAACTCATTTCTCTGAGTATTTAGCAATACTCTACCACATCTTTATCCCTTTCTTCGAACCATTGCAGATATTTTCAGACAAAGAAAATGCACATATATTGTATTACTCTTTTAAATGTTTGTTCCTCTTCCAGCCTTCAAGTAAGTGTTAGTTGATCTAATGACTAATTGATAAATCACATTCTAATGTCCCTTACCTGACTTCTAGTGTTGACTGAGCAGCACTGACCTCTTACAGTTAATGGTTGTTCAAAGGGAGAGGTCATTATGGAAACTGGATCGCTGCCTTGCTATTTCATTCACATCCTTCTGTTGGCAAAACCCCCTATCTGTTCCAGGCACCATGTTAAATGCTAGGGCTGTGAAGATAAATTAGGCAAGCTTCGTTTTCTAAAAAAGTTTGCAGCCTATTGTGGGGGGAGGAGAAGGAATATGTCATGTGCATAAACACGTATAAAACAAAGTAGAAATAAGCTGCAATAAAGAAATGCTGGTAGACTGCTTGTGAGAAGGGAGAGATTACTTGCAGCTGAGAGAATTGGGGAATGCCTTGAGGAAATTGCTTACATTTTTCAAATCTGTCAGTATGAACAAGCTTGGAGTAAACATATAGGTGGTGGGGGAGGTGAGAGAACATTTTTTAAGTTTGTATTAAATGCCTTTACCAGTGCTAGAGCCAAAACATAGGTTACCTAATTTTAGCTCCACAACAACCCTGTGAATTATGTATTATTCTTATTTTATAAATAAAGAAATTGGACAAGTTAAGTGACTTCCTCAAGGTCCTACAGCTAAAACATAGTAGAGATTGCACTGGAAAATTCTTTTCCCAACTTTATACTCAGAGCTTTTTTTACTGTATTACAACTAACTAGTATAGCCCACACAGCAATTGCATCTGGATCTTCCACAGCAACATGTAACTATACCAGTGCTTCCCAAACCTGGCATACATCAGAATCACCTGAAGGTTTTTAAAATATCTTGATTGCAAACACCGTATATTTTTCCTAATTTTGAGGAGTCAGCCCAAGAACCTGTGTATGTTCTTAAAGTTTCTCAGCTGATTCTTATTTTCATCCAATACTGTTACATAGATAAGCACTTGAAAACAACTTCTTTAAGCAGTATAGCTAACCAGTTACAACCATGATTTACCACATACTACAAGAATGAATATGTAGTCATGTATTCATATTTAATCACATTATTTTTTAACTGGTAACTAATTTATTTAAATATTCAACCATGATTTCCAGTCAGAATTTCTCTGGATCCCTGAAAAATAGCACACCATACTTCTTTGATACTATGGCACACTTTTAATTTTTAACATGTTTTAACATCTCTAAAATCAGAATGCATCTTACAATTAGTGTTTCTTAAAAATCACTGTTAGCCAGATAGCAGTTGTGACTCTTGATGTTATTATCTATTTGATGAACTTAGTTGTTATTCCTGGCCGCATGAAAGCAAGCTCAACTAAGTCCTCAACTGGCTATCAAGTAAACATCTAAAGATCATTTGAGAGGCTGAGCGCGGTGGCTCACACCTGTAATCCCAGCACTTTGGGAGACTGAGGTGGGTGGATCACCCAAGGTCAGGAGTTCGAGACCAGCCTGGCCAACATGGTGAAACCGTCTCTACCAAAAATACAAAAATTAGCCAGGCAAAGTGGCGAGTGCCTGTAACCCCAGCTACTCAGGAGGCTGAGGCAGGAGAATCACTTGAACCCTGGAGGTGGAGGTTGCAGTGAGCCATGATCACGCCATTGCACTCCAGCCTGGGCAACAAGAGTGAGACTCTGTCTCAAAAAAAAAAAAAAAAAAGGCTGAATGGGTGTCAGTAACTTGGAAGAAAACCCCAGAGAATAATGGAACCCATTGTTAAGAAAGATTACCACACAAATATTCTAGATGGCAAAGAAAACATAATTGTGCACGAAAACATGGACACTGACAACCCTTAAATGGCAGAGTCACAAAAGTTATATTCCGTATGTGAAGTTTTACAACTATCCTAGAAAATGTGTTTCTCTCCTCTTGTCTTTTTATATATGTGCGAGTGATATAAAATTTTTGAAAATCTGTTTTATGTCTGAAATAACTCTCTTAATAAGTATAAAAAATTATACATAATAGGAAAGTATTGTGCCACAGTTTAATTGACAGCTTCATTTTTCTTACTGTAATGTCAAAGAATTATATATTACAGTTAATGGCATCTTAGATTTGATGAAATATATTAGTACCTGTATCACATTATTTTATTGTACGGTTTTATCATTTAGTTTCTCTGTTCTGACCTGCCATCCATGTTCAGCTCAGATAAGCAATTCTTTGTGATTATGACTGACAAGAGGATGTTTTTTCTCAACCAATGCTGAGCATATTGGAAATTGTAGACATTAAAGGAGCTGCTTAGAGGTTAGAGTATATCAAGATGTTGTTAGAAACTTTAGAAACTCTAGCAAAGGGTCCATTAAAGAAATAAAATTCCCTGATAATTTTTAAAATAAAATTAATTTTCTTTTTGACAGGTGAAAGAGGCCATTCCCATATTAACCTCTACTGTTAAATGAGTAGCTTATTTCTAACTAAGTTAAGCCAAGAGATGAGTCCCTTTGTTTAACACGTCTTAAAGTAAAAGTTAACATCCTGCCTTTATCTAATTGCTATCAAAGACATTAGTCTATTTGGCTCTAGCATGATTCAATTGCATGAGGTCATGCAGCCTAGCTGTAATAACTTAAAGTGCTTCACTTGGTGATAAGGAAATATATTAAAATGCTCTCAGGTTTATTATTGCCTAAGGTCATGCTTTATGATCAGTCTATTTACTGAAGTTTTGTTGTAATAGCACTAACCTGAACTCACATTTTTAAGTCTTTCAGTACAAGACACATGCTAAGTTTTAAAAATTTGTGCTTGTATTTTAATTCACATAAAGTTTATTATTTTCATTTTTACCACTTGGTAGTGGAGTTGGAAATAGTTTTGTTATCTTGTCACTAAAGCATACATAAAAGGTTTTTTCCTTCGGCCTTAATTTTGAAGACAAATGTTAAAACTTTAGAAAAACTCTGCTATATGAATGGGAAGGCTTTGATTTAACTTCATTTTTACTTTGATTTCAAATCTTTCTTTATACTTTCATAAATAACCAAATGCAAGCAGGTTCTTCCAAGTCCACTCTTTGTATCCCTCATGAGCACGTGCTGCTTCATTAGGCTGGCTCAACCACCTGGTGTGGAATCTTTAGCCTCAAGAGACTCTCTTAACATCTGGCATTAGCTATGATCTTTGTATGTGTATGCTTAATCTTTTTATTGACATTTTATAAAGAAAACATGTGGGACAAATTATGAAGGGATATAGAACAATACAAAATAAAGTTATAGTTTTATTTTGATATATATATATGGAAGAAACAAACCAGTAAATGAAAGAGGGATAAGTATTTCAAATTAATTTATCTTCAAACTTAGTGTAATATATGTTGTATAAAATATATTTATGTAAAATATTGTTAGTTATTAACCTAGGTCAAATGCAGTCATCTTTAAAAAGAAATTATACTCTTTGTTCTGCTATTGAATACATTGTTGTAGCTTTTTTAGTATAATTTCTAATATATTAAAATTTAAGATGATTTGATAGTAAAACAGGAAAAGGGATTAGTATCTTACTAACTTTCTGAAAGATAATGTAGTTGAGTTTCTGAACTAGGGAATATTGAGATAATGTATTAAAGTGAATGTTTTCTTATCACAGAACAACTAAAGAACATTATCCATTATGTGCTGAAAAAACATAAATGGAGTTATTGAATAAACATAACTGAACTAGTTACAATGAAAACAAAAGTACTATAGCTTGTTTTTCTATGAAATTCTCTTTCTTTACTACCTTAAATTTTTTAAAAGATTAAAAGAAGCTAAATTATTATTAGTGCAATTCTTTAAATTATCTTTTATATTTAAAATGGAGCAAAACTGGCACCCTGTGCAGAAAATAAAAGTAGTATGTAGTGATATATCATTCTTTTATTTGTATATGTATAGATATATTTATTCCATTTAGTAGTAGTTAATATTTTTAAAAAGCAAATTAAGAATGAATTATGAAATAAGGTAGAGCTGCCATTTGTCTGTTTAATTTAGGTAAAGTAGACATTATACTTCATTATATATATATATATTTACTTTGGTATGGGACAGTGTTGAGAATATATGTGATAGATCTGTAGGTGACTGGAGAGAAATTTGTGCTTGGAGCCCAAGAAATGGAAACTGACTCTGATACCAATCTGCTGACCTGCTGAATGATCTTAATTAGTGTTCATATTATATATGTACTGCTAAGACTGGGAAGATTGTGCAGCTACTAAATGCATTGCTATTATAACTTAAAAGGACAAAGATTAACAGCAGCATTGAATACTAATGTAATATAACAGATTTACCAAGTGCAATTTTAGCAGTTGAAGACAAACTTCTCTAATAATTTGTGGAGGGAGTGGAGATACCATTTATTATTCTGATATTTATGAGGTCAGTACATTATAGAAAACTGTTGCTTTTCAGTTATTATCTTTTGCTGCCCTATTTTGATATTAACTGAAACTGATAATTTTATCATGGTTTTCCCAGTTAATGTGGTTTATATGATAGCTATCTCATTTCCTGTTGTCTACTAGGAAATAGCCCAGAAGAATGAGGTGTAAAATAAATAAAATAATAATTACAGCAGTACATTCACTGAAAACTAATTTGCCCATTTAAGATTTTTAATTTGGCAAATGTTAAAATGAGAAGTGTTCTTCATGTGGATCCCTAGTGATCAGAAATGGTTTATGGTACCTTTATTTATGGAATTATATAAACTTGAATTGACTTTCACAGTCATATCACTTAGTCCGTTACAAAATCATGCAGGAGTATTGGAGAGGCAGGATTTTGCCTTGTTTTGGTTTTTCTTTTTTTTTTGGTAGTTTTTTTTTTGTTTGTTTTGGTTTTTTTTTTTTTTTTTTTGGTGTTTCTTGACTGACTTAGGTATGGCTCTTCAGATCCCAAACGAAGAATATTAAGACTTTTGGTATAATTGGCTTTGTTAAAATAAAATTGTATGTTTTAACTGATTAACAACCAGTAAAGGGGGACTTTAACTGAAAATTTTAGTTAAATTAATTTAGCCATTTTGAATGTTTAACAATTTAATATTTATGGACAAGTGTTTGATTACCTTTGATTATCAAATTATATGCTAAAGTAATGAAAGTAAAGATAACTCAGTATAATTTTCGGGCATGATTATAGAACATACCAACAGTGAAAAACTTTTTTGACACCTGGTGCTATGGGTTGGAACATTCTGAGTGGAATGTTCTTTATCCAGAGGTTTTGCCTTTTTTTGTAGAATATGAAAACAAAGGTGATGTTTCAGAGAATATTTTAGATCTCAGTAGCATTTTTTATGATTTTTTAAAACCTGTGTCCATTTTCACACTGCTATAAAGAACTGCCTGAGACTAGGTAATTAATAAAGAAAAAAGTTTAATTGACTCACAGTTCCTCATGGCTGGGGGAGGCCTCAGGAAACTTAACAATCATAGCAGAAGGCAAAGGGGAAGCAAGGCACATCTTACATGGCAGCAGGAGAGAGAGCTCTAGTGAGCGAGGGGGGAACTGCCCAACACTTTTAAACCATCAGATCTTGTGAGAACTCGGTCACTATCACAAGAACAGCATGGGGGAAACCACCCCTGTGATCCAGTTACCTCCCTTGACACATGATGATTACAATTCAAAATGAGATTCAGTAGAGAGCCAAATCATATCACTCTAAGTTGTATATATTTAATATAAAC
Organism: Sapajus apella; assembly: GCF_009761245.1. Taxonomy (NCBI): domain Eukaryota; kingdom Metazoa; phylum Chordata; class Mammalia; order Primates; family Cebidae; genus Sapajus; species Sapajus apella. The sequence goes on along the minus strand of NW_022436944.1, from coordinate 10,306,115 downwards.
TTTTCCTAAGTGTTAAGTAATAACTTAAGACAGTTTTTAAAGCCATAATATATTTTCAGTCAAATAGTACTTCCATTATAAGTTTAGATAATTTTGAACAAATCTGATCAAAGCCACTATTTAACAGTTTTTGTTACAGAATGCTCTCTGGATAGCTGCAGATGGTACAGGAAATTGTTCTAAACATCTGCTCCCCAATATAGTCCAGAAATAGGCTGGGAAGTGGAGAAATTATCTTATTTTTCTGCCTCTGCCACTTCCCCAGAAGTAAAGTTGTTGTTGTTGTTGTTGTTGTTTGACAGGATCTCACTCTGTCACCCAGGCTGGAATATTCCAGAGTGGAATATTCCAGAGTGGCGCAATCTTGGCTCACTGCAACCTCCGTCTCCTGGGATCAAGCAATTCTCCCACCTCAGCCTCCTGAGTAGCTAGTACTACAGGCGTGTGTCATCATGCCTGGCTAATTTTTGTACTTTTTGGTAGAGACAGGGCTTTACCATGTTGTCCAGGCTGGTCTCAAACTCCTGACCTCAAGTGATCCACCTGCCTTGGCCTTCCAAAGTGCTGGGATTACAGACATGAGCCACCACGCCTGGCCTCCAAAGTGAATTGTTTATGCATTTAGTTTCTGATTATGCACATGCTGCCCACGGTCACTCAGAAAACTCAAGTAATTGAAATGTGTTTTAGTGACAGCTTAAGTCAGATGTCAGCAAACCAATCAGCCAAATCCAGCCCACCACCAAGTTTATAAATAAACATTGGAACAAAAGCCACTTGCATTTGTTTACATATTGTCAGTGGCTATGTTTGTGCCGCAACAGCAGAACTGAGTAATTGTGACAGAGACTGTATGGCCTACAAAGCCCAAAATACTAAATACTTACTGTCTTACCCTTTATGGAAAATGTTTGCTGACACCTAGCTTAAGTAAAAAAGTAGTTCTAATACCAAAATACAATTACAAATATAATATGAAATATGATTATATATCTATATATACATACACACATATAACTACAAGTATACATTTAAAAACTATTTGGGAAAAATCTGTTCTTTTGTGGTATCTATGCACCCCTACTCCTCTTGCCTAGCTTTTTTTGCCCTGCCTATTAAATATTAGCATTACATTCTTTATAAAATATATCAAGAGGTACAATTGGGGCATAAAATTTACTTTATGAATAATTACTCTTCCTCTGAAGAAGAACTGAATTTTGATTTTATGTATTTGTCATATTTTGCATACCCGGATTTCTATTTAAACAGGGTAGACTAGAGGTTTTCAAACTTTAGTGTGCCTCAAAATCACCTGGACACTGATTGTTCTACTCCCAGAGTTTCTGATTCAGGGGGTCTGAGATAGGGACTAAAAATTGCATTTCTAACAAGTACCACATCATGATGATACAATTGGTCTGGAAACTACACTTTGAAAACCACTGCAATAGACCTTGATTATAGTAAAAGAGTAATAGGGACCCATGAAAGGACAGCATATCATTGAAGTAGCCTGAGTCTTCTGAAGATTTGCCACCGTTTCCCAGATTGGCCTTGTGGCATTATGAAGATGAATACTGTTTTACAAGAAGTGCTGAAGATTGCCCTCATCCATGATGGCTTGGTATGTTGAATTTGCAAAGCTGCCAAAGCCTTAGATAAGTTCCAAGCCCATCTTTCCATGCTTGCATCCATGCTGTGATCTGTGATGAGCCTGTGTATGTCAAGTTGATGGTAGCCCTTTGTGCTGAACACCAAATCAACCTGAGTAAGGTTGATGACAGTAAGAAACTAGGGGAAGAGTGAGGCCTCAGAGGGAAAACGCTGTAAAGTCATTGGTTGCAATTGTGTAGTAGTTAAGGACTATGGCAAAGAATCTCAGGCCAAGGATATCATTGAAGAGCACTTCAAATACAAAAAATAAGCAAATAAAAAGTTTGGCTTATGAAAAAAAAGAAAAGAGAGAGGGTTTGTTAAGAAGAGATGAAAAGAATATAAAATAGAATATATAATATGAAAAAAAATTAAAATTTTAATTTAAAGTTTTTTAGTTGTGGTAAAAGAATACATAACAAATTTTAACCATTTTAAGTATATAGTTCATTAGTGTTATATATATTCACAATATTGTGCAACAAATCTCCAGAACTTTTTCATCTTGTAAAACTGAAACTCTATACCCATTAAACTATAACTCTCCCTTTCCCCCCTCCCTCCAGCACCTGGCAATCACCATTAGGAGTGTACCTACTTTTTTTTCCATAAGTTATTGGGGTACAGGTGGTATTTTGTTACATGAGTAAGTTCTTCAGTGGTGATTTGTGAGATTATGGTGCAACCATCACCTGAGCAGTGTACACTGCACCATATTTGTAGTCTTTTATCCTTGCCCCCCTCTCACTCTTCCCCCCAAGTCCCCACAGTCCATTGTATCATTCATATCCCTTCGTGTCCTCATAGCTTAGCTCCCACATATGAGTGAGAACATACTATGTTTGGTTTTCCATTCCTGAGTTACTTCACTCAGAATAATAGTCTCCAGTATCATCCAGGGTGCTGCAAATGCTATTAATTCATTCCTTTTTATGGCCGAGTAGTATTTTATATATATATATACACAAACACACACACAGACACACACACACACACAGAGAGATATATTACAGTTTCTTTATCCACTTATTGACTGATAGGCATTTGGGTTGGTTCCATGATTTTGCAGTTGTGAATTGTTCTGCTATAAACATGCGTGTGCAAGTATCTTTTTCGTATAATGACTTCTTATCCTCTGGCTAGATATTCTTACTGCTGGATCAAATGGTAGTTCTACTTTTAGTTCTTTAAGCAACCTCGACACTGCTTTCCATAGCAGCTATATTCGTTTACATTCCCACCAGCAGTGCAGAAGTGTTTCCTGATCACCACATCCATGCCAACATCTTTTGATATTTGATTCTTTGGTTATGGCCATTCTTGCAGGAGTAAAGTGGTGTTGCATTGTGGTTTTGATTTGCATTGTCCTGATCATTAGTGATGTTGAGCATTTTTTCATATGTTTGTTGGCCATTTGCATATCTTCTTTTGAGAATTGTCTCTTCATGTCCTTAGCCCACTTTTGGATGTGATTGTTTGGTTTTTTTCTTACTGATTTGTTTGAGTTCTTTGTAGATTCTGGATATTAGTCCTTTGTTAAATGTGTGGATTTTGAAGATTTTCTTCCACTCTGTGAATTGTCTGTTTACTCTGTTGACTATTCCTTTTGCCATGGAACAGCTCTTTAATTAAGTCCCAACTATTTATCTTTGTTTTTATTACACTTACTTTTGAGTTCTTGGTTATGACATACCTAAGCCAATGCCTAGAAGAGTTTTTACAGTGTTATCTTTTAGAATTTTTATAGTTTCAGGTCTTAGATTTAATTCCTTAATCCATCTTGAGTTGATTTTTGTGTAAGGTAAGAGATGAGGATTCAGTTTCATTGTTTTACATGTGGCTTGCCAATTATCCCAGCACCATTTGTTGAAAAGAGTGTCCTTTCCCCACTTTATGTTTTTGTTCACTTTGTTGAAGATCGGTTGGCTGGCAGTATTTGGGCTTATTTCCAGGTTCTCTATTCTGTTCCATTGGTCTATGTGCCTATTTTTATGCCAGTACCACAGTGTTTTGGTGACTATCGCCTTATAATATAGTTTGAAATCAGGTAGTGTGCTGCTTCCAGATTTGTTCTTTTTGCTTAGTCTTGCTTTGGCTATGCAGGCTCAATTTTTGTTCCATATTAATTTTAGATTTCTTTTTTTAATTCTGTGAAGAATGATGGTAGTATTTCAATGGGGATTGCATTGAATTTGTAGATTGCTGTTGGCAGTATAGTCATTTTCACAATATTTATTCCATCCATCCATGAGCATGGGATGTGTTTCCATTTTTTTGGTGTCATCTGTGATTTCTTCCAGAAGTGTTTTGTAGTTTTCCCTGTAGAGGTCTTTTGGCTCCTTCATTAGGTATATTCCTAAGTATTTTATTTTTTTGCAGCTATGTACAAGGGATTGAGTTCTTGATTTGATTCTCTACTTGATCACTGTTGGTGTATAGAAAAGCTACTGATTTGTGTACATTAATCCTGTATCCGGAAACTTTGCTGAATTATTTTATCAGTTCTAGGAGTTTTCTGGAAAAGTCTAGGGTTTTCAAGGTAAATGATCATATCGTCAGCAAATGGTGACAGTTTGACCTCCTTTTTACCAATTTGGATGTCCGTTATTTCTTTCTCTTTTCTGATTGCTCTGGCTAGGACTTCCAGTACTATGTTGAAGAGGAGTGGTGAGAGTGGGCATCCTTGTCTTTTTTCAGTTCTCAGAGGGAATGCTTTCACCTTTTCCCCATTCAGTATTATGTTGATTGTGGGTTTGTCATAAATGGGTTTTATTACACTGAGGTATGTCCCTTGTATGCTGATTTTGCTGAGAGTTTTAATCATAAAAGGATGCTGGATTTTGTTTAATGCTTTTTCTGCATCTATTGAGATGATCTTGTGATTTTTGTTTTTAATTCTATTTATGTGATGTATGACATTTATTGACTTGTATATGTTAAACTGTCCATGCATCCCTTGTATGAAACCCACTTCATCATGGTGGATTATCTTTTCAATATGTTGTTGGATTCAGTGAGCTAGTTTTTTGTTAAGGATTTTTGTACCTATGTTCATCAAGGATATGGGTCTGTAGTTTTCTTCTTTGGTTATGTCCTCTCCTAGTTTTGGTATTACGGTGATGCTGACTTCATAGAATGAATTAGGGAAGGTTCTTTCTTTCTCTATATTGAGGAATAGTGTCAAAGGGATTGGTACCAATGCTTTGAATGTCTGGTACAATTCTGCTGTGAATCCTTCTGGTCCGAGACCAACTCCTCTGGCCACCCTCCTGATAGATCCCTATGGTGCCAGGCAGGAATGGCCTTATTGGGAAACCAGTGAGATCCCAGGGTCTTTCTGTTGCTTCCTCTACCCCTGTATTTCACTGAGCTCTCTAAATTGACTCAGCTCCAGGTAAGGTCAGAAACTTCTCCCACAAATGGACCTTCAGTTTCTCCATTGGGGGTGTGTGTTCGTGAGACGAGGCTCTCCCTTTCCCACTTCCGCAGTTGGGGCACTCACAGTATTTGGGATGTCTCCCAGGTCTTGCAGGAACAGTCAGCTTCCTTCAGCAGATCTGTGGTTCTTTTCAGGATTGCTGGTTTGTTCTTGCAGTCATTCTGGAGCTAAAATTCACACTGTGAGCTTCCGCGACACTGCTGTATCCATCCAAGTCAGAGCTGCAGTCTAATCCTGCCTCCCGTCCGCCATGATATCAGGCTACTGTGAAAATATTTTAATGGTATAGCCAATGAATGTAAGGTAATATGCAGTGAAAATTGTAGGATTAAAAATGTTCCCTTACTGTTTCATATTACTTTTTAAATTGTGTGACTTAGATTTACACACTGGTCTTTACTGGTTGAGCGGCCTTGGTCATATTATTTAACCTCACTGAACTTCAGTTCTTGAAGTAAAAGTGAAGAAAACAATGCTTATCTCACAGGGATTTTATAAGAACTAACTATATGAAAGCACTTTGGAAAGTGTATCCAAATGTTAGCTAGAGGCTAAATACAAAATTTTGATTGTTGAAGGGTATAGAAAGCAAACTATTATGAAATAATCTCACTGCTAGGATAAAGGAGACCTTTAAAGTCTGTGAAAGGAAAGAGATGAACAAGACTGTCTTCACTAGTTATTAAGTGTATTAGATTCATTCGTTAGGTATTTCCTTTAAATTCTGATGTTTGGCCTTCAAATTTTTATTAACATGGACTGTTTAGGCTTTTGAGGTTTTCATTTGTCAAAGTTGTTAGTTCTTGTGCATTACTAACCCAAATATTTATGTATAGCTTTGGCCTGTTAGCTATCAATAGAAATCAGAAAATCAATAAACTTAATAGTTATTCATTGCACAGTTGATACATTTGCAGGACTATGTTGAGTACTGTCAGTGAATAATCAATTCAGTCAAAATCTATTACCAGCTCACTGCCAATTTTTTTATAGTGTACTATTTTATTTATGACTTTCATAGGTACTGCAGCACTTTTTATGAAATAGTCTTTTATGGGCTTCATACTACTTATAATTGTGATCCTTTCACCTAGTTGGAAGCACCTGTCACCCGTATTCCTAGTCTAGCCCTCTCTTGGCATAAGTAGGGCTCTAACTCAGGCCAGCTTTCTTTCCCCCTAGGATTAATTTCATCCAGTTCTTTCACTGAACCAGTCTATATTTACTGAGTGCCTACTCTGGGCTGAATACTGTGGGAGTACATATAAGAGCTCTTCTGTGTTATATCATCTAGTGGGTGAGAAACTCTATAAACCTATAATATAAAGAGAATAAAATAGATGCCATTGGGGCTTCAAATAAACAACTTTAATCCATAGAACTTTGGGAAGGTTTCATAAGGAGTGGCATTTTAGCTGAATTTTGCAGAAGTAAAATTCATTTTGTAAAAACTAAATGATAGATATTCCAGCCTGAAGGAAGAACCTGAAAGGAAGTTTTGCATGCTATAGAAGTTCATAGAAGGTTTCTAATCAGACTTATATAGGTTCAAGGGAGAAGACAGATTGTAAGCTAAGGGTTAAGAACAAATAAGAATTAGGTAAATGAAAGGGAGAAAGGATAGGAATGTTCCAGGTAAAGGGAATAGCATTTGTGAAACCTATAAACAAGAGAATATTATTCTTCAAATAATTGAAAACTAAATGAAGTTTGACATGGCTGAAACCAAGTCATCCATGTAGGAAAATGAGGTGCGCCAAGCATAGAGGTCTTAACCATGCAGAGATTTATAAACATTCCCTAAAAAAGCAACTAAAAATCCAAAAGAAATTTGTTAGGGCTATTGGGCAAACACTAGAAGACAATGATGTGGGCAAGGATTTTTGGTGGTAAGGCCTCAAAACACATACAACAAAAGCAAAGGTAGACAAATGGGATTGCATCAACCTATAAAGCTTCCGCTCAGCAAAGGAAACAATCAACCAAGTGAAAAGACAAGCTATAGAATGGGAGAAAACATTTGCAAACTATCCATCTGAGAAGGGATTAATAACCAAAACATGTAAGAAACTCACATGTTCAAGTCAGTAGCAAATAATAATAATTCCATTAAAAAATCAGCAAAGGCCAGGCACAGTAGCCTATGCCTGTAATCTCAATGCTTTGAGAGACTGAGATGGGAGTATGTATCACATGGAGCTAGGAATTTGAGGCCAGCACAGTCAAAGTAGCAACACTGTCTCTACCAAAAAAAAAAAAAAAAAGGAGGGAGGTTGGTATTTAGAGACTCTTATTGTACAGCCGTTTTCTTTTTTTTTTTTTTTTTTTTTTTGAACGGGGTTTTGCCTTTTTTTACCCGGGTGGGGGGGCAATGGGGGATCTTGGGCCACCGCCACCTTCCGCCTCCTGGGTTCAGGCAATTCTCCTGCCTCAGCCTCCTGAGTAGCTGGGACTACAGGCATGCGCCACCATGCCCAGCTGATTTTTTTTTGTATTTTTAGTAGAGACGGGGTTTCACCATGTTGACCAGGATGGTCTCGATCTCTTGACCTTGTGATCCACCCGCCTCGGCCTCCCAAAGTGCTGGGATTACAGGCTTGAGCCACCGCGCCCAGCCCTGTACAGCTGTTTTCAAAGCATGTAACTTAAAGAAGGAAAAATGAACAAAATACCAGAATAGACGTTTCTGAAAGGAAGACGACATACAACTGGCCAACAGTATATGAAAAAATGCTCACCATCACTAATTATCAGGGAAGTGCAAATTAAAACCATAGTGGGGCATCATCTCACCTCAGATAAAATGGCCGTTACTAAAAAGACAAAAATAATGGTTGCTAGCAAGGATACAGAGAAAGAGAAACCCATATACACTATTGGTGGTAATGTATACAGCCACTATGGAAACCAGTATGGAGGTTCCTTAAAAAACTAAAAGTAGAACTACCATATGATCCAGGAATCCCACTGGTAGATATGTATCCCAAATAAAGGAAACAGTAAATGGAAAAAATATCTGCACTCTCATGTTTATTGCAACACTAGTCCCAATGGCAAAGATACAGAATCACCCTAAGTGTCTATCAATGGATGAATAGATTTTTAATGTGGTGTATATATACACAATGGAATATTATTCAAATAAAATAAGCCAAGTACAGAAAGACAAATATCATATGTTATTGATCACATATGAGAACTTAAAAAGTAGATCTCATCGAGGTAGAAAGTAGAATTGTGGTTACCAGAGTCTAAGAAGGGTGGGGGATGAAGAGAAGTTGGTTAAAGAATACAAAAAACAAAACAAAACAAAAAAACAGATAGAAGAAATAATGTTCTAGTAGTTAATAGTACAGTAGGGAAACTATAATTAACTATAGTATTTATTATATATTTCAAAGTAGCTAGAAGAGAAGAACTGTAATGTTCCCAACACAAAGAAAAGTGTATGAGGTGATAAATATTCCAGTCATCCTAATTTGATAATTATACATTATATACATGTATCAAAATAGCACAGGTACCTCAAAATATCTGCAACTATTATATGTCAGTATTTTTTTTTTTTTTTTTTTTTTGAGACAGAGTCTCTCTCTGTCACCCAGGCTGGAGTCAAGTGGTGTGATCTCGGCTCACTGCAACCTCCGCCTCCTGGGTTCAACCAATTCTCCTGCCTCAGCCTCCCAAGTAGCTGGGCTACAGGCGTGTGCCACCACACCCAGCTACTTTTTGTATTTTTAGTAGAGATGGCATTTCACCATATTGGCCATGTTGGTCTCGAGCTCCTGACCTCGTGATCTGCCTGCCTGGGCCTCCCAAAGTGTTTAGATTACAGGAGTAAGCCACCACGCCTGACCCTATATCAGTATTTTTTAAAATTGTTCAGAGCTCACAGAGCAGGGTTTTATAGGTGGTGTTATAAATGTTGTTCTGAAAAAAAGCATGAGTAGCAGCATCTTAAAAGTTGATGGCCTGTTTTATATGGGAAATGAAATTTGACAATTCTTGTTTTATATAACAGGATTAGGATTATTCTTTGTTACTTAAAAAATGCAAGAATGCTTGAGTCTCCAAATTTTCACCAGAAGCTTTTAATGAGAATTGAAATAATATCTTAGTTTTTAATCCAGGGCATTGGTCAGGTGCAATGGCTCACTCTTATAACCCCAGCACTTTGGGAGGCTGAGGCAAGAGGATTGCTTGAACTCGAGAGTTTGAGACCAGCCTGGGTAGCATAGTGAGACCCCCATCTCAACTAAAAAAAAATTAAAAGTAGCCAAGCATGGAGGCACACACCTGTGATCCTAGCTACTCAGGTGGCTCAGAGGGAGCATCGCTTGAGCCCAGGAAATCAAGGCTGCAGTCAGCTATGACCATGCCATTGTACTCTAGCCTAGGTAATAGAATGAGAGAGTCTATCTCAACCTTTAAATTTTAAAAATAAAAAATAATAACCCAGGGCATTGGGGATTTTTGTGGGTTTTGGTTTTGCTTTAAAAAAAATTAGTCTTTCAGTCATGATAGTTACATTGGTTTGGAATTTGCTTCTAAGAACTGTAGCCAGTTTGAAGGCTATGATAATCAGTTGTCTGGCACCCAGTCGCGAGGCCAAAGATCTTCTTATTTATCTTATTCATTTTCCTTCTCCTCTGTTTCTCCTTTTTTCTTCTTATTTCTCCTCCTATTGTTTCATCCCCTTTATGTCACATTTGCCTCTCTACCCTCTCTATATATTTCCTAGCCCCCATTTTTCTTTCTTAACTGTCTGCAATATATAATGAAAGTCTGTGTCATACATGTCATACCTAATGAATGTCACCTTGTTTTTCTCTTTTTAAAAAGATGCATATATAATAGTCCCCCTTTTCTGTGATTTCCCTTTTGTGGTTTCAGTTACTCACAGTTAACTGTAGTCTGAAAATATGAAATCAAAAATTCCAGAAATAAACAATTGATAAGTTTTAAACTGTGATGAGTAGCATGATGAAATCTCACACTGTCACACATGAACCATCTCTTTGTCCAGTGTATTCACACTGTATACACTGCCGCCCATTAGTCACTTCGTTGCCATCTTAGTTATCAGAACAACTTTTACAGTATTTCATCATGTAGCCATTTTATCATCTCACATCATCACAAGAAGAAGGATGAACAATAATATCTCTTAAGAGATGGGATCTTGCTCTGTTACCCAGGCTGACCTTGAACCCCTGGGCTCAAGCAGTCCTCCCACCTCTGCTCCCTGATTTGCAAATATTTTCTCCTATTCTGTTGGTTGTCTTTTGACTTTCTTGATTGTATTCCTTGAAGCACAGTTGTTTTTAATTTTGATGAATTTCAGTTTATCAGTTTATCTTTTTTTTTTTTTTTTTTTTTTTTGAGACGGAGTTTTGCTCTTGTTACCCAGGCTGGAGTATAATGGTACGATCTTGGCTCACGGCAGCCTCCGCGCCTCCTGGGTTCAAGCAATGCTCCTGCCTCAGCCTCCCAAGTATCTGGGACTACAGGCACTCGCCACCATGCCCGGCTAATTGTTATATTTTTAGTACAGACAGGGTTTCACCATGTTGACCAGGATGGTCTCGGTCTTTTGACCTCGTGATCCACCCGCCTCGGCCTCCCAAAGTGCTGGGATTATAGGCGTTAGCCACCGTGCCGGCCTTTCAGTTTATCTTTTTTTACTTCAGCTTGTGGTGTGATATTTAAGAAGACTTTGCCTAACCTAAGATCACAAAGAGTTACTACTGTAATTTCTTCTGAGAGTTGTATAGTTTTAGGTTTTATATTTAGATCTGTGATCCATTTTGAGTTTATTTGTGTGTAGTATGTGAGAGAAAGATCTAACTTTATTCTTTTGCATGTGGATTATTCCAATTATCCCAGACCTATTTGTTGACCTCATTCAGTTTTTAACTGTTTTTATTAAGTATGACATATATTCAAAAGCCTCTTTATAGGATGTGTAAAGGGTAATATAGACACCTGCACACATCTTCCAACTTGAGATACAGAAAAATGAAAACTTTTCTGCAAAATTCTTTAATCTTACCTATTCTGAATTTTTTGCCTTTTCTTCTCTTGATTCTCTGTATGCCTTCACCACATCCGTGTGTATTTCTAATTTTACAAATTTAAGTAAGCCAAGGTGGGAGACAGCCTTGAGCCCAGGGTTCAAGGCCAGTCTGGGCAATATAGCAAGGCCCTGTCTCTTAAAAGAGATTGTATTACTGTTTTACAAATTAAAAAATTAAAAGATGTTATATTTTATAAATTAAAAAATAGCATATAAATTTTTATGACTTGCTTTTTCTGTGCAACATTATGGTATACCATAGTGCAGTAATGCCTGTAGTTGTAGTTTTTTCATTTCACCATTGTATAATATTCTATTTTTAGATTATATCAATATTTATTTATTCTCTTGTTGATGCACGTTTGGTGACTTCAGATTTTTTGCTATTACAAACATAAACATACTTATACCTCTTTTCTGGTGCATGTGTGCAAGTATTTCTCCAGGGTACATATATGCCTGGAAGTAGAATTGCTGAAGTACAACACATCTTCAGTTCACACATCTTCACTTCAACCACATAGTGCCACGTTGTTTCTAAAGTGATTGATACAGGTCTTCGTTTCCCTAAATATTGCATGACATTTCTGGTTGCTCCCCATTCTTGCCATACTTGATCTTTCCAGACATTTTGATTGTTGCCAGTGTGTGATTTCATTGCCACAGTGTGATGACTATAAAATGTTATCTGATTTTGATTTGCAAGGTCATTTCCAATATTGCTAATTGGGTTGAGCATCTTCTTATGTATGCATTGGTCATTGGTATTTCTTTATCTGTGACATGTTTATTCAAGTTTTTAATTACATGTTTCTGTTGGTTTATCTTTTATTAATTTTTTGTAAATTAATGTGTATTACAGATACCTTCTCTTAGTAGGTCTTAATTTTTATGCATTCAAATTTATTAGTCCTTTTATGTTTTATACTTTTTATGTCCTGTTTCAGAAAATTCTTCCCTAAGTCAAGGCCATAAGCGTATTCTCCTATATTGTCCTTTAAAAACTTTATAGTTTTGTCTTTCCCATTTAAATTCTTAATCCACCTGCAATTGATTTTTTTTTTTAATTTTTGCGGGTTTATAGTAGGTGTATGTATTTGTGGGGTACATGAAATGTTTTGATACAGGAATGCAATGCATAATAATCAAATCACAGAGAATGGGATACCTTTATCCTTTGTGTTACAAACAATCCAATTATACTCTTGTAGTTATTTTGAAATGTATAATTGTTATTATTGACTATAGTTACCTATTGTACTATCAGATAGTAGTTTTATTCATCCTTTCTAACTTTATTGGTATTAATTTTTAAGTCTTAATATCCAGTAAGACAAGTCCCACACTTCAATTTTCTTCTACATGAACAATTTGTTTTTTTTAATCTTCGTTCTTCCATATGAAGGAGTTTTTCAGGTTTCACTAAATAGATTAAGTAAATGACCAACTCAAATGGTGAGATTTTTTTTGAAATTACATCAACATCATGGATTGATTTGGTGAGAATGATGTGTTTATGATATTAAGTATTTTTATCCTGGGACATGGTATAGCTCTGATTATTTATTTAGGTTTTCTTTAGTACCTGTTAATAAACTTGTACAATTTTCTCTCTAAAGAATTGGCACATCATTTGTTGGATTTATTCCTAGATGCCTTATATTTTTTGCTATTAATATTATCTTTTTAAATATTACATTTTCTGTTCAAGGCTGCCATATAGAAATGAAGTTGATTCTTGAATACTGATTTTGCACCTAACAAATTATCTGTAAATACTTTTGGATTTTCTATAAAAAAAATCATCTTATCTTTTTGTCTCTTTCTTTCCACTTGTTATATCATTTGTTTCTTTTTCTTATCTTAGTGCACTGACTACAACTACCAATAACCAGTACCTAATAGAAATGGTGATAGTATGATCATTCTGTTTGTGATGATTAGGTTATTGCTTTTTAATATTTAACAATTAAGTGTTATACTTGCTTTATCTTTTTTGAAGGGGTTTTTGTTTTGGTGGATTCCCTTTGTTTCAGATCAGAGATGTTTCCTTCCTTTTCTTATTTTGTTTCAATGTCAAGTAAATGTTAAGTTTTTTTTTGTTGTTTTTTTTTTGGTTTTTTTTAGAGGTAAGAGTCTTGTTATGTTGCCCCAGGTAGAGTGCAGTGGCATGATCATGTCTCACTGCAATTTTGAACTCCTTGGCACAAGTGATCCACCCACCTCAGCTTCCAAAAGTGCTGGAACTACAGGTGTGCACCACAACACCCAGATAATTTTTTTTTTTTTTTTTGTAGAGACCTGGTCTGACCGTTGGTCTTGAAATCCTGGACTCTGGCAGTCCTCCTGCCTCAGCTTCCCAAAGTGAGGATTAGAGGTGTGGGCCATTACACCCAGCTGACTTTAGTTTTTTTAGTTTAATTTTTATCTTTTAATCAAAAAATGCTATTAATTCTGTATTAATATATCTTATGTGTTAAACTAAATTTGAGGTCCTTGAAGATATATTAATGTATCTTATGTGTTAAACTAAATTTGAGGTCCGAGAATAAACTAAACATGTATTGATGTTATGATGTATTATCTATTTTTACAGTTTGATTTTGTTTATTTTTATATAAGTTATGCATATGTATGTATATATATGTGTGTATGTGTGTGTAGGTTTTTTTTTTTCTTTTTTTAAACTCCGTTACCCTTTTTGCATCTGCCTTCTTGATTTGCTTCAGTGGTCTTTTTTTATACTGTTCTTGACTGGGTTTTAAAAAGCAAGATTGTGCTAGCCCAGTAAAATGAATTAGGAAGTCAGTTTGTGTAACATCAAAATTATCTTTTCCTTGAACATTTGATGGAACTTTTCTGTAAATCTTCTGATTATAGTGTTTATAAAAGATTTTTTTGTCAAATGATTCAATTTCTTTATGGGTTAAAGGACTACTGTAACTTCATTTTGGGTCATAGTGGATTTTATTTTTACTTCCTGTGTTCTCAGCAATACATTTAATTTTACTTCCTGTTATGGCGGTATCATTTAGAAGTACTAGTAGAAGTATCATTTAGATAATTCATCATATATTTCCCATAATCTAGGAAACAGGTTCTTCATTTAACCACCATCCCTTTCTAATGTGACTTAACGTCACTCCATTAAAACTGCTTTTGTCAAAATCACCAATACTCTCTAATTTTCCAAATCTAGTATAATTTTTCTAATCACATGCAAACTCTGAGCAGCATTTAACTCAACTAACCACACTATTCTTTCGGAAATACCCCATTTTTCAGCTTTTGTGACATAATACTGAATCTAGTTTTTCTACCAGCATGGCCATTCTGTCTCCTTTTCTTCCCCTTGATTTCCAAGTGTTGTTTACAGGAACTCAGTCTTTTTCTTTTCTGTCTCTTTATTTTTCTTCTCAGGTGAATTTATCATTTTTAGTATAAATACTTTATGTATACTTACTACTTCCAAATTTTTATCTTAAGCACAAGCTCTCTCTTCTGAACTCCAGACTTAAGATGATTTTGTTTAACATATAGTCATCTCAAAGCTATTAAACTGAACTCTTAACTCCACCCACTCAGGTCTTTCTCATCTTAATGAATGAACCATCATTTATCTGGTTGCATAATTCTCTTACCTCCCACAAATTTTTGTTAATTCTACATCCAAAGTATGTCTCTGTCACCTGTGCTAACCCTAATCTCGTTGTTCACCATTTCTTGCCTGGACTTCTGTAATAGCCTCACAAGTAACTGATTTCTCTACTGTCTTTCATTAGAGTGACCAGTAGTTTCTCTACTCTCTCTTATATTAGAGAGTGACTGGTGTTTTCTCTGCTCTCTCTTGTGCTAGAAAGGGACCAGTGGCTAGTTCAGACAGAGTGCTCTGGGAAGATCTCCCTAAGGAGCTGACATTTAAGCTAAAATCTGAATAACGAGGGATTTGCCACCCAAAAAGCATTCTAGATGGAGGGAATGGCTTCTGTAAAGATTATAAGGTTAAAATAAGTTTCAAATGCTAAGAACCATGAAGTAGGCCAGTTTGGCAAGGGGTAGAGATTTGGTTAAAGAGTTTAGCAGGAGCCAGATTACACAGGGCTTTGTAAGTAAGAGTATAAAATGTGAGCTTTATTCTAAATGTGGTAAGAGGCCACTTAAAAGTGATGCTTTGAATTTAAGGGGTGAGAGAGAAGAATTGAGGTTGTGACATATGAGTCTGGAGTTTGAGGAAGATGTTAAGGCTAGAGCGAAAGATTTGAGGGTCATCAGCCTACAAATGGTATTTATAACTATATGTTACCTACAGAGATGATATAGATAAAGAAGAGAAAGGAGCCTAGATTGAGCCTTGGAGTACTCTAATGTTCAGAGGAACCAGTAGAGAAAAATGAGGAATTGTGACCAGTGATGAAAAGAAAAACCAGAAATGTATGATGTCATGGAAGCCAAATGAATAAAACTGTTTCAAGAATGAGTAAGTGGTCACTTCTGTTGAATGATGGACTGGAGAATAAATAGAACTAGAATCCTTTTATAAAGGTCAGCGTTGAGTAGTTTCAAGAACAGTCAAAGGCAGCTTTTAAATACTCTCTAGAAATTCTTATGAGAGGTAAACAAATGTCTTCCACTTCTCCAAAAATGAAAAAGAGAATCCTCAAGTTTCCTTCCCTAATAAAGTACAGGGTAATGCCACATCTTTAGCCACAGTAGCCTATGTTCAGCTCCTCATTACTGAGTTCCTTGTGAATATTTAGTGTGATCCAAACACTGTTCTTTTTAGATTTTCAAACATATTGTTTGGATCTCTAATTTATGCTAGTTTGACCCATTTCTATTTTGTAGCAAAATTTTAGGGTAGTTGATAACCTTTTGGACCAGATCAAGTTTTTTTTAAAGCTTACAGCTTCACAGTGTCTCTGACTAGACAGACACAAAGAAATAAATATGTTCTCCTAGCAATCAGCCATGGAGGAACAATTAAACTTGTCTTATTTACAAGAATCCTCCTTCTTGTAGTCATCACTTTTGAACAGACTGTTTGCAGTCAGTGATTATTTGAGGTAGTGCTTGGCTTTTTGAATGTGTTTACTATAGAAGATTTTGAAAAATGGTCAGCAAGGAGACACTGAAAATTATCTTTTAAATCCATTTTCTGAGTATTTGGGTGAAATGGCTTTCTGATGTGTTGGACAGTAATTGCTTCCAGGGAATTGTTTTTACTGTCTACCTAATCACTGTCGTATTGCTTCTGGATTATTGACCTCCTGTGTCCATCTGGCTGCCAGGATCAAGCCCTGAGTCAGCCTGTAAAAACTCTTCTTGAAATGTTTAAAATTAATTGTGGATTTGCAGTGGTTTCATTTTCAAAGGTTTATGTTTAGTGCTAACATTGTTATGTGATAGTTTTGTGATTATTAAATAAGTTTAAGTAGGCCTAAAAGTGTGTTATGCATGTCTATGTATGTGGCATATATAAAATTTTTATTTATAATCAGTCTTCATGGGTCGGAATTTTATTCCCATATTTTTTGCCTGGATTGAAATGGAATGCTTATCTAACATAACTAGTATTCCCTTGTTATTCCTTGGTTGAGATGTTACAAACTGGTAAACATACCTTAAGAGGTTTACAGATTTCTCCATCTGTATGGATTAATACATTTTCTGCCCAAATTTTGAGACACAACAGAATGATTGCCACTACCATCTCCCTACTTCTGAAGATCACATATCTTTAGAAGACTAGTCACCTATTGGTGGTAGTTAATGTTATGACTCCATAAGAATTAAAATAATTGAAGTATTAACAGATTGCTTAGAAATTATGTTGTTATGGTTAGAGATTATACCCTAGAACCACTGTCATCCCACGCTAGTCACCAGCAGATCTCCACGTGAAGCTCAAGACTATTGGACATGTTCTATTTGTTGTCTCCTTACTTTCCTTTTTTTTCTACTGCCCCTTTTGCTCACATCTTCAGAACCCCTTGTCCTGCCTTATCCCCAGGGTTTAACACCCACACAATCCTGGTCTTTCCATCAGTTCCTCATCCTCTGGATTTTTCCTTTGTCCAAGTTTTTCAATGCTACAGGGTCCTGTTTTCTTCTATGAAATAATAACTCAGCCCTGCTGAAGTGTCACCTTTGCCCAGAGATCATATTTGCACTTTAGTATACCCCATATCTTTACTCAAAGAAAGGATGGAAATTCAATGGGAAGACTTGCCTAAGATGATATCATTAGTTGTAAAGCTAGAACTTAGAGCGCTAATATTCACGGTCATTTACTTCACTTGTAAATAGAGCTGGAGTTGCCTATTATATTGCAACTTTAGGACTTAAAGCATTGTTTTTCTCATGAAAAAACACTTAGTAAAAACAAATTAATGGTGACTGATAATACTGTTTGTTCCTGTAGCTGATTTCCTTCAAAGGTGCTGTGGAATGGGCTAAAATATATATCTCATTTCCCGTTTATTTCTTTGTTTATGCTATGCTTCCTATATCTGAATGACTCTATGTCTCATCAGTTTGATCTAGCAAATGACACTAGAATGATTTGCTTTATTGATGATAATATATTAGAAATAGGTTAAAATGTAGAAACTTTTCTCTTTTTTATTAAGGTTACAGTCATTACTGATGTGAGATTTCCAGCTGAAAAGTTTGCTACCCTTTTTTTTCTGTAAGTAGAATTTTTTAAATGAAATCATTAGGCAATTTCACCAGAATATTTTAATTGAAAAAAATTAGACAGCTATGCATAGAAATTCTAACTCTGACTGATTATCATATAATTAATTTCATATAATTTTCATTATGAAGATTTAAGGCTTGTCCAAAATAAGCAGCAATAAATAATAATCATATGTATTCCTTGATACAGCTTGGCCAACTGTATTTCAACATACAAAAATACATAAGGCCTACTTTTTTTTTTTTCCTTTGAGACAGGTCTCACTTTGTCATCCTGGCTCAAATGCAGTGGCACAATCATGGCTCACTGCAGCCTTGAACTCCTGGGCTTGCAAGTGATTCTTCCACTATAGCCTTCCGAAACACTAAGATTACAGGCAGGAACCACTGCATCCAGCCCCACCCTACTCTCATAATAAAGATAATGTGACATTTAGAGCTTGTTTTGATTAAAAGCCAAGTATCTTATTGCAATTTCTTTGAAAGAATAAGCTGAATTGAGGATAAAGTACTGTCAAAATGATGACCAAATGGAAAGGAGATTATAATTACAGATTTCAGAACACAGTTTAGTATACATATGTATGTTACTTCTTAAATAATGGTTTGAGGAGTGGAGATTATTCATCCATTTGATTTGAGATCTCCATGCTTCATTTTTTCCCTGGACAGTTAGAATTTTCCCTCATGGTTCAGACTCTTAAATATATATACTCACCCTAAGTTCTTTAAAGTCCCTAAAAAGTTGCCTTCTCTATTAGTCTGTCATCCTTTTTTCTCCCTTTTGATTTTTCTGTCATTAGTGACACCTGAATACATTTTCCAGACTACACTCATTGTCCAAAACAGAAAAAAACTTGGTATCAACATTGTTTTTAGCCATTTAGACCATTATGTTCTTATGTGGCAACTCCTTTATAAAGTAACATGAACATGACTCAATTTTTGGCTCTAAAATCAGAAGAAATAAAGATTTGCAATAGTAGTATCTATTCGTGAGCAATAACATTTTTATAAATTGATCTGTTTGCAGAAACTATTTTTAAAGTTGATTTAAGTAATAGGTATTTTTTAAGTGTTGTACCTAATAAACTATGAAAAGCCTCTTACTTTATTAATCATTTGTATTTCAACTTATTTCTGGAATTATATCTTATTATATATAAGACTGCATCCTAATACTAAATTTCAACATATAGTAGTAGGAACAAAGTTTCTATTCGAAGTCAATTTTATATGAAATGAAAACAACCTTGAATAATTAAAGTAATTTTTAAAAAGAATAGTTAGATGTCTTATAGTCCCTGTTTTAAGATTTACTATATAAAACTACAGTAATCAAGACTGTATATTACTATAAGGATAGACATAGGAGGGAACTTTTAAATGTTCATGGAAATGGAATTAAAAGATAACAATTATAAACTGTATCTCTCATCGTAAGCTCCATCAGGGTCTAGACACTCTTGTAAGCAATGGTATCAGCCATTTAGTTCAACCCTAAAACACTGAGGGGTCCTGGGAATGTAACTATGTTAATGAAGTCTTTTTCACATTATTAACTGAGGGTGAATGGGTGCTTTTAAAGATTTTTTATGATTAGGAAATAAAAAGAGAAGTCAGAAGGAGCCAAATCAGGACAGTAATGTGGATACCTAATGATTTCCCATCAAAACTCCCAAAATTGCCCTTGTTTGATGAGGGGAATGAGCAGGAGCACTGTCATAGAGGGAAGAAGTCTCTGGTGAAGCTTTCCCAGACATTTACCTGCTAAAGCTTTGGCTAGTTTTCTTAAAGTACTCTCAATAAGTACATATATCATTCTTTGGCCCTTAGGAAGTTAACAAGCAAAATGCCTTGAGCATCCCAAAAAAGTGTTGCCATGACCTTTGCTCTTCACCAGTCTGCTTTTACTTAGACTGGACCACTTCCTCCTGGTTGGCATTGCTTTGATTGTGCTTTGTCTTCAGCATCATACTGGTAAAACCATGTCTCATTTTCTGTTACAATTCTTTGAAGAATTTTATCTTACCTGTTTATAATTTCCATTGAAATCCCTGCTGTTGCCTGCAGCTGATGTGAGCACAACATTTTTGGCACCCATCATCAGTTGGAAAGTGTGCTTAACTTTAATTTTTCAGTCAGAATTATGTAAGCTAAACCAGTTGAGATGTCTGTGGTGTTGGCTATTGTTCGTGTTGTTAATCATCAGTTCTCTTCAATTAGGACACAAACAAGATGTTTTTTTGCAAATTTATGTCCCTGGTCTGCTGCTGCAGGCTTCACCTTCAATATTGCCTCATCCCTTCTTAAAATGATTTGTAAACTGCTGATTTCTTTGGGACATTGTCCCATAAACGTGTCATAAAGCATCAGTGATTTCGCCATTCTTTCACCCAAGCTTCATTATAACTTTAATGTTTCTTCTTGCTTCAGTTTTTGCAGAATTCATATTCTGATAAAGGTTGTTTTCAAACTCATGTTTTATCCTTCTTAGTCCCTCAAGCTAGATCCTGTTCAGACACGTTACACAAGTTGGTATAAGCTTATTTTGATGCAAACAAAATTGAAATCCATACAGTTTTCTATAGTGTGCATTTTCCATGAACTTTTTAAGACTCCTTATATAGAACACTGAAACAGGGTAGAGAGATCCTGTTCAACCCTCACATATATGGTCAATTAATTTTCAACAAGGCTGGGTGCGGTGGCTCATGCCTGTAATCCCAGAACTTTGGGAGGCCAAGGCAGGCGGATCACAAGGTCAGGAGATTGAGACCATCCTGGCCAACATGGTGAAACCCCATTTCTACTAAAATACAAAAAATTAGCTGGGTGTGTTGGTGCATGCCTATAGTCCCAGCTACTCGGGAGGCTGAGGCAGAGGAATTGCTTGAACTCAGGAGGCAGAGGTTGCAGTGAGTGAGATTGCGCCATTGCACTCTAGCCTGGCAACAGAGCTCTGTCTCAAAAAAAAAAAAAAAAAAATTTTTTTTTTTGAACAGAACTACCAAGGCAATTCAATTGGGAATGGAAAGACTATCAAAAGATAATATTTAAAAAACTAGATATTCTCACTGAGGAAAAGAAACATTGATCCTTACCTCATATCATATGTAACAATTAGCTTGAGTTTCACAGCAGAAAAATGTGGGACCCATAAGAATTAGCTTGCAATGTATTATAAACCTAATTATAAAAGCTAAAACTATAGAACTCCTAGAAAAATTTTTGCAGCCTTGAATAGGCAAAGATTTGTTGGATAAGGCACAAAAAATGTAAACATTTTGCCTTTTGAAAGATACTTTTAAGAAACAAAAAGAGAGCCGGGTGTGGTGGCTCACACCTGTAATTCCAGCACTTTGGGAGGCCCAGGCAGGTGGATCACCTGAGATCAGGAGTTTGAGACCAGCCTGACCAACATGGAGAAACCCATGTCTTCTAAAAATATATAATTAGCTAGGTTTGATGGTGCATGCCTATAGTCCCAGCTACTCAGGAGGCTGAGGCAGGAGAATTGCTTGAACCCAGGAGGCAGAGATTGCCGTGAGCCAAAATTCCACCATTGTACTCCAGCCTGGGCAACAAGAGCAAAACTCCATCTGAAACAAACAAAAAAAGAAAACAAATATTGGCAATACGTATTGACAAAGGACTTCAATTCAGTATATATAAAGAACTCATAACTTAATAAGACAACCAATTAAACAATGTAGAATAGATTTGAACAGATCATTCAGAAAAGAATGAATGGCTAATAATCTTATGAAAATTGCTCAGTATCATTAGTCATCAGAGAAATACAAATTAAAACAGCAGTGAAATACAGTATACTAATTAGAATGGCTGTGAGTTAAAATCTGATAATGCCAACTATTGATGAAGGTGTGGAACACCAGTACTCTTCTACACTGCTGTTGGGAACATAAAATGTTATAACCACTTTGGAAATCAGTTTGGCAGTGTCTTATAAAATTAATCCTATATCTACCATACAACCCAACCATTTCAATATTAGGGCAGTATTTACTATCTAAGAGAAGTAAAAACATGTTCACACGAAGAGTTGTAGATGAATGTTATAGCAACCTTATTCTCAAAACCCGGAAACTGGAAACAGCCCAAATGTTCATCCACGGGTGAATGGATTTAAAAAATTACAGATATTCATATAATAGAATTCTAGCATTACTACAGATGTACCCAGAAACATAGATTTATCTCAAAAACATTTTGCTGAGTGAAAGACATCAGATATGAAAGAGTATGCAATTTATATGAAAGTCTAGAAAATGCAGACTAATCTAAAATGGCAGGAAGCAGATTGGTGGTTCGCTGGGGTCAGGGTAGAGATAGAAGTTGACTGCAGAGAGACACAGTAAAATTCTTGGTGACAATAGACATGTTCTGTATATTGATTGTTACAGTGATAACACAGGATTAACATATACCAAAACTCATCAAATTGTATGCTTTGATGGTATAGTTATTAGCTATACTTTAAGTGCAATTTGAAGTATTTGGTGATTTCTTTAAACCTTTTGATTTTATATGATGCACTTCATTATTGATATTATAGCAAAATACTCTGCTTTTAGCAAAGAGAAATTAATATCATCTCCCATCTGCTGTGATCCTCCCTACTCCACCTCTGTTTAATCAAAATTGTATATAAAATTGATAAATAAGCACATACAGTCATAACCGTTAATCATGTAAGGTTAAGATTAAAAGGCTACAGAGTCACCTAGTGCAATGGGAAGCATAGAGGATATTTGAAGTACTAAGACTTGGTTTCATATACAAGCTCTAGCTCTAATAGTATGTCTTAAACTTAGAAATGAGTATATAATTTATTACCAAAAATTATGATCTTTTAGGATCAAGTGAAACATGCAGAGGCACTTTGCAAATACAACAAATCCCTATACTTACCCACAACAAATAGTCAGGTCTTAACTGCTTGCAAATAAAAATTCTAAATAAGAATTAGTTTGATTTGCCAATGAACTCTGAGGGAGCAATTGGAAATCTCATCGAGAAATCTCCAACACCTAGCTAGGACATGGCAAAAATACATGTTAACTAAATTAATTTTAATTCCTATTTCTGAACCCCAGTGTTTTTATTAGCTCTGTTCCGAGAAATTAAGGCACATGGGACCATAGACTATTTTCTCTAAGCTTATGAGCAAACATAATATGTTTACAAGAGGTATTAGAACTTATAACTTTATACTGACTAATGTTCAAATATTATTATTTTAGATATCCATTTGCTTCTGACATCATAGAGGAACAGATCACAAAAGACTCAGACTTAGGCTGTCTGATTCTCCTTGCATAACAAGTCCTCTGATTCAGGGAATCCAGTCCTTACAGAATTTAGCCTAACTGCTTCTAATCCAAGTAGGACTTCTTATGAAAGATGAAAGCTAGTAAATAACCATGAGAGGAAATAAAAATTAATTCAAGTCAGTCATCACAGTGTCTGTATCCTACGAAGTTAATAGTTCAAAATCTTTTTTGTCGTTGTTGGTAAAAGACTTCTGAATATACTCCCCACTTCTGAATATACTCCCAGTCCCATGGTGTTAGAGGTAGGTTGCAACTATGTAACTCAAGGGTAACTGGGCTGGCACCAACATCAGCACCGCTAACATCTTCCAGGAAGTTTTAGTTAATTAATATTAATGCCATAAATGTACCCTTTCTCTAGCTAGTGGGTGGCCAGACATAAAAACTTGTAAACAAAGGCAAAGACATTAATGGGATGATGCAAGAAGAGAGTTGGAGGTTTTTTTGTTTAATCTCCTTTGCACATAGGAATAACTCTAATCAATGCTATTTGGGGAATATAAGGAGAATACATCTTGTTGCCTTCTGTAGGATACAGAACTAAGTAGACTAGTTGCCTCTGGGTTCAATATTTATTTCTGGAAACTCTCTCTTTTCATTTTACTACCATTCTCTAATAAACCGATACATCCGCTTTGTAAAATACAAGACTCTGGAGTTATTATATGTGCTTATAAAAACACTCTTTTAGATAGTTTTTCCAGTCTTCTGATATCCCTCATTTCCTTCTCATTGATTTTCAAGTTCAACACAATTTTTTAAAAATAAGGGTTTAAACATGAGACAGTAAACTTGGGTAAAGAACTAAGGGCTTTTGAAATTCAAAGTTGTTATTTCTGTTTTTAGTAGTTATTCCATCCTTGCAAATATGTATAATAATTAGCCACTATTAATATTCCTGTTTTCTCTAATTCCTCATAAAAAGTATAACTTTAATACAACAATGAATTATGTTTTTATCATGAGAAATCGTAACTTTTTATTTGAACCTGAACTTCAATATGACTTTGTGAGATCTTATTTTTATATTAATGTCTGTATTTTGTAATATATGTGGTATGTGTATATACATGTTTATTTTAGACATTTGACTACATTTATATATTCATAGAGATTTATATAGAAGCATTTTAAAAAACAGGCATAGTCAGTCATGGATGTTCATTATATATAAAGGTTATTGGGGATGCAAAGATATAAAAGATAGAAGAACCTAGTAATTGCCTTTAAGATCAGAGCATTAGTTTGGATTTTACAAGGCCAGCCAGCAACAAAAGAGCAGTAATTTATGAGCTCAGCGTAAAAGAATAGCATAATTGCATTAAAAATTAATGCTAATGAACACTAAAATGGGGAAGGTGGTTATGATGAAAGTTTGTATTCATCTTTCCTGGTTTGAATGATGGCTAGTGGCTTGATTAATGGCTTAATTTCTATCAATTAGCGGGGAAAAATCTCCTGCGAGACAAGGGTAAATTGAGCATTGAATTACATATCTTGCTTTTGTGTGCTAAGAAAAAAGAGCTGCGTATCTCTGATATTAGCCACAGTGACAAATGTGGTGTGCCCTGCGATGTCTGCATTAGCTCTCCTGACAGGCGAGTTGTGTGTGGTTATGGGGTGTTTGGAGATGGCTGGCAGACAGCATTCACTGCAAGTTCCTTAGAAACATACAACTCTTCCATCTACAGAATTTTAATTAGAGTCAATAAGGATTCTAGAATTAAAATGGACAGCAAACAGCAACTGCAGAATTTGTATTCTGACCTATTAATCTGGTATACCTCAGACTATATTCCTTTTTCCTACCCTATTAAAATAAGAAAACTTCCAGTAGCTTTAGTTTTGTTGGGATTATGAATTCTTACCACTCTATTAAAGTGGATTTAACTACCTATGTTGATTACATTTGCAATAAGCATAAGGCAATAGTCTATATTTTGGAACTATGTAGTGGTTATTGGTTTAACCAAATTCACAGAAACCATTCTTGTTTTTGTAACGATTGCTGAACAGTAAATAAAGAGCAACTTAAAGTGACAATTTCCTACTTAGGTTGTTTGCAGGCTTAAAGGGATATGTATATATCTCTTTAAAATTTTCAAATGTTAAAGATTCTGAAAATACACATCTGTAACCTAGCTCAAGATAATGCCAGAAGAGTATGATATTATATATGTATATTATATGTGTGTGTGTGTGTGTGTGTATATATATCCCCTACAAATAAAGTTGTGTTGTATTTTACTGAAAGAGTAAGCATTAAAATGCAGAATAAAGGTAATACCAAGAATATTTACTATTTATTGTAAATGGAGTGGGGAAAAATAATTTGTTGCTTGGCAGGAGTAGGTAAAGAATTCATTTGACTGAAAAATAATGACTAGGTCACAATTCAGGAATTGAGTCCCAGTTCTACCACCAGCTAGCCATGTGACAGTGGCCAAGTCACTTTACAGGGTTTATTGGCCTGTTTCTCATCTTTACAGAGAGGATAACAGTACTATTCCTCATGGTCATTATATTTAAATGAGGTAATCCATGTGAAGTTCTCAGCACAGAGTGCCTTAAGTTTCTGTTGCTGTTACTGCTTCTGCTACCAGAACAGCTTATCTGGCCTTTTAAACAATGACTTAAATGAAAAATTCACTTCTATGACCTTCCCCACTGGAAAGATACTACATGTATCGATGATCAAAACAAAAATTTCTGTGTATACACACACACACACACACACACACACACACACACACTCTAGAACAAAACATGTTTGCTTTAAAACATGTGTTCTACCACATAACTGTCATTTTGGGTAGTTTGTGTTATAAGATATTCAGTAGGAAGTGACAGGGTCTTCCATCTCTTGAGTCACTGAAGCCTGGGTAACCATGTGTCAGCAAAATACCATTTCTCTACTCAGCCCACAGCATTCAGTGAGTCATGGGGGCCTCCAGTGTCTTGCTGCGTGATAAAATTCAGCTGGGCCTTTTGTGCCTTCTTATAGATGTGTGCAGGCTGGTCCACCATTGCTTCCACTCTTTCTCTCCTCCTCCTATCATTTCCATATCCTGCCACACCACAAGTTTACCAGAAGATGTATGAGCTAAAGCCAGTTTCTGCTTACCTGAACTCAAAAATATTGCCTGCTTATTATAAACTATACTGTCAGAAATGTAGAGGTTTATGTAAGAACATTTTAGCCAACTTCCATGTCTTTAGTACTATTACTAAATGAACAGCTGTCATTTCTTAAGTGCTTTTAATGCTTCCCTACCCCTGTGCTGAGCACAAGTATCAACTCCCAGATTTTTGTGGCTTGCCTTTTCATGCCATTTTTGCCTTCTGAAATATCACCATGTCAGAGTGTTCTTCTCTGGTTACCCCATCTGAAATAGTTTCCTTTCCTCCTTTCTAGCCCTCTAGCCTGCTATATTTTCCTTGACATTATATTATTTACTTGTTTATTATTTATCTCCCCCATTAAATCATAAGCTCATGAAGGAAGAAACTCTTATTCATTTCCAAGTCCTAGTATGTGAAACAATGCCTGGTACATTGTTTGTGCTCACTTACTTGAAAAGAGAAGGAGGGAGGGAAGATGAGAGGGGGGAATCTCTCAACCATCCTGTGATGTAGGCATTTATTATCTCCATGCCATAGATGAGAAAGTGAAGATCAACACACTTTGAACCACTTGCCCAAGGCCACACAGCTAGTACACAGCCAAGACAGGGTTTAACCCAGATCACTCAAACCCAGAGCCCTTAAAACTCACCACTGAAAGACATTTATCTTTTTTTATTTTTTAATGTCTTTTTAAATTTCTTTTTGAGATGGAGTTTTGCCCTTATCGTCCAGGCTGGAATGTGGTGGCACAATCTCGGCCCACTGCAACCTCCACCTCCTGGGTTCGAGCAATTCTCCTGCCTCAGCCTCCCAGGTAGTTGGGATTACAGGCGCCTACCACCACACCTGGCTAATTTTTGGTATTTTTAGTAGAGACAGGGTTTCACCATGTTGGCCAGGCTGGTCTCGAGCTCCTGACCTTGGCCGATCCTCCCACCTTGGCCTCCCAAAGTGCTGGGATTACAGGTATGAGCCACCAGGCACAGCCTAATTTTTTTAGTTACACAAACTTTTTATAATTTGACATTTTCTTCCATGAAGTTTTATTTTTTAATGGCAATTTTACTGCCCTTTAATTTTCAGTTATTCAACAAATGTTTATTGACTGCTTACTAAATAATAGAGCACACTCCACTAAGTTCTAGAGGTGACACAAAGAGATATGTTCCCTCTAGCTGGGGAGAAGCTTTCACTCCTTGAGATTAGCAAGGCAGCATATGCTAAAAACCAAATGAATTACAGAAAAGGCCCTCTCTTCCTCACAGGTGGCAAGGAGTGGCATCATCACAAGGTAGACATCAGGCATGGCCTTAAATGACAGGGAGTATTAAGAGGTGAGAGCATTCCAGGTGAGAAGAGCTGAATGAGACATTCATTGTAGATTTTGTTTTTAATAAAGCCTAGCCTGATGCCCAGCTCACTTGCACTTATTGAAATATTTAACAGAAATTCTTCTTCATTGGTACAGTCACATTAACATTATTCCTATTACTTAATCTGATATAGTAAGCAATTTAAGGTGAGTTTGTCTTGGATCCCTTCCAAGTAGAGTTGCTTTCAGAGACACTTCAGGAGCCTCATCAGCATTCATAACATGGTCCTGTAGCATAAGCTTCCAGAAGATTAATAGAAAAGCCCTATTCCACTTAAGTTTTTTCTCATCTTTTAAATTATTTGTGTTTATCAGTTCTGGAAATTTGTTCTTGGTAATATTGGTCTCATGAACAACCTCAAAATGTTGGAGTTGGATGGATTTATAATGCTTGCCTTGTATGGGTTTTGAATGAAACATTTAAAATGTATTGTTTTGAAAGAGAAAACAATTGAATGTGATCACTTATTTGAAATCTGTGTTCATGAGAAATTACCTTTAAAACTTTAAAAATCCAAGTAAGCTTTATGAGATGTTTTGTTTGTTCTCAAATTGTATTGAATAGTCAGCTTTACTATACAAATGTATTGCTGTTTGCTTTTTTTTCATTCTTGTAAAGCACTTGAAAATGCTTTACATTTCAGAGGTTTTTTATTATGTGTCTTATAACATAAAAAGGAATTTTATAAATGTTTCATTCTTGGCTAAAATTTGAGTTAATTTAATATGAAAATAAGATAATCTTTTGTATTATTCATGCATTTGTAGCAATACTATTAGTATATAATTTTTTCAAGAATAGTAACATAAGTAACTCAGTAACTGTGGGGCCAACTGACCCAAATTTTTTGTAACATAAAATGGATTTTAACTTTGGGGAAATTCATAAAATATTAATATTTAAAAGGAGTCAGTTGAAGTTGTGGTTGTTACTTGTCATCACATCTGGAGCAATAGTGCCATCTGCAGCTCTCAGCCTGGTATTGCTGTTAGAGAAGATTGGTTTATGTTGTAATCTACAAATGCAGTGTGAAAAAACTAAAATTCAAATGAAAGATTTATATTGGACCTTCTCATCTTTATTTATTAATTTTAAAATTTGTATAACATTTGATAATATTTTAAGAGAAAACTCTGTAAATGTTATAAAATATGAAATTGTCAAATATAACTTGAAGCAGGAGATCCTAATTTTTCAATTATAACATCAACAGTAACTAATAAAATACTTTTTTAAATTTTTCATCACAAAAGGAAAATGATTTTCTATACTTTGAGTTAGTATTGATTGTTGTGGTCTATAATGACTTGGCTTTCTGATTTTATTATTTTTTATTTTACTATGAAGTATACATCCCTTCTGTTAACATCTGGCAAACAACATATGGAAGTCATTTTATTTACCAATAATGTGTTTATTAAAAAATCATCAGGTGCTAATGGTTATGTTTCCTTCATGTTTACCGTGTAAATGTTTTAAAATATCCTATAATACTAATTCTCCCAGTAACTTTGTTACTTGTCTTTAATTTTACTTCATGGCTAATAAATACAAGATACTATGTGTGTGTTAGGCATTTATGCAGCCCATATAAACAATAACTCATTAAATTACATTTTCCCAATCTTAAAATTGGCTCAAAATTGTTAAATGACAAATTGACTTGAATAACCTAAGAAACTGAATTTAAAACAATGTTATTATGTATATTATTGATGTGTTTTTTTCTACCTCCCAAAATGACAGGGTTATACTCAAGACATACATTTGTGGACACTGACGTTAGAATTTTGAGTAAGAAGCAATTTGAAACATTTTTATGTCTGTTTTCATACAGGATAGAGCTGAGGTATTATAAAGCCGAAAATGTAAATCTCCCGTGAATCTTTCAAATTGTAATTTAAATATCATCCTCTTACAACCAGTAAAATTATTCCCACATTGAAATACAAAAGCTGTGTTGGTGTATTTTGGTATTGTAAGTAAGGCAAACTGGCTTTCTCCTGTCTGCTCTGTCACTTTGTTAGTTCTGAAATGATCTTTAAAGAAGTACAAAGATAGTGTCCTGTTTTTCTGTAATCTTTCTCCTTCTTTCCTTTATAATTTTTCCAATGCTATTTTGTTAAGCATACTGGCTTTGACAAGCCTCTATGATAACACTTTTATTTGTATCAGAAGCTGGTTGTATGTGTAAATTTAAAGCTGCAAACACTGCAAGCTTTAGACATCAAGTACTGTTTGTGAGGTCACCTCTGACATTTAATACTAATGATGTCCTTTGCATTCCAAATAGAGAATATGTTTAGAGAAAAAATTCAAGAGGTCCAACATTTCATTCATATGAGATATCATCCTGAAGTCAGAAATAATGTCTTTTGGTTGGGAATAAGTGACTGTGAAATAATCCTAGTGAAATTAACACCTGTACAAACAAATATTTTCATATTGACATTAAAGCTGGATTACACAGAATAGTACCCATTATGACTTTCCTCTGCTATATTAACATTATTATACATATAATTAATTAAAAATGCTTATATGGGATGTGTTAATATTAATAAATTAGCTGGGCAAATAACTTTCTCTCATTTCATGTGCTTAATTAGTACATTGCATAATTAAAATGTAGAGGAGCTTTCATTGTATAAAGCATGTGGGACTATTTACTCTTACATGGCACACTTGGACAGTGCTTGCTTTTACTATGTGGGAAGATATATTTTTCCAAAGATGGGAGTATTGGCTGTGGAAGCTGCTACTTCCAAGCATTCCATTCTCATGTGATTTCTCACAAGAGAAAATACTGGTTTCAGCTGTCAGGGACACATCTTCATAAAAGCCATCTTTCCTATAAATGGACTGGAGCTTACATAACACCGTATAATTATAAATTGTTATTGATCAAAAGTTGAGACAAAGATTTTGTCAGATAATATTTTTGTTGAATATATGAAACCAAATTTCCTTTAATACTCTTTATATTCATCTATATAGCAACATTTAACCTTTTCAGAATAAAGCTCCTATAAAAGTTAGTTTGCAAAATACTCCACCTTCATATCAAACCAGTTATTACTATTATTAAGTAAATGTGACTATTATCCATGAGCCCTAAATCCCAAAATTTTTAAGTGTCTTAGCTAAGTATACAGTCGCTCCTAATTCAATTGTGTATTCATAACAGCCTAAAATGAATTTAAACAGCAAGGATGTGAGTCATTATGTTACATTTTTTCTGCCCAGCTAGCATGTGAAAAAACTGAAATATAAAAATAAGAAAATACAAAAATACGAAATTACACATGCACAATGGCTATTTATTAAAGCAGTAACTATGAAAGCAAAAGAGTAGAAACAACTAACCATCCATAGGGCATTAGTGGAAAAAACTGTCATTAAACTATAAAATAGAACACTATGTAATTATAAAACAGAATATAGAACTCTCTTAGCTACTATGGAGTGAGATTGAAGAAATATTAAGTGAAAAATGTAATATACATAGCAGTATGTAGTATGCTAATTTTATGTAAGCGTATTTATATTTTCAAAAATAAACAATGGAGGGGTAAACACACACTTAGTAAAAACAATTACCTCTAGATTGAAGTGAGAACTAGGGACAGTCTAGACATCTGAATGTTTTAAATTTTGACCCTAGAATCATGTAAATATTTTTTGCAACTAAAAAATTATTATTAAGCACAAAGCAAAACCTAAAAAATTTTTTCAGTGAACTGAAACAAATAAACCTAATTGTATATCAAATTGATAGCATAATTATGCAGAGAATTATTTTATGACTTTAGAGCATAGTATTTTGGCATTTTAGCAGTGGAATAAATCCTAAAATCAGAGACCATAACGGAAGTTTAAACTGTGGTTATTACACCTTGTTATTAATAGTAATATTTTTCCTGTTCTTTTGAAATTAATACACATATTAAGAAAAACAAATACTTTTGGTCATTTCATTAGGGTCTACAATTTTTACAGTAAGAGAAAAGATAAACAAATATAAAATGAAACACTTTTATAATCCTAAAATCTTTAATTTGGTTGGTAGTATCAGCATGAACTCATGCTAACTAAATACCCCTAGTATGTAGATTTTTGTCTGTAAATATCATTTACCATTATAAAGAGACTGGTTTCTTTGGAGAAATGGCTATTTTCAGCTCTGGGACAGAAACTGTTCAAGATGATCCTAAAACTCTTATTAAGCCATAACTACTGGAGATTATATTGAAAGGATTTAGGAACCAACTTCAAGAGGACCCCACTACCCAAAAATGAAGCTTTTGAAGCATCAAAATAAGAAAATGACTACCATGGACTGCAGTACATTAAATAAACAAATATTCATGAATTCATGAAATTCATCTTTTGTCACCTTTGGACCAAAATTGATAAATAAAGAGAAAGAATCAAACATTTATTGTGACTTTCCTATGTAGGCTGTATTTCACAGTCACTGAATATGCAGTGAGGAAATGTTCTTTATTATAGAAGAATGAGAGCTAATAAATGCAGGAAGAATGATAGAATATCACCATTTTACAACCTCTAATGAAATAATGACTCAAAGCAACAAACAATGTTGCTAATTTACTAAGTGAAAGATTGATGGACAACTTTCTAAGGGGTCAGACTGACTCACCTTGTCCCCACTGATCAATCTTAACCACTAAAAGTAGTAAACGTGCATCCTGATATGATGTAATAGGAATTACACAGCGTCATCTATGATGTATTCTTGACCAAAAGAAATTGAACCTTAATGTAATTAAGCCTTTAGATTTTGCTAGTGGTTTACACAAAACAGGGGAAATAGAGGAACATGTTAAATACATCATGAGGATAAAATCAGCCAGATCCAGAATGTAGAAATTTTACAAGATACGTGATTTAGATCCTTTAATAAATAAGTGGCAATGAAAGGGAAAGACAGTGGACTCAAAGTGATAAAAAGATACTTAAAGTACTTATCAACCCATTGCAATGTGTGGACCTTGTTTGGATCCTATTTCAAACAAACCAACTGTAAAAAGACTTTTTTACAATCAGTGAAAATTAAATATGGACTACGTAATCAAATTAAGGAATTATTGATAATATTTTTAGTTGTGAAAATTATAGTCAAATTATTATTCTTTTTAAGTTGTTATCTGTTGGAGATTCCTACTAAAATATTTAGGGGTAAAATGGTCTGATGCCTGGGATTTACTTTTAAATATTTCAGATCTACCCAAAAAAACTGAGATGTAGATATAGATAGATTAAATAAGAATAACAGAAATTTAATGGTTATAGACGCTGAACATTGGGTACAGGTGGATTCACTGTGCCCTTATTACTTTTATATGTATTTTCATGATAAAATGTTAAAATAAAAGTTTAAGAAAAAGCCTTCCCACCAGATTAGCTGAGATCATTGTAGCAGTGCCTTCTTAGAAGTGTTTTATGTTTTGAGTATGAGTCTTAGTTCATAGAAATGTTATATTTATGGATCTCAGAAACAAAAGAGTTTCTTGTTGTAGCTTATGTCCTTTTATCCAATCAAATTTCATAAGTAGTAAAATTTCTTCATAGAAAGAAAGAACATTACTTAGGTATAGTGTTATTAACAAGCTCAGACCAAAATACCCTGACATTATACCCTCTTTTTCAGACCAAGCCACCCTGGTAGAACAAGTAAAAAGAGTAAAAGAAATTGAAGCTATTGAAAGTGATTCTTTTGTTCAGCAGACATTCAGATCAAGTAAAGAAGTCAAAAAGGTAAGTTTTTATCCACACATTATAAGTAAATCTTTGGATTCTAACTGAAGAGATGCTTTGTTAATGGAAGCATATGTGTTTCTTCTAATAGATGAAGTAGGCCAAGAGAGTGTCAGCCATGTAGCTAAGAGAGAGAAAACAAATGAGAATCACTTAAGTCACTTTAATACAAGTTTAACTTGCATTAAAAAATACTCTAAAATGTGTCTGATGTCATTTTTATTTTTAAATTCACCAAGAAGACAAAGTAATATGTCAACATGATAGTTCTATAACAGTAATACACATTTCCTAACATATATGATATTCTTTTCAAACATATACATCTGCCTTTTGAATTGACATTGCTAGAGAAAAGTTACAAAGGGCTTTAATGATAAAAACTAATATCCATATTATCACATATATCTTCATTCTTTGCCCAGCTGGTTATCACTTATTTGGCTCTGGTAGAGGAGCTTTTGATTGATATTTTATATCCATTGAATATTTCAGATATTCTTTTTTTTTTTCTTGCCCTGAATACCTTCTGCACACAGGTATTCTTTCATTCATTAGTAGGACTGCTTTTAAGAATTAGGTTTCTATAGGAAACCTAACTGAAGTGAGAAAAGGCATTCGAGGAAATACATGTATTCTTTAATAGCATTCATACAACAAAAACATGGTTGAAATTAACACTCTAAAATATTCTACATCCATAAATTGTATTAATGGCTGCATAATACCCTGCTGATACCTCCTGATGGTTATTTTTCCTCTAATTTTAAATAAATAGTTGTAACTTCAGAGATTTTACATACATGTTTATTATCTTCTTAAAATTTTAAGATGAATTGCTTGTTAAAGGTTAACATTGTTTAATACGTGTTTCCAAGTAACCTCCTGAAAATAGTCAACCAATTCAAAGTCCCACCCAAAAGTTCAAGGAGATATCTGCCTCCCACAGATATCTTGGTTAACACCAAATCCTATCAAGTTTGTCATGTTTACTGACCTAATAGGCAAAAATTGGCCTGTTTCCATTAGCACTTAGTCAGATGAAAGTCTTTTCAATTACTATATACTTTTTAAATAATTTATTCAGGAGAGATGTATTGAGCATATGCCAGGCATAGGGCTAGATAGCCCTGGATAATCTGTGGTACTTGCATTGCCATTTTGTTCATTTCCTTTGAACTTTTGGTAGTTTGCCACCACAACTCCTAAAAAAAATGGAGCTGTGAAATGGACATTCATAAGTTGCCCATTTTATTTAATATTATTCTTACATATTATAAGGCTATTCATGTATCCTAATGGAATTACTATACTTCATTTTGAAACTTTTTTTTCTCATATTGGTTTTCTGAAGTTTAACCTGACCTCCCCCTTCTTATTGAATTCTCTTATCATAAACCAGCATTTTCATTCTGTGGAAATGCTTATTCCTCCATAGTCGATACACGCTGGGTTTTAACTAAACAACTTTTTCTTGCTTGGTGTAATAATTGTTAATTTTTCCCCTTAAACTTATTTTCAATTCAGTGCCTCCAAGAAAGTATGCATTGAAAGGTAGGAAGTGGTGCCAACAGGAGAACATGCTAGAAAGCTTCAGAAGGTAGCATTTATCTTGGTGAATGTACAATAGTCCAAAGTCTTACTGGACTTTTATTAGTCACTACACTTCAAAGTGATCAGAAGACCAGTGATAGTCTACCAATGAATAAATTCACACTTGACTGAAATACAAAACAAAGGGACAGTTTATTACTTTATAAAGTGATATCCCTTCCTAGATTCTAAAATATCTGTATCTGCAATATAAGGGAAGGATTCGGGTTGCCCAAGAAGCTGAATTATTTATGAGAAGATTACTTAGCAAAAGGAGGTAAATTATCTTGTGGACTCTTTTATCCAGATCATAGAGAGATATGATGGACTATTCCTCATGCATAGCAAGGATTCACTCTCTTGAGGACTGAATTACCCATGACCCTAGTTTCAACATATTTTTCTCCTGGGCAGTTTTGTACACTGATATAAGTTTGTATCTTTAAAAAACGGCTTTTCTATGCTGGCCGCCCCTTCAGTTGGTACAATCTTTGTTTAGCTGTATTAATTCCACTAATTAAGCTAGGGAGCTTTTACCAGAGAAGTGACTATTACTAGTGACATGCTAGACACTGTGTCTCCTGCAACACATATTGATTTAACTAGTTTAACTCTCTGAAATCATATTTCTCTTGTCTGAGTAAATAGGGAATCTGATAGTCCTTGATATGTCATTAACTTGAGGAACCAAGATGCAGCTTGTTTTCAAATTTAGTATCAGTTATTCAACCCTAATATTGTTGTATCCGGCAGATACCCACCTATGTAGAAAAGATGGGTAAATAACCCTGTGCAGCATGGTCTTTTGGCCCACTTAGAAGGCAATTTTAGAACTAATTTTTACAAAGTAAACCACCAGGTGGCAGCGCAACTCAACGCCAGATGTTTCATAGTGGCCATTTTGAGGTTTTGTTTTACAGTTAAGGGAAAATTTTCTCTTACAGTTTTTCTCACTTAAATAAAGAAGCAGTTAGTGGTTCTCTCTACAAAATTTTTAATTGCCCATTATTAAATAAATAACTTCCGGCAGGGCACGGTGGCTCAAGCCTGTAATCCCAGCACTTTGGGAGACCAAGGCGGGTGGATCATGAGGTTAGGCGATTGAGACCATCCTGGCCAACGTGGTGAAACCCCATCTCTACTAAAACTACAAAAATGTGCTAGACATGGCGGCACGTGCCTGTAATTCCAGCTACTTGGGAGGCTGAAGCAGGAGAATTGCTTGAACCAACCTGGGAGGCAGAGATTGCAATGAGCCAAGATCACGCCACTGCACTCCAGCCTGGAAACAGAACTAGACTCCATCTCAAATAGATAGATAGACAGACAGGCAGACTCATATTCCGATCTAACCTCTGAGAGCTTCACCTTCTATTACGTGTAAGTACCTCTCGAAGAAATCATCAATGTACTATGTAGGTAAAAACAAAATGAGATTGCTTAGTTTATATGGTAGAATCTTATCTCTGCTACCTGCAGAAGTGGTATCCACATCTTTAATTACTAGAATAATAGTACTACACATCTTTTTAAGGCAGTTTAACATGGATAGCATCTTGTAGCTAAGCCCTATCACTCCATGGCTAAGATACACAGAACGATATGCTCTTATAGTCTCCGTAAAGCAGTATAGACTATGAAAAATCAATGTCCTAAACCTCTTGGATTAGCATATTTCCCACTTTCCCCTATGCAGAATATTGGGCCTTTTAAATGTCCTTAGTTGTATAAAGGGTCAATATAACATCCCTTTAAGTCCACAAGCCTTCTAGGCCCAGTGTGTTGGAGACATACAAATGTTTGAGACCTCGTGAAAAAATTACTGGCTCCTAAATATAAGAATAAAGCTTCCAAAACAAATCAAATAAATATTTGTTTAAATGTCTATAAAAGTTAATATTATCATTAACATTGGCTTCAATTGTTAGATTTCGTATTCATAAGCATCTTAACATTTGAAAACAATTTGTAGAATACATTTCTCTTTCTAAAATTCCTAAATGTACATGACTGTCCAGATATCTAGCCCTTTTGTCCACAAGGGAATAAATCTCTCCTATGAATGCTGATCAGCTTCCATTAAAATAAAAAATTTTAAACTGGTATATTTTAATGTAATAAAATACATGCCTTAAAAAAAAAGAAATGGATCTTGATATCATCATCCCCAAAATAGCTCAGAACTTGTCTCCTCTCAACTCTCCAACTCATCCAAATCCAAATCATCATCTCATTCTATAACGTTTATAGTAGCCCTCTGGTTGTTCTTCCTGTTTTTCCTTTTGCATTTCTCCTAGCCCAGGACCTATGCAGCAGCCAAAACAATATTTTTCAAGAATTAAGTAGACTTTTGCTACTGACCATCTGACCATTACAGAATAACTGTACCAAATTTGCCCTCCCACTATAAACAGCTGTAGAACTTGACAAGATATGTGAGGCATTGTTTTTAGGAATGTAACAATAGGCAGCCCAGGAGGGTGATCCTTTAGAGAAGGGAAGTAAAAGGTGAGCCCCACAGTTACCGGACTTTCTGCCTGAGGGCATTTTCCTGTTGTGGTGCTTGGAAGTGACACCCATGCAGAGTGGTGGTGTGGCTGAATTAAGGAAGAAATACCCCAAGTTCTGGGCTGCAGTATCTCGCTGTCCCTTTTGCTCACTATACCCCACCCCTCTGGCCAGAAAACTGTGCTCCCTCTTCACATGCCTGACTCCTTCTAAGTCTTCAGGTCTTAAATTTCACCTCCTAGAGAAGCTATCCCTAGCCACCCAATCTAAAGTAGATGTTTTTCCCTTCCTGATCCCCATCATTCTTTGTCACCACCTTGTATGTTCCTTTATAGCATATACTACAATTTGTGATTATGTATTATTTTGGAATTTATTTATAATCTGTCAACTCCATTGGCAACATGTAATCAACCGCTTGGGACAGGGACCATATCTATTTTATTCTGCCTGCACACCAAGTGCTTAGCAATTAGTAGTGCTCAATAAATACTGGTTAAATAAATGGATTTCCAACTCCAAAACAAATTGACATAAGAACAGTTTAATTCATGCATATTTTATTCTCTCTATATTTTTCCCAGTGACATCATTTTGGGTTTTGTTCAGAGAAGTGAAATATTCAGAAGTAGATAAGTTAAAAGAAATGGAAATTGAAAAACAATAGGTGTGGAACAAATAGGTATATTAAAAAAAGCTACATAACAGAATTAATCTCTTATTCTTGTTTTTATTTAATTTTACTTTTTAATTTCAGCTTCTCATCTAATCCATTTCATATTATCCGTATAACCTTGCTGCTAATCAGTCACCCCCTGGCCTTCTTTCTCAGGGAAGAATATATTGATATTTAGCTGAATAAGCACCAGCCTTCTGGCTCCTTTAAGGAAGAAACAATGATTCATTAGTTGTATCCCCAACACTTGGTACAGTGCATGGCACATGGCGAATACTCAGTAAAGATGGAATAAATTGGGAGTCTATGGTTTGCATGATGGTATAAGAAATCCTAGAATTTCATTTTATGCCAAAGATATATCATACCTTTTTTTCAAACTTTTATATATATTTTTTAATGTTTTAAGTAGCTCCAAGACAACCTTTGAGTTCATCAACTGATGAAGGGATAAATAAAAAGTGGTAGATCCATACAATGCAACATTATTTAGCAATAAAGAATAATGAAATACTGATACATGCTGCAACATAGATGAACCTTAAAAACATTATGTAGCTGAGCACAGTGGCTCACATCTGTAATCCCAGCACTTTGGGAGGCCGAGGCGGGTAGATCACTTGCGCTCAGGAGTTCAAGACCAGCCTGGCCAACATGGCAAGACCCCGTTTCTACTAAAATTACAAAAATTAGCCTCACATGATGGTGCGCACCTGTAATCCCAGCTATTCGGGAGTCTGAGGCAGGAGAATCACTTGAACTTGGGAGATAGAGGTTGTGGTGAGCCAAGATCGCACCACTGCACTCCAGCCTTGGCGACAGAGCAAGACTCATCTCAAAAAAAAAAAAAAAAAAAATGATACTAAATTAAAGAACCGGTCATGAAAGTCTACATATTGTATGATTCCTTTTATGTGAAATGTCCAGAAAAGGTAAATCCATAGAGAAATGCGATTAATTGTTGCCTAGGATGGAAAGGTTGGAAGAAATGGGTACTGATTACCTAATGTTAGGAAGTTTTGTGGGGGATGATGAAAATGTTCTAAAGTCGATTCTGGTAATTGCACAACTCCGTGGATATGCTAAAATCCATTGAATTATGTACTTTAAAGGGGTAAATTGTATGGTATATGAATTCTATATGTCAATAAGGATATATTTTTAAAGATAACCTTTGAATTTACTTTTCATATCTAAAGAGGCCAACTCAGTGCTAGAAGAGACTTGTTTCAAGCTTGTTTGGATTAATAGACTTTAGATATATGAAATATATGTATATTTCAATAGTATAGGCACATAAGTACCAATTTCTTAAGAAAAATATGCTCATCATAAGAAATGATGAATACTTTCTCAGCATTTTTGTGTTTGTTATTCCTAAACAAATACAATATAGTTTTTTCTATATTCTATTTCTATATATAACTCTATTCCTAAAACAAACAAATACAAAAATACAATAACTGTTTCTAAAACAAACAAATACAAAAAGTAGGACCTTTTTGGAGATGAATATCATCTCAAAGGAGACTAATTGAACAGTTGTTATTCAAAATCAGAAATATTATTGAAGTGACACTCTAATTGTGTATGGTGTTGAATAACATGTGTTGTTTCTTTCAGTCAGTGGAACCTAATGAAGTGAAACAGGCAACTTCAACATCAGGACCAGCATCAGCAGTTGTTGAACCACCCAGTACTGAAAAAGAAATAGATCCTAGCAGCATCCCTACTGCTATCAAGTACCAAGATGACAATTCCCTGGCCCATCCAAATGTAAGATCCTTAAACTTTAAGAAAGTCAGTTGAAGTCGAGTTAACTGAAATTAATTCAAACTGTTATCCTTTTGTGCTAAGACCAAGAAGACCATTGGAGGAAACAGGTTCATATTCCCTTGCCAAAAATAGACATCTGGCCCCCAGGCCTTTAGAACTGTTACCCATATTGAAAACAGTAGGGTCCAACTCATGTTGCCTAACTTGTCGAATTATTCTGTCTATGGTTAAGAAAAATAGAAAAAGAGAAGCTTTTTTTTTTTTTTTTTTTTCTGAATTGATCAGCGCCATGAGAAGTGTTTGTTTAAAAATCTAGCACTAAAACTTCTATGTCTAACTTTGCTATCTTCTATGAAATGGTGTAATTCCTCTGTGTTTTGGAAAAGTTGTAGGAAATAAACTTCATGAATATAAGGTACAAAATTGTTAACCAATTATGTTGATAAAAGTAGCTCTTTTACTCCAAGAATCTAGATAGATAGTCATCATTTAAGAGGTCATCAAGAGTTAAACAGTATCCAAATCTTGTGTTGAGAGATACATTGTACAAAGATGATTTCTGTCATATTTGGTCAAATTCAAGTTATTGGGAGACAATAACATTTTTTCTTTTTTTATTTCAGTTATTTATTGAGAAAGCTGATGCTGAGGAAAGATGGTTCAAGAGGCTAATTGCTCTCCGACAAGAAAGACTAATGGGCAGTCCTGTGGCCTAAGTTACATATATGTGTGTGTATATATATATAACTGGATTGGATTTAGCAGTAACATTGGAAATTTAGGTTTTTAAAACCCAATATTAACTTTTTACTCTTAAAAATAATTTTGCTGATTATATATAAAGGTAGTCTCATTTCATTTGTCTCTCATGCAGGCTTGAATATTTGTTGATTTGAATTAAATCAAACATTGTGAAAATTAAAACATAAAATTTAAGATTGCATGAAAATGTCATAAACTAGTCATAAATAGGTCAGTGTTAAAATGAATGGTACATAGTAGTGTTTCTTAGTACAATTCAAAAAATGTCAAGATGTTATTTAAAGACACAATTTTGATTAATTATGCATATATTGAATTACATCCTATAAATATGAGATTTCATCTTCCATCTGGTATTCAACCATTTTTAAATATTTTATTTCACCTTATTGCAAATTTTTAGGCACAATAAAAAGCACCCTAAACAATGTAAGCAGAATGTGTATGTTAACATGTTTATTAAAAAAAAATTTGAAACTCTAATAAACTGATGATTTTGCTTAGAGATCAGCTTCTACTAGATGCTCCTTTGCAACATGTTAGCAATCTCAATTCATTGTCTTAGAAATCACATGTTTATGCTAGACCTAACTAGTTGGCCAGATACCCATGACTGAGAAATCATTTCTGAGAAAACTGATAAGGGCTCTCACTTCAGTCTTACTTAACCCACTGCTATTCCCTGTGGAGAAAGCCAACTAATTGTTTTGATAAGGTTATCTGCCATTGTAGAATACCTTTCTCTAGCAGCTGAATGACAATCAACTATGCATTCCATACTGAACATGCCAGAGATAAGGACTTTTAGGCCTTGCTTTACAAAACTGTTTTTTAACAGCTGACATGAATATTTCCCATTTCTATTTTCTTCTCTTGTCCAGTCATGCTAATTTAGTTTCTGTGAAGACTGTAGCTCAGAAAAAAAGATAAGCACAAAAAGTCTTCAGGGCAGGACTCCCAACATATAGGACATTTTAAAGCCATCTTCTTTATATTTCTGGGACTATTAAAAATCAAATCTCTGTTGAAAATGAAAAATATAAAACTTATAGTCAATTGCAAATCGTATGAAAAATAAGTGATGGTTAAATATTTGTTTTACTACAAACATGCTTTCCCATTCTAAATAGATGCTAGTTTTCTTTTTTCCTTAGCTGTAAATAAAAGTGCCACAAATGAACTGAGGTTTGTGTGGTTTTTAATATAGATGTATACAATTTTAGACTTAAAAAGGGGGTTACAGTTTATGAAATATTTTGTATTTCATACTTCGTATAATTTATAAACTATGGAAGTACTATCACCTT
This sequence comes from Sapajus apella, assembly GCF_009761245.1. Classification (NCBI taxonomy): domain Eukaryota; kingdom Metazoa; phylum Chordata; class Mammalia; order Primates; family Cebidae; genus Sapajus; species Sapajus apella. Next base: position 10,263,986 of record NW_022436944.1, on the reverse strand, counting down.
ATTAGAAAGTATATTTTAGTGGTCTGGGCAAGGATATGGGTTGCCATTTGGGCCACTAATGATTCTCCAGAGAAGCTGGGCTAGGTACTTTTCTCAATATGCATGATATTCCTTATCTATAAAAGTTTGAAAATCTGGTCTCCTTCAATTATATTTAATATCAATGTTCCTCTGTGGCAAGTACCCCAAATACAGAAGCTTGAACTGTGACAGAATTGTATTTTAAAGCTAAATTTTTCATGGGGTTAGAAAATCAAAATTTTTAAATGAACTAAACTGTGGTCGCTACAGGAACTCAGTGACTACTTCCCTCCTCCCTGATTTTCAACATGATTCATTTTTATACACTATTAACTTCATTTACCTGCATTCCTATCAGAGACCACAGTATTACCACACAAGCCAAATCAAATGTAATGAAAAGGACTGCATAGAACGTGATCAAATATACTGCCTAACTCAAGCTAGCCTTCTTCAATATCCTTATATAGTGAATCTATAAAAGAGAATAATCCCTTTCATGTTACTTGATTAATGATAATAATTTGGACATACATGAGACCTTCAGTGTTTTTTGAAACATTGATTTCTAACAAAATGATGGATACTGATACTACAAGTTGAGTTTTTATTCTGACAACTGAGTGTATCCTCAAGGAGAATGAAATAAGAGCATTTTTCCTGGCACTCTCTAGCTATGAGGAGGCAAAGAGTTAAAGATATGTGCACAGACTACTTTGAGTCATTCACCTCCTTTGCTTCAGCATCCTCACATGTGAAATGAGTATACCAATAACAAACCTGCCTACTTTGATTTTTCAGTAAAACGACATAAAAGAAAGCCCTTCATAGAAACTTCTGCTACTTATACCAAGGGAACGTTTGACATAATAGACATCTTAGTGAAATATGGAACAAGTAGTTACTGCACTCCAACTTGAATGTATTTATATGTGTTCTTGAACTGCCATGGTCAGTAGTTGCCATTGCAGCTATTTCCTTAGCCTTCCCTGATCTTCTTCCCTGCCAAGGTCATAAGAAACCTCACTTGCTCTGCAATTAGTGATCTACCGTCTACTCATAGGTAAGTAGACTGAGAAATCTCAGGTCTTATTCACAGTCAGATTTACCCATTTATTCGTTAATATCATTTTGAGTACCTAGTTCATGCTGGTCACAGTAAGATGTGCTTGAGGAATGCACACCTGAATCCAGTAGGGATCCTGTCCTCAAGAGGCTTGGTTATGAAGCCCAGACATGTAAATGATGTCAGAGATATAGCACTTAGTGACAGAGGAGTTGCAAAGAAGAAAGAAATTATTCTAAGTTAAAAAATTAAGGAAGCCTTCATGGAAGAAATCACAACCAAACTGAGTTTTGAAGGGCAAGAAAGCTGGAGCCCCAGGAACTCCTAGTCACCCACTTATATCTTCCTGATAGCTATTCTAGAAAGCTGGGAACTACTGCAGTTTTAACATAAGACAGAGAGTCCCTCTCATGAAAGACTCAAGTGGACCTGCTCAGTCAATCATCAAAAATCCAGGCAAAATTTCAGGTTCCTAGTAACCCTCTGACTCTTTCTTTTGGTAGAGAATAAGCTGAATAAGATAAGTCTTCGTTTGGCCACAAGTGTCAACAATCTTGAAAACTACCACTTGTCAGCCAAGATGACAGATTCTGCAATGGAGCTGAAAAGAGACTTTCAATGCTGATAAAAAAAGAACTGCATCTGCCGGTAAGGGCTTGCACAACCATGTGGACCACTGTGTGTTCCGTTACTCTCTTGTTATTCTATCTGTATTGTTATAGAAAGCATGGTTTTGGAACTAAAAGACATAATTCATTTGCTTGTGGTTAGGTTCCTCCTGAGATTTTCCTTTGATTTGAGCATCAAGTGAAAATCTTTAATTGAGCAAATAAGATAGTAACAAAAACTAGAAATGAAATAAGACATAGGACATTTTTAGCCACTAAACTCTAGATGAGTTTACCTCAAATGCTTGTACCTATGTTACTCTTTCCTCCTTTCCCTACCCCAAAATTCCTTGTATTACAAGAGATTTTAAATCAACTCTTGGCCATTACTCAACTGATACAATGCTTGGATTATTTAGAAACTTTTTTAATGCCATCCTGTAAGCCTTACTGTTTGGAACACCTTTATAGAATAATGGAAAAATTTTGATAAGAAAACATTTGAGTTGGTAGAGCACAGCAGGAAAACAAATGGATATAAGAAAGAACACTTTCTAAATTCTGTAATTATCTTAACATTTTGTCATAGGGATGGACATTGATTAATATATTCAACTCTATTTGGTGAGTTTTTTCTAAATTAAAGCAAGTACTGTCATGATATATTTCCAAGTTACTTTTGCTACCATTGTTTCCCCAGAATCTGGCCTAATGTCTAACATAGAGAAGGTCTCAATAAATGTGTTTTAATGAAGAATTAATTAGCCCATCTTAAATAAGAACTCTATTTAGCAGTCTGGTTATTTAAATTGCTCAAGCTATTTGGAGCCAGTGCAAAAATTAATAAATAAATACATACATGTTATAACCAAATTATTTTGGTTTCTCTGATTTATATCTCCAAATGGCTCTGAGCTGACAGAGGCTTTCAAATGTCATAGGGAAGTACACTGTATGTGGTGCCTTCTTTATTCCATTAGGAACTAAACAGTGGGGCTAGAATTGAAGCAGAGATTTTATTAGTCTTGCTCTTGCACAGAAATTTTCTAGTCTGATTTTTTTTGTATAAATATTTCAAAATGTGTTGATGTAATCATTCTGCATCCACCAACTAGCACCTATTATTGCTCTCCTTCCAAAGCTATTGGTCAGTTTTCAAGAAATAAAGGCTACCAATGGATTAAGACAACACTTTAAACTCAACAATGTAACCGTTTTATTTTTAGGTCTTGAGAAGGAATGGCAAAATGATCCCAGTGTGGTTCTCAAAGAGTGATGAACTGAACTGACACTCTCTCCTTAGCATCTTGTATTTTTGTTCAGGCTTGTCATCTCACAGTGCAAAAAAACAGTAAAAGTTCAGGCTCTCTTTTATAATCTTTTAAAATATGAACTAGGCTTCAGGCGTGGTGGCTCATACCTGTAATCCCAGCACTTTGGGAGGCCAAAGCAAGCAGATCACCTGAGGTCAGGAGTTCAAGACCAGCCTGACCCATATGGTGAAACCCCGTCTCTGCTAAAAATACAAAAATTAGCCAGGCGTGGTGGCAGGAGCCTGTAATCCCAGCTACTCAGGAAGCTGAGACAGAAGAATTGCTCAAACCTGGGCAGCAGAGGTTGCAGTGAGCTGAGATCGTGCCATTGCACTCCAGTCTAAGATATGAGGTGAAACTCCATCTCAAAATACTGAACTAAAAAGTCAATTTGTAATTAGGATAAATTGCATGTTTGCTAGTACCCTCCATCATCCCTTCACAATCGTTCTGGATTCCTCTTTTCCCTGCAGTGTCCCAACAGGCTGACTTTCACAGACTGCATCATCCAGTTTCCCTTGCCCTCTGGCTTCTGGTTGCATTTGACCAATAGTTGGGACTGTCAGGAAATTAAAAGGAAAAAGGAGAGAGAATTGGGTGTCTAACCCTGGGAGCCATGTTTCAGTATGGCTGCCATTTTTTATTTATTTATTTATTTTTGAGATAGAATCTTGTTCTGTACCCTAGGCTGGAAGTCCAGTGGCACAATTTCAGCTCAGTGCAACCTCTGTCTCCTAGGTTTAAGTGATTCTCCCGCCTCAGCCTTGCAGAGTAGCTGACACTGCAGGCACATACCATCACTCCCAGCTAATATTTGTATTTTTAATAGAGACAGGGTTTCACCATATTGGCCAGGCTGGTCTCAATCTTCTGACCTCAAGTGATCCACCTGCCCCGGCCTCACATAGTGCTGGGATGAGCCACCATGCTGGGCTGGTGTATCTGCTTTTCTAACTCTTGTAGGCTGGCCTCTCTCTCAAGGATACAGTTCTCACCATGTTAAATCAACAGCTCCTTCCTTATATCTCTTCAGACCCAGGTGCTGAAATAGTTTCCTGTACTACTCCCAAATTGGTTCCTTTAACCCTGCCCATGTCCCTGTATATAATGACTTCATTAAAGTTTTGAGTGTGTCATATTTTCCTACTGGGACCAAATCTGATAAAATTATATTCAAACGCATTGTATCATTTTAGGATTAATTAAGTATATCAACTAGTTTTGATAGCACAACAGAAACAATGAACACTGACTTACCTAAGAAAAAGATTTATTTTTCCTTCAGCTGAAAGCCACTTAAAGATAGGTATGGTGGTTTCATATGTTAGGGACCTGGGCTCTTGTTTCACAGGTCTCAGTAAGTGGCTTCTCCCATATGGTTCTAAGTACCTGCTGAAGCTCAAGCCATGAAGAATGTACTGCCCCCCTTGAAGGAGATTCCAAAATTAAACTTAAAAGAGACTTGTAAATTTATACCTCATCGGCTAGACTGAGTCAATTGACTACTGTCCTGTTGCAAGAGAAGATTTGGAAAGGTAGTATTTCAGTTCATCCACAGCAGAAAATACCCTGATAATTATGAAACTTTAGAAAATATTTAAATCCTGGAAAAGAATCTGGCTACATAGCACATCTACCAATTCAAATTTCCATTAACTCATAGAATACTGCTAGATGGTATAATTCCTTTCCCAGCTCTCCTAAGGCTAGTAGACAAACACTCTTTTCACAAAGTTATACTAAATAGTAGCAAGAATAGCTTTATATAGAAACATTTCAAATAGGAAGTGAATGAGGGACATATAGTGCCTGAGAATTCCTAATTACCATCACTCCTTAGCTTTCTATTCCAAGACAATGCTAGTCAGTTAACAGTAGCTCTCTGAAACTGATTGTATCCTATTTAGAGAGATCTGGCATGAACGTTTCAGCTTGACTTTGTCATAATGATATGATCTCTTGAGGAGTGGGCTCAAGGGAAAGGAGGCACCAAATCATCAACTTAATTCTGGCACCTGATCACTTCCTTGCCAATTTGAGTAGTTTTTATGTTTTTACTCAACAAAACATTTCCTTCCTTAAAGGAAAATAATTTTTAAAGAGCTTTTCATTCATGTTATATTCTAAGCACGTGGAAATGGCTAATTCCACTCTAATTCTATGTTTACCAACCATTCTTTGATCCCATGATTTCAGTCTCCACCAGCAGCAGTTTCCTATCAACAGATCTTTTAATTTACTAAGTATTAGATTAACCAGGTGCATGAACTCCTGTGAGTGAAGCAACAAATATGGATTTTTTTCAGCCTGCACTTGGTCCTGAAGAGCCAAGAGAAATGATCTATGAGAAAAAAAAGTTATAGTCTGGCTCCATCTGACCTTAGGAGAAAAGGTTGAAAAGGGTCTGCTGCTGCTTCTATTCTTACCTGGCTAACTTATCAAGGCAGCAGACCAGCTAGAAATTAAGTGGCCGAGCTGCATGCAGTGGCTCGTGTCTGTAATCCCAGCACTTTGGGAAGACAAGGCGGGCGTATCATGATGTCAAGAGATGGAGACCATCCTGGCCAACATGATGAAACCCTGACTCTACTAAAAATATAAAAATTAGCTGGGCATGGTGGTGCCCTCCTGTAGTCCCAGCTACTCGGGAACCTGAGGCAGTAGAATTACTTGAACCCTGGAGGCAGAGGTTGCAGTGAGCCAAGATCGCACCGCTGCACTCCAGCCTGGCAACAGAGCAAGACTCCATCTAAAAAAAAGAAAAAAGGAAGGAAGGGAGGGAGGGAAAGAAAGAGGGAGAGACAAAAGGAAGAAAAAGAGGAAGAAAGAAAGAAAAAGGAAAAAGAAGAAAGAAAAGAAGAAAAGAAAGATTAGTGGCAGAAGCCCCAGCTGGTAATAGAGGTGCATTTGCCCGGAGCTTCCTCTTGCTTCTTATTTTTCCTGGGAATCAAATAGGTCATCAGGAAGCAGCTGAAAAGAAAGTGGATCAAAAAAAAAAAAAAAAAAAAAAGGAGCTACTTAAGAACCCCACACCAAGAAATAACAATATGTGGTAGAGTTGTTACTGTCTGTAATGGTATTATAAAACATGTCTGCAGACTTTTTGATGCTTCTCCCATTGAGAGGTGAAGATATATGTCCCCTTACATGACTCTGTGTCAATCTTAGTGACTTGCTTATAGCCAACAGAATACATCCAAAGTGACACAGCATAATTTCCAAAACTAATTCAGTAAAGGTTTGTGCCTAATTTTCTTAGGATGCTGATGCATTTTGGCTGTGTGAAAACAGACTCATATAGTAAACTGGTACCAGTAGAGTGGGGCAGTGCTGTAAAGATACCCAGAAATATGGAAGTGACTTTGGAACTGGGTAACCGGCAGAAGTTGGAACAGTTTGGAGGGCTCAAAGAAGACAGGAAGATGTGGGAAAGCTTGAAACTTCCTGAGACTTGATGAATGCTTTTGACCAAAATGCTGATAATGATATGGACAATGAAATCCAGGCTGAGGTGGTCTCAGATGGAGATGAAGAACTTGTTGGAAACTGAAGTAAACATGACACTTGATATGTTTTAGCAGAGACTGGTGGCATTTTGCCCCTGCCCTAGAGATCTGTGGAACTTTGAACATGAGGGAAATGATTTAGGGTATCTGGCAGAAGAAATTTCTAAGCACCAGAGTATTCAAGAAGTGACTTGGGTGCTGTTAAAAGCACTCCATTTTAAAAGGGAAACAGCAAAAAAGTTCAGAAACTGTTCAGTCTGATGATGCAGCCTGAAATCCATTTTTTGACAGGAAATTCAAGCCACCTGCAGAAATCAGCATAAGTAAAAGAAGCTAAATGTTAATCACCAAGACAATGGGGGAGATGTCTTCAGGGCATGTGAGAGACCTTTGTGGCAGCCCCTCCCCTTACAGGCCTGGAGGCCTGGGAGGAAAGAATGCTTTTGTGGGTGGGGCCCAGGGTCCCCCTGCTCTGTGCATCCTAGGGGCTCAATGCCCTACATCCCTGTCACTCCAGTTGTGGCTAAAATGGGCCAAGATACAGCTCAACCTGTGGCTTAAGTGGGTACAGACCCCAAGCTTTGGCAGCTACCACATGGTATTGGGCCTGTGGGTGCACAGAAGTCAAGAATTGAGGTTTGGGAACTTCCACCTAGATTTCAGAAAATGTATGGAAATGCCTGGATGCCCAGGCAAAAGTTTGCTACAGGAGTGGGGCCCTCATGAAGAACCACTGCTAGGGCAGTGCAGAAGGGAAATGTGGAGTGTGAGCCCCCCACACAGAGTCCCCACTGGGGTACTGCCTAATGGAGCTGGGAGAAGAGGGCCACCATCCTCCAGACCCCAGATTGGTAGATCCAATGACAACTTGCACCATGCTCCTGGAAAAGCAGACACTCAATGTTCAGCCCATGAAAGCAGCCAGGAGGGGTTGTATCTTGCAAAGCCACAGGGGTGGAGCTGCCCAAGGCCATGAGAACCCACCTCTTGCATCAGTGTAACCTGGATGTGAGACAAGGAATCAAAGGAGATTATTTTGAAGCTTAAAGATTTGACCACCCTGCTGGATTTTGGACTTGCATGGGACATTTAGCCCCTTTGTATTGGCCAATTTTTTCCGTTTGGAATGTCTGTACTTACCCAATGCCTGTACCCTCATTGTATCTAGGGAGTAACTAACTTGCTTTTGATTTTACAGGCTTATAGGTGGAAGGAACTTGCCTTGTCTCAGATGAAACTTTGGACTGCAGACTTTTGAGTTAATGCTGAAATGAGTTAAGACTTTAGGGGACTGTTGGGAAAGCAAGATTGGGTTTGAAATGTAAGGACATGGGATTTGGGAGTGGCCAGAGTAGAATGATATGGTTTGGTTGTGTCCCCACCCAAACCTCTTCTTGAATTATAACTCCCAGAATTTCCATGTGTCATGGGAGGGACCCAGTGGGAGGTAATTAAATCATGAAAGTGGGTCTTTCCTGTGCTGTTCTCATGATAGTGAATAAATCTCACAAGATCCGATGGTTTTAAAAAGGGTGGTTTTCCTGCACAGGCTCTCTCTCTTCCCTGCTACTGTCTAAGATGTGACTTGTTCCTCATTTCTTTCTGCCATGATCGTGAGCCCCGCCCCCCACCCAAGACATGGAGGGAACTATGAGTCAATTAAATCTCTTTTCTTATAAATTACCCAGTCTCGGGTGTGTCTTTGCTAGCAGTGTGAAAATGGACTAATACAGATGCTCATTCCTGGAGCCCTGAGTTTTCATATAAGATGACCCACTACTCTGAGGCTGCCATGTTCTGAGAAAACCCATGCACTAGTGTTATGGGATTTTAGTGTTCTAGCTAACAGTCCCAACTGAGTTTCTAACCAATAACCAGAATCAATCGCCAGACATGTGAGTGAAAACCCCTCCAGCCATAGAGTCTTCCCAGCTGAGGCTCTAGAGATAAGCCATCTTCATTTCCGTGTCTAGATTTCTTACACACAGAATCTGTGAGGATAATAAAATGGCTTTTTTATACCACAGAGTTTTGGGGATAGTTTGTTACAAACAACAGTAACAAAAACACCAACTCTATTGAGTCCCTGAAAATCTGGTTGAATCACATAGTTATAAACACTGATGTTCATATTAAGGTCTTCTTAAAGCTGGGTGGTCACTACCATTAATAGAGAGGCTACATAGCATGATGCTATGAACATGAGCTATAGAGCTAAATTTTGGCAAGCTACCTCCTGAGTCTCCACATCATGATCTAGTAAACAGGAATAGCAATTTCCGTCATGCAGAGTTCTCATGTGGATTAGAGTTGATAAAACACTTAGCACAATGACTAGCAAAGAAGCAGAACCAATTTTTAAAATAGTTTAACAATACTATAATTTTCTGATTTTATGTTCCCTTTATTTTACGAAGCTTTATTTTGTTAGTGATTTCCTTATTTTATGAATTATAATCACTATATACTGCTATGGATGAACATACCCGTAAGAGTGTTTTGGTTCAATGACCAATATAATTAGAAAATGAGAGTGCCAGGAAAAACAAATACAGGGTTATTAGTGCCCTTGGCTGAAAATCGGCATGTCCTACCAAGCTGACTGCCATGACTAAGATTGAATGAGCCATGATCATCAGAGTGACTGAAAATTAAGAAAGAAAATTAATTCCCAAAGAAAATCACTGTAGATCTCATTATTTCAGGAATAACTTACCTTAGGACTTTAATTAAAAATAATATTTATTCAAAATAAATGAGTGCTGGCAGGTTTCTGCAGAAACTGTAATTTTGGTTATGCTAAATTTTGTTATATTAAGGCAAACATCATTAATCTCATTTGAGATGCCCCCTGTCTGACAGTCCTTACAGCACTAGGGCAGTTTCTTGCAGAAGCCTTTTTATCTTCACAAAAGAGTTATAACTCATGCAGATACCTAATGTAAAAAGGTCTGGGTAATTACAGCCATCACATTAAGATCTACTCTGGCATTTTATTATGTTAGCAAGCATCTCATAGTAAATTTGCTCTCAAAAGGAAGCCAATATCTCAACATTACCGTAAAATTAATAGTGGTTATTATTTTATTTATTTATTCTTACCAACCTTTGTTTCAGAAAAGTGCCAAGTGTTTTATTAAAATTCATAAGATATGACCAGATAAAACAGAAATTTCAACAAGCCAATGGAGAAAATGGGACAAAAGAAAGAATGAAAGTAGAACAGTGATAGGGTTTGGCTGTGTCCCCACCCAAATCTCACCTCAAATTATAATCCAAGTTTTAATCCCCACATGTCAAGGGAGCGACCTGGGAGAAGGCGGTTGGATCATGGGGGGAGATTCCTCCATGCTGATAGTGAAAATGAGTGAGTTCTCACAAGATCTGGTTATTTGATAAGTGTCTGGTGCTTCCCCCTTCTCTCTGTCTCTCACCCATCACCACGTTAAGACATACCTTGCTTCCCTTAGCCTTCTGCCATGATTGTAAGTTTCCTGAGATCCCAGGTAGTATCTTATAGCAGTGTGAAAACAGACTAATACAGAAAATTGGTACTGAGGTAATGGGGCATTCTTATAAGATATCCAAGAATGTGGAAACAACTTTGGAACTGGTAACAGGCTGAGGCTGGTGCAATTTGGAGGGCTCAGAAGAAGACACAAGGATGAGGGAAGGTTTGGAACTTCCTGAAGACTTGTTGAATGACTTTGACCAAAATGCTGATAGCGTTATGGACAATGAAGTCTAAGCTGAGGTGGTCTCAGATGAAGATGAGGAACTTGTTGGGAACTGGAGCAAAGGTCATTCTTGCTATGCTTTAGCAAAGAAACTGGTGACATTTTGCCCCTGCCCTAAAGATCTGTGGAAATGATGATTGCATCATGAGGGCAGTTTCCCCCATGCTGTTCTCATGATAGCAAGTGCGTTCTCACAAGATCTGGTTGTTTGATAAATCTCTGGCACTTTCCCCTTCTCTCTTTCTTGCCTGCCACCATGTAAGACATGTTTTGCTTCCCCTTTGTCTTCTGCCATGATTGTAAGTGTCCTGAGACCTCCCCAGTCATGCAGAACTGTGAGTCAATTAAACTTCTTTCCTTTATAAATTACCCAGTTTCGGTAGGATCTTTATAGCAGTGTGAAAACAGACGAATACAAATAGGTAAGTAATTAGAAGGAATGAAGTTAATCTCCATAATGCATACTGTAAAATTTTGTAAAGTCATATACTTTCAAGTTGGCCAGCTGATTGTTTGGTCGTATTTCACATCTTATATCACAATTAACACTGAGAATTTTGTTCTGTAGCTATTCTGATTATTTTTATACAAGTTACTAATAGATATTCATAGTGAGTTAAATAGTATCCTCCCTTAAAATGTACATCCACATATAAAATGTGAATGTGAAATTATTTGGAAATAGTATGTTTGCAGATGTAATCAACTTAAAGATGAAGTCATAGTGTATCAGTGTGGGTCCTAAATCCAGAGACTGGTGTCTTTATAAGGAAAAGGAGAACTGAACTCAGACACACACAGGGGAAAAGGCCATATGATGATGGAGGAAGAGATTGGAGTGGTGCAAGGCAAGCCAAGTATCAGCAACCATGAAAAGCTAGGAAGAGACAAGGAAGGATTCTTCCCTAGAGCTTTCAAAGGAAGCATAGCCCTGCAACAGTTTGATTTCAGACTTTTAACTTCCAAACCTGTGAAAGAATAAATTTGTGTTGTTTTAAGCACACAGGTTGTGGTAGTTTCTTAAGGCAGCCCTAAGAGACTAATAAAATGCTTAAACATTTTTTTTTTTTACTGAGAACCTAGAGTGCATACTCAATATTAATGTAAAAGTTTGAAGGAGAGAAAATAAGGTAAGAGAAAGAATCTCCTAAAAATATTGCCTAGTTTTTTGTTTAACACCCCTGACTCTACTATAGATGAGAAAACAAGTAACAAGTAAACTAATGACTAATATTATGAGAAAAAAAATTGGAAGCAGTCACCTTTAGTTTAATAGATTGTTTTTATATAAAAATATGGGCTTTTGATATTTTATTATATACATTATTAGAGTCTAATTTTGCCAAAGCTATACAGGGAGGACTGTTTTCATAAATAAGAAATTGAAAGGCAGGCACTTTAAAGCAGAGACCAAAATGATTTCAATCTATTTTAAGACTGACTAAAGAGAATTAAAAGGGTAATATAATACCCAGAACCTGATAAAGTTATGCTAACGTTTTGTGGTCCAAATGAAAAATTAATCTGTAATGTAAATATCCTGCAGAAATAAAACAACTGTCTCATGGCCCTGGAATTTTAAAATATGACCCTTCATTGATATGGTTGGTAACTGGTGTTCACTCACAAAGGCCTACTGCCAGGAGTCAGGGCACTTTGCTTCTCAGCTCTTATAACACAAGACCTGCCATCAACATAGTTTTGAGTTACATTCAAAAGGCAGAATGTGGATGTTACTGGGATCATGTGTCTCTTTCATGCCATGAAAATTCACTCTAACTAGATCACAGGCTTGCAGCCTATGGGCCAGGTTCACCCAAAGATTTGTTTGGCCTGCTATTTTGTTTTTAATTAATTGCTAACTTTTTCTTAATTTTAATTAATTGCTAACTTTAAAAATTAGATTTTATATATAATTCCCTATTACCTGTGGGCATGAATTTCTTTAGGGCAATCATCTAGAACTGAATAGCAGTATTCCTTCTGCTGGAGGTAAGCCTGGCAGTGCCCACCATGCCAGGTCCCTGTGAATATATAGCACAGTGATAAGAGTTAAGGTCCTCTGATTGTGTGACCTTGAGCAAGTAGTTTTTCTTCTTTGACCTGTATCATCCTCTTGTATAATAGGCATACTTATAGTGTTTATCGCATTAGATCGTTTGGGGGATTAAGGGAGTTAAAATTTATAAAGCAGTTAGAGCACTGCCTGGCACACAGTAGAAACTCAACAAATGTTAGTTTTTAAATTCTTATTATTAATTCTTATTCACCTTATCATCTTACCTAGTTCACTTCCCTCATGTTTTTACTTGCCTGATCTCTATTGGTGTTTGTGTTTTTGACTCCAACTCTGGGTAAAGCCCTATCCTCAACTGCAGGTAAAGGAGACAGCTAGTCTCCTGTGTGTTAGGCAGTGAGTGGGGCCAGCTGAGATTATACCCAGTGATTAAGAGCCCAGATTCTACACTAGGCCTGAGTTCCAATCCCAGTTCTTCCACTTTCTGGCAATACAGGCTTTGGCAAGTTAGTTAATTCTCTAAAACCTATGCTCACTTATGTAAAATAGTAATCAAACTGTTGTGAATTGCAGGAACGGAAAACCAGACACCCACATTTTCTCACCAATAAGTGGAAGCTAAGTAAGAACACATGGACATGTTGGGGGCAACAACACAAACTGGGGCCTGTGGGAGGGGGGAAAGGGAGGCAGAGCAGCAGGAAGAATAGTTAATGGATGCTGGCATTGATACCTAGGTGATGAGCTGACTTGTACAGCAGACCACTGTGGCACACGTTTACCTATGTAACAAACCTGCACGTCCTGCACATGTGCCCCAGAAATTAAAATAGGAGTTGAAGGAAAAAAAAAAAAAAAACTGTTGCGAATCAATGTGCCTAGTACATAGGTTTTAGCTTTTATTATTGACAACCTGTAGCAGACCCCAACATTTTCCCACCCACCGACAACCTCTGGCCTCGGCTGTTTTATTTCTCCCAACAGGCTGCCAGTGCCACTCAGTAGTCTGCACCTTGCCGGAGGCCATTTCCCAAGGGAGTTTCTAGGTCTTTGGGAGATATAAATTGGGAGGAAATCAGGTATAGCTTGGAGCCACTCATTCTCAATTCCCTAGCTCCCCTTTACCTTGTTACCCCAGGATATATATCACAAATGGCATTAAAACTTACATGACCTTATGACTGTTGCATCCTTTCTAGCTTCTTGAAATTAAAAACAATTATTTTGTGATTATTTCTACCTTTTCAAATAGTGAGGACATCTAAAATGTGACAAAGGGACGAAGGCATTCCAGATTCTTAATGCTTTCCAAAATAATTTACTTGTCCTCTGGACAGACTTCAGTTGATTGCCTTAGCAGTGGGGCCTCCAAACTACAGCATGAACGCTCTCCAAATCTTATCAAGGATTTAAAAATAACACTCTAGACAGCCACATTAAAGTGTTCCTGAGAACAGATGACCTCAACAGTATTTTCTGAAGAATGTTTTCTACTATTCAACTTGTTTTAGGTTCTATAATTGTAAGATTTTTTATTTTTTAAAATGAGTGTTTCTAAGACAGTAGCAACTATCAAAGTGTTGACTCAACAGAAATATCTTTCTTATAAAATTATTGTCTGTAGAAAAAAGGTTTCAGAATCTCAATGACAATAAAGATTCAAGAATAGCTGAATTTTAAGTTGATTATTAAAACTTAATCAGGAAAAACACAAACATGGCCATAGTAGCCTTATTTTTTAAGCCAAAAAAAAAAAGCAATCCAAAAATCTATCAACAGTAGATGGGTAAATTACTTGTAAATTCAAATGCTAGAATACAACAAAGAAAAAAGTAAACTATTGCTACATGTAACAGGAAGGATAAATTTTGCAGACATAATGTTAAGTGAAAGAAACAAATCTCAGAATACTGGTTACCCTAGAGGTACCCTTCTGGTCCCTCTAATAAAAAAATCTTAGAATTATAGAACCTAAACATGGATGGGAAAGGAACACAAGGGAATTTTCTTGAATATTGGAAATGCTTTATATCTTCAGCTGGGTGTTGTTTATATAGGTTTATACATCTCTAAAGAGTTATTGAGCTATACATTTAAGTGCAGTAGACTTTACCATGTTTAAGTTATACTTCAATTTAAAACATAAATTTTAAAGACTAAGAAACCTTTGAATGTGGACTTTCATTCTTATTCTTTTTATTTATTTTTTTATTTTTTTGAAACGGAGTCTCACTCTGTCACCCAGGCTGGAGTGCAGTGGTGTGATCTTGGCTCACTGCAACCTCCGACTCCCAGGTTCAAGCAGTTCTCTTACCTCAGCCTCCCGAGTAGCTGGGACTACAGGCACACACTGCCAAGCCCAGCTAATTTTTTTTTTTTTTTTTTTAATAGTAGAGACAGTGTTTCACCGTGTTTCCCAGGCTGGTCAAGAACTCCTGAGCTCAGACAACCTGCCTGCCTCAGCCTCACAAAGTGCTGGGATTACAGGTATGAGCCACCGTGCCTAGCTGGATGTGGACTTTCATTCATCAACTGCACATGGTTCCATTATGGGCTGTGTGTAAAGTTAGAGTTTTTGTCACCAATAATTGGTATATTTGTATTTGACATTGTCATTCAAATTATTTGTCTTTAGATTAATAGCATTCGTTTTGTTCATTGAATAACAGTTTAAGTGTTGTTTTGTTTTTCAGGAAAATTGAAAAACTTTACGTACTTAAACCAAACAACCTAAGTTTGGATACTCCCAGCAGCTTTACATTTATGTAATTCCATACCATCAAGTCCTTTTTTATTATCATGAGTCAGCTGTGGGTAGAAGGAAATGGCCTTCAAAATGGTCAGTTCTGGATCAGAATTCACATTAAACCACTCACCAGCTAGAAGGCCACTTATAGTTGAATCATGCCAGCTAAAAATCACTTCCTCTACCTGAACCTATGTTCGCACCTGCAAAATGTAAATAATGCCTCCCTCATAGCATTATTTGAAAGAATTAGTTGGAATAATGTTTACAAAACTCTTGGTAGATACTTTTTAAATAGGAACTATTACTGAATAGAAATTCGCACTTATTTAAATCACTATTTTATTTATTCTTTTCAACTTTTATTTCATGTTCATGGGTTACACGTGCAGGTTTGTTACATGAATAAATTGTGTGTCATGGGGGTTTGTTGTACAGATTATTTTATCTCCCTGATAATAAGCATAGTATCTGGTAGGTAGGTTCTCAATTTTCACCCTCCTCCCACCTTCCACCCTCAAGTGGGCCCCAGTGTCTATTGTTCCCTTCTTTGTGTCCACATGTAGTTCATATTTAGCTCCCATGTACAAATGAGAATATGCAGTATTTGATTTTCTGTTCCTGCATTAATTACCTTAGGGTAATAACCTCCAGCTGCATTCATGTTGCTGCAGAGGACGTCACCTCATTCTTTTTATGGCTGTGTAGTATTCCATTGCTTATATGTACCACATTTTCTTCATCCATTTCACCATTTATGAGTATTTAGGTTGAATCCATGTTTTTGCTACTGTAAATAGTGCTTCAATGAACATATGTGTGTATGTGTCTTTATGGTAGAAGGTAAAGGATTATTTTTAAAAGATTATAAATTACATCCCTAAGTATCCAAGCCTCAAATATGTTCAACAAAGGAAGGGAGGGAAAGGCCAAAACTTCTGTCTATGCTTATTAAACAACAGTGTAATCTTTGCTCAGCCCTGACTTCCAAAGCAGGCCTTGACTTCCTCTTCAGATTTTTCTGGCATCCTTACCCACTCTGGCTCACCCATCCATCACTGAAACAGAACATTCCCCTACTTCTCTCACATTTTCCCTCATTACCACCTGAATTCTATGACCCCACTCCAGGGCCCAGAGCCCCAGCTTTTTGCCTATAGCATCTTTTCACTAAAGCCAATCTCTTGTTACCAACCTCCCCAAAAGTGGTCTTTACTCAACAGTATTCAAACCAAACTCAATTATAATTTGTGCAAAATAAACCACTAGTCATAGGCATACACATATACAGGTAAAAGCTATAAAAGTAAATGTGACCTTAAAAGTCTGCTGCTTTATTTCTTTGTTAACTCAAGTCTTCTTTAAATTTTTACTTCACTGGAGGAAATATTTGCTCTAAAGAGTGTATTTCTCAAAGGTAGAGGCATGCTATTGGCATTTAAGGAAAGACAATTCATTGTGCCAGACTGTGCCACACACAGTGAGATGTTTAGTGCCCTTGGCCCTACCCAGTGAGGGCAATAAAGATGACTTCAGGAGTGTAGCATGAATAGCAAGCAACTACACCTGGGCATTGCCTCCCTGGAAGAGGAAACAGGGTGACTCTCAGTAGAATGTAAGCCCAGAAGATAAATTAAGGTCGATTGCAAGAAAATAAAATTACATTTCTTGCACATGAGTTTGAGGATGAAGCTTGGCACTCAATTAACTCCTATGTAGTGGAAAGAATTCAGGATTAGGAACAGCATTGCTATGAACATGAATATAACACCTAGGGGAGCACCAGTCAAATCATATACATTACAGCCTTGTATGTTCATTAAGACAAATTTTTCATTAATGGAAGTATCTTGAGAGGGAGGCACTTTTTCTAATTTAAGCAAAGATGCCATATGGACTAGAGGCAGCCCTTTTGGGAGTTCAAAGACCTTAGGATCTATGCTCTTTACGTCACTTAATTGCTATGCACCATTTTCCCATCTTTCAAAAGGATATAAAGCAAAACTGTTAGAGGACTGGTAAGACAGCTGACTGGAAAGAAGGTAAAAACAAAAAGTAAAATGAAACATATATTTTTGAGAAAATGACTGCATGATACTTTAAATTTCTTTTTAATTTGAAAGGAAGATCGTGTGGTTAGAGAGAGGTTCTGAAACTATCTTAGCTCATGAACCCTTAGTTCCTGAGTAATTGTTTCATTGTGCTCCCTAGGTCTAAAGAAATACTGAATAGGTTCGTTATTGCATAATTAAGTTAGAAACAGCGTATTTCTGACCTAAAAACTCAGCAACTTTAAAAAATAATGCACATAAATGGAAAGAAACATATTTTTGTATCATTCTTAAATAATCATACTAACAGATGTGTGCCTACCTAGCAAAGCACAATTTTTCAAACCTTAGAAACAGACTGAATATTGTCAGCAGTCTTTCCTGTTCCACATTGACATTTTCATCACAGCAACTTGCAAAAACCTACCTTTCCAATGATGTGACATCATCTAAAGCAATGTAGTGCAATCTAATATTGAAATATGTGAACTGCCCTAAACGAGTACATTGCACAATGTCTAACACATGCCAAGTTTCTCTCAAAATTTGTCCCATAATCCCTTGTGAGTTCGTTATGGCATCTCACTCCTAGAGAGGATCTCTGTGCACTGTTTAAGACAAAGGGATTAGGACAACGAAACCCTAGACACATTGAAATTAACTGTAGTAAAGGTGTTTGCAATGGCCTAATACTCATGAGTTTGAAAAGCTATTATTAAAAGTTCAGCACGAAAGAGCCTGTTTATTTTCTTTTGAGCACTTGAGATAATGTCTTCAGAAACGTTTTGACAATTCTGAGATGTTGTAACAACAGTATTTGTAAAATTAGCTGGTGAAAGAGCGGTCCACTAGAATGTAAGTTCCAAGAGGCCAGGGAGTTTTGTATCCTCAACGTCTAGAATAATATCTGGGATATTACTAGTCCTTAGTAAGTATTGGATGAATTAATGAAAGAAATATGAAATCATTTACATTTTGAAGTCTTGGTGTTTTTAATAGAGTTGCAGAGTTGGCTTGGGTTTCATGCTTTTCTGTATATTTCCTTGGTCAGTGTCCTTCCAAATGAAATTTAAGCAACAGTGTAGTTCTAGTTTTATATGTAAAAGTGTTTACCACACATATTTGCTCAATAAATAATTTTTTAAAAAGGGAGGCAAAGTATGGATGGTGGTGAGAATATAGGCTTTGGTATAAGACAAATCTGGGTTTGAATTGAGTAATATCAAATTTCAATTATCAAAATTTAATCAAATTATCAAATTTCAAATCAATTATCATCAAAATTCAATTATCAAATATCTCTGGGTCCCAGCTTTTTTATATGTAATATAGGAATAAACATATTATGTATGGTTGTTGTAAACGTTAAATGAGAAAATATATGTGAAGCACTTAGTGCAATGCTTGGAACATATGAAGTGTAAATGAGAGCTATTATCCTACTAGGCAATTTTCAGTTTACTTGCCTCATCTCATTCCTCACTCAGGAGGTGAGTTTTAAGGCATATGAGTAGAACTGTACATTATACACACCAGGCAAATGTTACTTTAGGACTGCACTGGTCTGGAATGCTTTTCCACTAAACATCCACTTCCTTCCTACGAGTCTTTGCTCAAATCCACCTTCGTGAGGCATACATGAAACTTCCTATTTATAATTGCACCTCTCCATACTCCTTGCCCTGATCAGCTTTTCTCCCTAACACTTATCACCATATAATATACTATTTTCTATTTTGTTTTAGTTTGTCCTTACAAGAACATAAACTCCAGGAAGGAGGAGATTTTTGTCTGTTTCGTTCAATGATGTCTAAGGTGCAGATCAGTCCCCAACACTGGGTAGTCACTCAATAAATATTTGTAGAATTGAATTTATGTGATTTGAATATATTTCCACTGAATTTTGTAGTTTTTAGTTTGGGTCCATTTAGCTTGTCGGCATCATTTAAAAAAATGATTGCCTGCTTTCATCCTGCATCTTTAAGTATGACTCATCACTCACATACCATATAACCAGCACTCACTCGGGAAAGCTCCAGGTACCCAGCTCAGTTCAATTATCTGTGTGACTAGCTGTGTGAACCTTAGCAATTTATTCAGTTTCTCTGTGTCTTGAATGCATCATCTATACACGGGATAAAAGCCATCTCCATATAACTGTTAATAAGGATTCAATGAGGTAATGCATAGGGAATGCCTACAACAGTGCCTGGCACACATTCAATAAATATTAGCTATTATGATTATATTTACAGCCAAGTCCAGGACCCTTTCCTCTCAGTCCTATTATGCATATCTATTGCTCCCATGCTGGGGTATTCATTCTCTCCAGACCCACCCTTTCTTTCATTTCCATCTCTTACTCATCAGTTCTGAAAATGATGTCAAGGTCTCTTCAGTGCCAACTCTCCTCTGTCTTCCTTTTTTTTTTTTTTTTTTTTTTTTTTTTTTTGCATTTGTCATTTGTCATTAGATCCAAACTGTATTCAGAAGCTTCAGCTAAAATTCCCTGACTAACCTGTGCCTAGACTGAAGCTTTTCTATTTTAACAATGTGATTCTAAGAAAAATTCCCATAGAAGCTAGAGGGTAACATTACAAATTTTCTTAGCCTTAATCCAGAACTATTTTAATTCTATCTTTTATCACATAACTTACTCCATTTCAATTTTTTTTTAAGTGTGTCCTCCTTAACATCTCATGCTTTTACTATTTTAAAGAGAAAAACAATTTCAGGTCTTATAAAACAGTTTTGTTTGCCTTGAAATTTATTTAGAAATTTTAGACATTTTTGTGTATCTTCTCTCTGAGCTTTATGCTGAGTCCAGAGGAAAAGAAAATATGCTCTTCCCTGGATGGGCTGTGCCATCTCATCTTGGGCTGTGAAGTCTGCCCTATCCCATGTCACCAGTCTCAGGAGAAGGAAGGTGCCAGAGAACTTGGCTAAAAAAGGGGGGTGGGGAGTAAAAGGTCCAAAGGATTAAATTTCCGGCTCCCAAAATAACGCCTGACTACTCCTGTCACCTCCAAATCAGGCCCTGCACACTTCTTCATGCTGGCAGAATGCCACCTCTCTGGCCTGATCCCAGGGGGCCCTGATGAGCTATGGGTGCCCCTTTTTCTCTGCAAGACAGTCCGGTAGAGAAGCTGGAGAGCCCACTGAATTAAGGGTGGACATGCAAGATGTATTTTCTCTTTTCTTATACTCTTATCATCTCCTTACTTAATCTCTCTTCTGTCTTCTCCATCTGTCTTCAGGCTCCTGAAAGACCCCGTGATAATGTTTTCTAAAACTTAATACTTTGAGTCCCACTATCATGATGTTCTCCTCCCCTGCTCTGCCTACCCACCTCCACCCCACCATATCCAAATCCCACCTGTTCTATTTGATAGCTTACTTTTTCGCTTAAAAATGTAAAATCTAGCTCTTAATGTATAGCACTGCTTTAAATTTAAAATCAGTTTCCTTGCCATAAAAGGAAAGCTCCCTGATAAATGTAATGAAAACAAAAATATATAGTAATGGAATTTTAGTTGGATATGGCTGCTTGCTGCAGGCCTGTACTTAACTTCTGCTGTTAGGTTAAGAAATGCTGAAGAAGTGTTAAAAACATATCGGCATCGAAGTGAGACTTGATCTTCGAAATAAAGACACAGAAAGAGAACCAAACTTTCTGTGAAAGTTTGTTGAAATCTGATAGGCTTCCTTCATCCCATTTCCTTCAGCAAGAAGTAAATACACTACTTGCTAACTGTACTAAAAAAAAACGTTTTGCACATTTTTTTTTTTCTATTATTTGCTCACAGCTTTTGACCAACTACCAGAGAATGTTTCGGAAACAAGACTAACTCCCGTGGATGACAGAATGAGACAGTCGAATGGGACACTGGGTGTCACCTGGTTCAAATCTTGACCCATTTTCATTTTCCACGAAAAAAAGACTTGCGGCTCGGAACCGAAGGAGACATGCCCAAGGTCACAGAAAAGGTGGTCTAATGTTTTGGTTCCTGCAGCCCAGAGAACAAGCTATCCCATCCCGCGGGAGCCTTGGCGAAAACCTGCCCATGGCGCAAGGCCAAAGTTCTCGCCTCCAGTGTGTTGATCGCGGTTGCCTGGGCAGCGGCGCATTGTTCCCCGCCTCTTCCTGGTGACGTCACGGAACAATGTCCAATGAGAAAGGAAAGCGGCTCGGCGCCGCGCACCTCCGGGCGAGCACCTCCTGCGCCGCGGCTAGAGAGGCGTCGTCAGTGCAGGAGGCTGGGTCGGGTCGCGGCCGCGGCGGGTTAACATCGTTTTTCCAGTCTGTCCGCGGCTACCGCCGCCTGAGACAGAACCAGAATGTTCAGGATGCTGAGTAGCAGCTTTGAGGAGGACCCCTTCTTCTCGTAAGTTGCGGGAGCCAGGAGCCCGAGGTCGCGCGGGAATTTGGGGATTTTGAGGGAAGCTTTTTTAAGGGAAAAGAGCGAGTTTTAGAGGGTGAAAGAGAATGCGGTGTAACTCAGGAGGCAGTTTGAGGGAGATGAGAATTTGGAGGCCTGGGAGGGAAGAGAGAGGGAGACTCAGTGGTGTGTGAGAGAGGGAAGAGAAGGATTTGGGAGCGTGAGGTGGAGATAGGATGGTTTGGATGTGTGAGGTGGGCAGAAGTTTGGGAGTGTGAGGTAGGGGAAGGAAAGTTGAGGGCATGAGGTGGGGGAAGGTGTTTGAGAGCTTGAAGTGAGGGGAGAAGGGTTGAAGGCGTGAGGTGGAGGAAGAAGGGTTTGGGAGTGTGAGGTGGGGGGTAGGAGGGTTGAGAGAGTGAGGTAGGGAAAGGGTTTGGGAGATGAGTTGCTAGGGAAGAGGGTTGAGGGCGTGAAGTGGTGGGAGGAGGGCTTGGGGGAATGAGATGGGGGAGGGTTGAGGGCGTGAGGTGGACAGAGGAGGATTTGGGGGCATGAGGTGGGTTTGGGGATGTGAGGTGTGGAAGGAGAGTTGAGGTCATGAAGTAGGGGAAGAAGAGTTGAGAGCATGAGGTGGGGAGAAGAGTTGAGAGCATGTGGTGGGGAGGGGTTTGAGGACGTGAAGTAAAAGGAGGAGGGTTTGGGGCGTGAGGTGTGGGAGGAGGGTTGAGGGCTTGACTTGGAGGGAGGAGGGTTTGGGAGCGTGAGGTGCTGGGGAGGGTTGAAAGCCAGAGGTGCAGGGTGGAGGGGAGGAGGGTTTGAGGGTGAGTTGGTGGGGAGGGTTTGGGAACGTGAGATGGCGAGAGGAGAGTTGAGGGCATGAGGTGGATGGGGAAGATTTGAGGACTGAGGAGGGTTGGGGGAGTGAGGTGGGGGAAGGAGGGTTGTGGGTGTGAGGTGAGGGGAAGGGTTGAGGGCGTAAGGTAAGGGGAGGAGGGTTTGGGGGAGTGAGGTGTGGGAGCAGGAGGGTTGAAAGTGTGAGGTGGACTGAGGAGAGTTGATGGCCTGAGGTTAGGGGAGGAGGGTTGAGAAAGGGAGGTGGACAGAGAGCTGAGGGTATCAGGTGTGGGAGGAGGATTGGGGGCATCAGTTGTGGGGAGTAGGGTTTGGGGCGTGAGGTGGAAAGAGGGCCGAGTAGCTTCCCTCCCTCACGCTGCCGGTGTGCCTGCTGCTCTCCACTTGGTCAGACTTTGGGTGCCCGCCATGGCTTCCCATGTCCAGAGTCCGCCTTTGCAGCTGCAAGGGCTTTGCAGGTGACATAGCTGCCATCTCGGTGAAACTTCTAGTGAGAATTATGTTCACATAATTGCAAATGGGAGCAGGGAATATTTTATAGCTCCCCTTTAAACTGCAAATAGTAGCAGGGAGTATGTTATAGCATGGCAGTTCGTTGAAAAGGGAAAGTTTTTAAAACAGCATTTTCCCTGTGAGTGGGGAATGTGTCTGTGAGAGCACAACAAAGTTGGAGAGTTATGCTCTCTCTTCGAAGGTGTTGGAAGTTTCCAAGTGCGCTGTTTCCTTTGCTTACTTTGTTACAGAGCTAACCTTGTTTGTGAAGGGACTCCTCTTTCTGTCAAAACTAGAAATAGGACAGGGAAGCTGATGAGGGGATGGTGTATTTAACACCTCAGGGAAGCAAGTGCCATTCATTGCCTTTTGAAGGTTCCCAGTGAAATAATGAGATGCCGTAGGAAGAAGGCATCCAGAAATTAGTTTCACTATGATTTCTTTTTCTGAGATGTGAGGGTTTTTTTTAAATTCTAACTTTGGTGATTATTATAAATATATTGACATAGTATAGTTGCATCCTTAAGAGGAGAAATTTGTAATCTTTTTAGCCCAAGTGTGTTTTGCCAGTTCGAATTTTGAATTCGTGTCTAGTTTATTTTGATCCCTTAAATTTTCTAGGTTTGCAATTTGGAGAGCATTTTTAAAAAGGTTTTAAAATAACAGTTTATCGCATGTATTTTTCAAACAGTGTGTGTGGGGGGGGTGTTGTGTGTGTTTGTTTGAGACAGGGTCTCACTCTGTTTCCCAGACCAGAGTGCAGTGGCAGGGACTCGGCTCACTGCAGCAAGTGCTTCTCAGGCTCAAGCAATCCTCCTGCCTCAGCCTGACAAGTAGTTGGGAACACAGGAGGGAGCCACCACACCTGGCTAATTTTTTTGTAGAGACGGAGTTTCGCCGTGTTACCCAGACAGGTCTCAAACTCTTGAGCTCAAGCAATCTGCTTGCCTTGGCCTCCCAAAATGCTGGGATTACAGGCCTGAGCCACTTCGCCCCAGCCAATGTTTTTGTTTAAATAAATGATTAGACTTAACTGTGTTTGTACTAATTTAAAACAAAATAACATTAATAATTAAAAAGATAATGAACAGTGGGAAAAGGAAATGATTAATATAGAAAAAATGATTAACTTTTTTTCTGAAGGTTATTTGTTAAGGCATACATGAACTCAGGCAAATTTATTGTGCCATTTTATTTAACTTGTTTAAGGAGCTATTTGGGATACAGACAGTGTTATTTTAACAAGCTTAAATTTTTGTATTATTGTGATTCTCTCTTTTGAAAGCTAGAGGCCAGGCATGGTGGCTCATGCTTGTAATCCCAGCACTTTGGGAGGCCAAGCAGGGTGGATCACCTGAGGTGAGGAGTTTGAAATCAGCCTGATCAACATGGTGAAACCCTTACTTAAAAAAAAAAATACAAAATTAACCAGACATGGTGGCATACACCTGTAGTTTCAGCTACTTAGGAGGCTGAGGCAGGAGAATCGCTTGAATCTGGGAGGCAGAGGTTGCAGTGAGCTGAGATCATGCTGTTGCATTCCAGCCTGTACAAGAGTGAACTCCGTCTCAAAAAAAAAAAAAAAAAAAGAATATTTGAGCCACAGAATATTACTTCGTAAAACCCATAGATTTTATTATTTTGTGTCATATAAGCTCTGGCTTTCAAAAGAATTATAGTAATACAGATTTATAGATTATTAAGCTGTTGAAGATATTCAGTCATTTGTATGTAAATATGACATCATACAATGGTTAACAGCTGAGAAGATTATGATAGACAATTTTTGAGTTGTATTATATCCTTGGTTATACCAAAAGTTGTTTTATATCCTTCATTGTCACAGTTAAAGATTCCATCCTCAACTAAACTGTGACTGTGTAATGAGTATAATATCTTCTTTAAAATGTCTAGCAGAAGTGTAATTTAAACTCTTGAGTGATTCTTTCTGAGCAAAGGCAATGAATTCAAGGGTCAGGGTCAGAAATAGTAACAGACTACAAATAGTAAGCATACAGAAGAACACTCTACCTCCATACTTAGGATGGAAAGGACTATAAGTTGATCTTTCAGTTATCACTGTCTATAGCCATTCTCAAATGCAGGGAGCCATATCATAAAAATTTAAAGGTAAAATTGTTGCACAATTTTACCTTTTTTTTAAAAAAAAGGCTAATCTCGCCGGGCGCGGTGGCTCAAGCCTGTAATCCCAGCACTTTGGGAGGCCGAAGTGGGCGGATCACGAGGTCAAGAGATCAAGACCATGGTGAAACCCCGTCTCTTATGCTAAAAAATACAAAAATTAGCTGGACGTGGTGATGCGCACCTGTGGTCCCAGCTACTCGGGAGGCTGAGGCAGGAGAATTGCTTGAACCCGTGTGGTGGAGGTGGCAGTGAGCCGAGATCGCGCCACTGCACTCCAGCCTGGTGCCTGGTAGCAGAGTGAGACTCTGTCTCAAAAATTAAAAAAAAAAAAAAAAAAAAAAAAAAAAAGGCTAATCTTTATTTATCACAAACGTTTTGCATAGACCTTTTAAATATACAAAACACTGGCCAGAACTCTGCTTACAGACTATCATCTTTCATTATCACAATATGACAGTTAACTTTATAAAATTGATTCATACTTAACAATTTCTTTTCTCCACAATGAGTTGTATTTAAACACACTTCTGGAATATGGGAGAAAAAGAATGTGAGTTTATATTTATTTCAGGTAATCTATTTGACCCACCCCTTTAACCTCAACCCTTAAACAAAATGAGTATCCATTTCTTAAGTCAAACAAAGAACTCATAAAGGTGACAAATTCCTTATTGAATCATCCACTGACCTTAGGAACATAGAGAAGTGAAACACATAGCCCATGCCCACCATCTTTTATGTAAATATTATCCCTGTTGCTAACATTGTGTCAGGTCATAGAAAAGAGTCAGTCACTATTGTTTAATGGTGAGTTGCTTTCCTTTATTCTCTTTTTTGTAGTCAATTTAGTATTTTGTTGATTAAAAGTAATTATCATTTGCTTTTAACAAATAACATTGTTGATGTTGGCATTTTCTAATTAGAACATTACCGTTTTCTAAATAGTCCATTAGAGTTGCTTATATTGTTCACAAGGCTAGTCAATATAAGCAAGCTCTACTGATTTACTAATTATTTAAAAATGGACAAAAAAATGTATGCTTCTTTGATATAAAAATAGAATTACTAAATAGTACGAGACTGATAAAATGCTGTGGTTAAATTGTTAATTACTTAAAATATTTGAGTAAAAAGTAATTATAACCTGTAATTTTGAATTCAAATATATTCAGTTTCAATGTTTACCTTGTAACAGTGCATCTTAAATGTATCTTCAGAAAAGTAAAAGGAAATGTTAAAAGTGAAAATTTTAAAATTTGGTGTTTTGTTATATACTTGGGATTTTTAAACTTTGGTATCATGTCTCAGGGCTGAAGTTATTTCATTGAAAATTTGCATCACAGTATATTCAGATATACCTTTTTAAAACAATATCTGCTGGTTAAAAACACAAAGGTTAAAAGCTAGCACTTCCTGGCATGCAGTTTCTATCACATTTTTATTTGCTAAGAATATGCACATAGTTAAGTAGATACATATAGATGAGAGGATTTTGAGGTTAAATGGTTTTGGCATCCTATACCCTAAAAAACATTGATTATGTAGTATGAAAGTTTATAAATATCTAGTATGATAGGCATCGGCAAGGACTTCATGACTAAAACACCAAAAGCAATGGTAACAAAAGCCAAAAAAGACAAATGAGATCTAATTAAACTAAAGAGATCATTAAAAAATCAGGACACAATAGATCCTGGAGAGGGTGTGAAGAAATAGGAATGCTTTTACACTGTTGGTGGGAGTGTAAATTAATTCAACCATTGTGGAATACAATGTGGCGATTCTTTAAGGATCTGGAACTAGAAATACCATTTGACTCAGCAATCCCATTACTGGGTATATACCCAAAGGGTTATAAATCAATTCTATCATAAAGACACACACATGTATGCTTATTGAAATGCTATTCACAATAGAAAAGACTTCAAACCAACCCAAATGCCCATCAATGATAGACTGGATAAAGAAAATGTGGCACATATACACCGTGAAATACAATGCACCCATAAAAAAGGATGAGTTCATGTCCATTGTAGGGATATGGATAAATCTGGAAACCATCATTCTCAGCAAGCTGACACAAGAACAGAAAACCAAACACTGCATGTTGTCACTCATAAGTGGGTGTTGAACAATGAGAACACATGGACACAGGGAGGGGAACATCAAACACTGGGGCCTGTCGGGAGTTGGGGGTTTATGGGAGGGATAGCAGGGGGTGGGGGGAATAGGGAAGGAATAGCCTTAGGAGAAATATCTAATGTAGATGATGGGGTGATGGATGCAGCAAGCCCATTCGTACGGGTATACCTATGTAACAAACCTGCACATTCTGCACATGTATCCCAGAGCTTAAAAGTATAAAAGAATAACATTTAAAAAATAATAAAAAGCTATTTTCCAAAAATAAAATTGATAATACAAATGTCTTGATCCCATTTAATTAGATACAGTTGACGTTGAATCTTATTATAGAAAATAAACTCAAGCTACCAATAGTAATTTTTATAGGGTGTCTTTCTTCACTTCAATATTCAATTTGTTTTTTTCTTTAAATGTCAAATGTGGGACTATTTGTATAAAATTGAAGGATCTAGATGCTAAAAAAAAAAAATCTAGTATGATCCAGAATTTTCTATTTGATGCAGAAACAAGAACTTTGACTCTTCTGAGCTATGAAAATGTAATACGCAAGTCTACAAAAAATAACTATGTTACCGCTTATCAGGTATTAGAGATTAAAAGCTCAGAAGAAGGCTGGCAAACCTGTCAACCTTAATTTTTTTTTTCTGCGACAGCCTCATACTGTTAGCTGTGCTAGAGTGCAATGGAGCGATCTGGGCTCACTGTGACCTCCGTCTATCAGATTCATGAGATTCTCCTGCCTCAGCCTCTCAAGTAGCTGAGATTACAGGCACATACCACCACACCTGGCTAATTTTTTGTGTTTTTAGTAGCGACAAGGTTTCACTATGTTGGCCAGATGGTCTCGAACTCCTGACCTCGTGATCTGCCCGCCTCGGCCCCCCCAAAGTGCTGGGATTACATGTGTGAGCCACCTTGCTCAGCCAACCTTAATTTTTAATCATAAATTATTGTTGTCTCTTCTTTAAGCCTCTCAGCTCTTCATATGAGCATCATATATCTGATGATCAGTATTTGGTCAAAGTACTGAATATATTCAAAGGATGTTAATTCTATCTCCTTATATATATAATTTCTATTTTAAAAATTTTTATAAATTTGTATTTATTTTATACTTTGGGAGTAGTTGGATTTATTAAAGAACATTGCTCTATCCTATCGACTGATGGAGTTGAAAGTGAATGTATTCTATGTAAACGATGTGGATTAACTTTTTTCTTGATGGAAAACATTCTCATTGTAGGAAGCAAAACTGCCACTTTAGATAAGCTTTTGGAAACAGTGTTCAAGGTTACTAACATATTTGTTTCAGATAGACAGTCTGAGGTAGAGTCTTTGCCAAATTGTGATAGCTTGGCTCTAGTTAATATTCTGCCATGTACATCTTTCATTCTAAACACTTAATAAAAGTAGCTTGAGAATACTCAGCTAAAATTTTATTGATTTTCAAGGTCCCACTTTATTCTAAGATCCTGAATATCTACTGTGAAGTTACCTACTATAATTGTTCTTAGAAATATTTTAATCTATAAATTTCTTGTAAATGAACTTTGCAAATTATAATATCATATTTGAAAGAATGAGACACTGTAAGCCTTGAGCTGAAAGGATTTCTAAAATAATCTATAAATTTCTTGTAAATGAACTTTGTAAATTATAATATCGTATTTGAAAGAATGAGACACTGTAAGCCTTGAGCTGAAAGGATTTCTAAGGTATACTATTCATTTGGGTCATTCTTTGGTTCATGAGGTAAAAAACACTGAGTTAGGAGCTAAGAAACACAGCATGACTAGGAGATGGTTGCTGGGTCAAAGAATGCCATACGGTAGCATGTACCCACAAGATAATGCCTACTTGTGCCAATTAATATTGTAAATATCTGTGAAAAAGGAATGAACTATTTTTAGAATATCAAAGGAGCATAATCATTTCCACATTTCTTTTAATATCAAAGGCTTCTGCCACACCAACACTTTGTACTTCAAGACAATGGAAAAATACAGTTTCTTAATAGAAATGTAATTCATTCTTTAAACATTTCTTTAGTTTCTACTATAGGCCCAACCCTGCAGGTTCTCTTAAATTTTTAGGTGTCTTGCCCCTGCCCTCAAGAT
The DNA here is from genome assembly GCF_009761245.1 of Sapajus apella. Classification (NCBI taxonomy): domain Eukaryota; kingdom Metazoa; phylum Chordata; class Mammalia; order Primates; family Cebidae; genus Sapajus; species Sapajus apella. The sequence goes on along the minus strand of NW_022436944.1, from coordinate 10,234,791 downwards.
CCTTCTTGGAGTGTTACATGCATTATTTCTAGTATCAAAACTTGGATATTGTCTATTTTCCTTATAGACCGGTCTCCCTCATTGAAACTAGGGAACATTTCTTTATGAACAAGAGACCTATAACAATCTGCTGCCTAAGCTTTTGCCACTACCATGTATAATGGAAGGGGGGAGTTTCCCTTAATGAATGGGTCTGCCATGTCAGTTATCTGAGAACCTTATGTAATAAGGTAATGCTTTTTGCTTAGAAGCACAAGTGTCTATATTCTTATATAGAACAAAGGGAAGTGTAACTCGGACATAATAAGTATATGTGTGTACATATGTATTTGAGAGAGTTTTAAAAACAAGAACTCATTCTAAAGGGAGATATTACCAGCCCTTAAACACATACATGCATACATACATCCAAACACACACACACACACACACACACACACACACACACACACACACACACACACACACACACACACACACTCTATGTTGAAATCATTCCCAAGTGATCTGGAATCAATCTAAGAGTTAAGACATAAACACTTTTGAAGGGGAAGTAGGCAACAATTTATTATTCCTACCTTGTGATATGCTCTGAAGGTAAATAATATAGAATAGAAAAAGTATGTTTGAGACCAAAGTTCATTCAGCTTTGTTGTGGTTTGTGTCAGCAATTCTAAAAGAGGTAGTAAAGTCATTATTATAGTGAGTAAAAGTACATTTTTCTTGACTTAAATGAAAATACATCCTCATGGAAAATTTGAGAAGTATAGAAAGTTTGATAACAAAAATAACCCATTATTTTGATGTATTTTGTTTCCAGTTTCCACACATGGATTTTTATTTTCCAAAATTTGGACCACCCTTTATGGTTGAATATTCAATGATTTTCTGCAACATATACCATGAACATCTTCCTAGTCTTTAGATATTCATTAAAGCATGACTTTAGAGTCTACAAAATATTGCATCCTGTGAATGTACAAAGCATAGTTCTCACATAAATCTTTAATGACATTTTCAGATCATTACCTTAGACTCTTTTGTACATGAAATGACTAGTTTATACAGTATGAGCTTTTTTTTTTGAGACCGAGTCTTGCTCTGTTGCCCAGGCTGGAGTGCAGTGGTACAATCTCGGCTCACTGCAAACTCCACCTCCTGGGTTCAAGCAATTCTCCTGCCTCAGTCTCCCATGTGCCACTACACCCAGCTAATTTTGTATTTTTAGTAGAGACTGGGTTTCACTGTGTTTGCCAGGATGGTCTCAATCTCCTGACCTTGTGATTCACCTTTGTCAACCTCCCAAAGTGCTAGGATTATAGGCATGAGCCACTGTGCTTGGCATAGTATGAGCTTTTTGAAACCTATTTCCATTTGTTTTGCTAGAAGAGTGAAATGTTTATTTTCAAAAAAGAACATTATGAATGGGTTAAAATTATAAAAACTATTAATTTTTCATTTGAGAAAAAAGGCCTAGATTAGATTAACTCTAAAAATATTAAAACAACTCTGTGCTACCATAGAGCTTTTTTCAGCTCTGATATAAGTGAATTCAAACTTGAACAAGAGAAGCATTAAAGTCTTACCTCCAAGCAGCTGCTGTTCTGGGTAGACAAGAAGTAAATTCATTAGAAGTTTCAGCCAGATTTCTTCCTGAATGGTTCAGACAGGTGCAAACACCAGACTGTAGGCTCACTTTTGTTTAATGCTTCTTCCAACAGGCAGCCATTTGTTAATGTCACTCAAAAAATTAAAATTTTTAGCATTTGCTGCATACATATGTATTCAAATAAACATTTAAATATTCCCCTACCCCTATATAAAGAGAGAAAAACCTGGACAAATTTTAAATGAGCCATATTTAGTTGATTAATTTTTAGCACAATTATGCAATGAGAAAATTTAATTTTACTAATTATTGTTTCTTTAGAAAAGTAATAGCTGTTTAGCACTCCCTTATTCAAAGAACGAAATTTAGTATTTCCTGAAGTATTTTTCTTTATTGTAGTCAAATCGCATTTACATATCTGAAGGAAAAGTTGACTGGTTTTTCTAAATAAGTATATATTAATAGAAACAAGTATTTTAGCCTCTATACTTTAACCATACTCTAAGCTGTAAATGATGAGTGAGTTTGGAGCTCTAAGCAAAAGGACCTCCTTTTGAAATTCCTATTTTAAAACATCAGATGGTATAAAATCCTTTAACCTCACGCAGTTACATTTGTTAAGAAATATTTCATACATACTGCAAAGGTATAACAAATACTTTGGAATAATCTGGTTTTTAAAGTAAGAATTAGAAAATGTTCCATAGGTAACTCATTTATGCATCTTAGAACTACTTGAAATAAAAAGTACCTTCAAATAAAAAGTAGAGTAGGGGGAGAGGAAGAACATTAGGAAAAATGGCTAATACATACTGGATTAGTTTTTTAATTAGTAATTAATACCTAGGTTTTGGGTTGATAGGTGTAGCAAACCACCATGGCACATATTTACCTATGTAACAAACCTGCACATCCTGCACATGTACCCCAGAACTTAGATTTAAAAAAAGAAAAAAGATTTTGTGAGGTGGAAAAAAAAAAGTAGAGTGATACATACACCAAAATTTGAATTGTTAATTTTAAAGTAACTTTTGTGTTTCATAATTTGATTTTGGAAAACACAAAGTGACCCCCTTTCTGCCTTCTAGTGTGCTAAAACATGAGCTGCTCAGTGTGCTATTAATCTATACACACTGAGACTATAAATTAAAATAAATTTATAAATTGTCACAACTTCTTCATAGTGGTGATTGCATATAACTCTGCTAGAATAGTGATTCTCAAATTTTTAACAGGTAGGAAATCTACGAATGATAGTCTTAAATTTTCTTTGCCCCTCAAGACAAAAATTCAAACTTAAAAATCCTGCAAGAATTTGGTATGTAGCTGGGTACGGTTGCTAACACCTGCGATGTGAGCACTTTGGGAGGCTGAAACCAGACTTGAGCCCAGGAGTTTGAGACCAGCCTGAGCAACATGGCAAAACCCTATCTCTACAAAAAAAAAAAAAAAAAAAAA
>NW_022436944.1:10094216-10231624 GCF_009761245.1 Sapajus apella | reverse complement strand
AAAAAAAAAAAAAAAAAAAAAAAAAAAAAAAAGAAAAGAAAAAAATCCAGGCATGGTGGTGCATGCCTATAGTCCCAGCTAAGGAGGCTGAGGTTGGGGGATTGATTGAGCTTGGGAGGTCGAGGGTGCAGTGAGCCATGAGCGTGCCACTGCACTCTAGCTGACAGTGACAGAACGAAACCCTGTCTCAAAATATTCTGGCATGTAAGAGGCTTAGAGGTTACCACTTAATGCTAATAACAAAAACTGAACAACCTGAAAAAACAGCTTTTCTTATATCTAGCAGAGAATTTAGGTCATAGGGCAAATCTCTGCCCATATAATTGGAGATGGGCGAATCACAGAATACAGAGAATCACAGAAAGGCAGATACAGAGAATCACAACTTAACTGGAGCAGAAGCCTCCTCAGGAACCAGTGCAAGGGTAGGAAAACCTGTAGTTGACAAATTACTGGTCTCTAATGACTTTTTAAAGCATGTTCAAGTTGAAGTAGTCCATAGAGGACAGGGAAAAGAACAGATAATGGATTAAAACTGGAAAAAGCATGTCTTAAGGGGGCAGTGCTTTTCAACATTTTAATGTCATTCATGTTTAAAAGGTGTTTGTCCATGTACTTGGGTATGAGGAGACAGAGAAAGACAGGAACCTAGATAACCAGCTCCAGGGCTTAAGCTTCACTGGCTGCCTCAAGACTGAGAGTATCAGCATTTTGAGACATCAGAAATCTATCTGTTTCACTCAGAAATTCTATAAAGGGCAAGAAGGAAAAGGAACAATTAAGGAGAAGTTTATCAGTCGGAGTTCAAAACAGTGCATTTCCATCAAACTTAGAGATACCTGCTGCTGAAATTCAAGGAATAATAGGAGTGGCCTTTGGGTTTCAGTAGTTGGAAGGTCAAGAGAATCCTTGCAGTTTTAATGGACAGGTGAAGGGAAGGAAAAAAGCATCATCACATCTTTCTGAGTTTTATGTCACTTCTTCCAGATTTAAAGGATCTTTAATTAAAGAAGTCCTCCTGGGTAATCCAGGCTAGTCATATTTTAAAGTTACCTGAACAACAGCCTTAATTACATCTGTAATCATAATTCCCCCTTACCATGTAATGTAACATATTCAGAGGTTCTGGGGATTAGGAAATAGATATCTTTAGGGGAACCATTCTGCCTACCACAGATAGATTCCTTAAAAATAACATTATATAAAGCAATTTCAAGAAAAAACATACAGCCCTTACTGTCCAGTCTAATAACATAGTTTGAGAAGTTTGAAGTGCTGTAAAATATAACTTTTAATTAACCTGGCACTATTATGTTGAATGGTATGCCTATGAATGATGATTAAGAGAGTGATAGCTTGAAGAATACAAGTTTGAATTAGGACAAGTCAAAAAGAGATCTTGAAAGTATCAGCTCTTGAAGAAGTGTCCACCCCAATGGCAGCATTCTCTGAACTAATGGCCTGATGTGTAACTGTTATTTCCTGTTATAATTCAAGGGAATTTTTGAGTTTTTTTTCTGAGACTATTGAAAGATTACAAAATTAAATAATCAGAATTTATGTTATCTATTCCAATGAGAACTGTTTTAATCTAGCAAAGAAAGGCTTCTAATATACTTTCCCTCTCTCTTCCCAAAACTTTCCTGATATGCAAGCTATTATCTTTTTTCCTTTAGCACTGAAAAATCTTTAAATAGTCATCTATATGTGTCCTTTACTTTCTTGTATCTCATTGACTTATTTATTCACAAATTTAAAAAAAAAGAGTAAATCGTGTTGATTATTCTAATGTACCTTCTGAATTTCCTGTCGGAAAGTTTGTTATCTTAATATCATCTAATATCAATATTTATTTGTGGCATGCTGCAAAATGTACTGATATTGTTGAACTTGAGAATATGATAAACTTGATGATATATGTTTCTGGTAAGCTAATGAACCCACTAATTTATGTGTGATAGACAGCTATTAAAATGGCTTCCAGTGATCTCCACTTCCCAGCATTCATCCCTTTATGTAATCCCCCCTTGAACATGGGCTGGGACTTACTAATTTGTTTCTAATAAACAGAATACAAAAGAACTGATAAGATGTCACTCCCAAACTTACATTTTTAAAAGACCATGGATTCTGTCTTAGGTGTTCTCTTACACGATGGCTTACGCTCGGGAAAGAGCTACCATGATGTGAAACAGCACTGTGGAGAGGTCTACCTGAATGAGCTTAGAAGCAGACTTTTTTGAGACTAGCCAATAGCCATGTGAAGGAAATTGGAAGTGGGTTCTCCATGAGTTAAGACCTGAGAGGACTAAAGCCTCAACTGACAACTTCATTGCAGCCTACAGATGCCCTGAGTCAATACTACCCACCTAAACTCCTCTGTATTCCTAATCAATAGAAATTGTGACATAACAAATGTCGTTTTAAGCTGCTAAGTTACAACAGCAATAGATAACTAATACATGTTAAATCACAAGCATAACACATTTAAAACTGCCCTTAGTCTAAGTCATCAGTTTTGTTGGTATCATCTAAAGACAAGAAAATGAACTACAAATCTACAAAAAGTTTATACATCTGTTTCTGCTTCAAGAAACAGATATTCATAGATACAATATTTTGAGACCATGTTCAGGATAGCCCAAATTAAGATATAAGCTTCTATGGCATAAACAAATCTCAGAGTGTAGATTCTCAGACATACAGGTGGTCTTACTCTGGAGCATCTGAAACTGAAGCACAAGAAGCCCTTGGAACTATTATCAGGACATGTAAGTCACATGTATTAAAATACTTGGGCCAGAGAAAACCGAGTATGCTTTAGGAGTTTCCCATCACCTAAAATCAAAAGTCACTAAGGAAGAACTTCAGGACTGCAGGTATTGGTTGCAGTATAGATTTTTCTCTGTGTAGCAAGCACCAAGGTGAGCAGAGCCTTTAATTAAGAACAGTTAGTAATTTTGCCAAGAAATGGTTGGGGGAACCCACATGGGAAGCAAAGAAAGATCTAAAATCGACACCCTATCATCAAAATTGAAAGAGCTAGAGGAGCAAGACCAAAAAAACTCAAAATCTAGCAGAAGACAAGAAATAACTAAGATCAGAGCAGAACTGAAGGAGATAGAGACACAAAAACCCTTCAAAAAATCAATAAATCCAGGAGCTGGTTTTTCGAAAAGATCAACAAAATAGACCACTAGCCAGATTAATAAAAAAGAAAAGAGAGTATAATCAAATAGATGCAATAAAAATGATAAAGGAGATATCACCACAGATTCCACAGAAATACAAACCGTCATCAGAGATTATTACAAATGTCTCTATGCACAAAAACTAGTAAACCTGGAAGAAATGGATGAATTTCTTGGACACTTGCATCCTCCCAAGCCTAAACCAGGAAGAAGCCAAAACCCTGAATAGACCAATAACAAGGTCTGAAGTTGAGGCAGCAGTTATGAGCCTACCACCCAAATAAAGCCCAGGTCCAGACGGGTTCACAGCCGAATTCTACCAGACATACAAAGAAGAGCTGGTACCATGCCTTCTGAAACTATTCCAAACAATCCAAAAAGGGAATCCTTCCCAAATCATTTTATGAGACCAACATCATCCTGATGCCAAAACCCAGCAGAGACTCAACAAGAAAAGAAAACTTCAGGCCAATATCCATGATGAACATAGATGCAAAAATCTTCAATAAAATACTGACAAGCCGATTGCAACAGCACATCAAAAAGCTTATACACCATGATCAAGTAGGCTTCATCCTGGGGATGCAAGGCTCGTTCAACATACGCAAGTCTATAAACGTAATTCACCACATGAACAGAACCAAAGACAAAAACCACGATTGTCTCAATTGATGCAGAGAAAGCCTTTGACAAAATTCAACAGCCCTTTGTGCTAAAAACTCTCAATAAACTAGGTATTGACGGAACGTATCTCAAAATAATAAAAGCTATTTATGACAAATCAACAGCCAATATCATACTGAATGGGCAAAAACTGGAAGCATTCCCTTTGAAATCTGGCACTAGACAAGGATGCTCTCTCTCACCACTTCTATTCAATATAGTATTGGAAGTTCTAGCCAGAGCAATCAGGCAAGAAAAAGAAATAAAGGGTATTCAAATAGGAAAGGAGGAAGTCAAATTGTCTCTATTTGCAGATGACATGATTGTATATCTAGAAGACCCCATCATCTCAGCCCAAAATCTCCTGAAACTGATAAGCAACTTCAGCAAAGTCTGAGGATACAAAATCAATGTGCAAAAATCACAAGCATTCCTATACACCGTTAACAGACTTAAAGAGAGCCACATCAAGAACAAACTGCCATTCACAATGGCTAAAAAAAGAATAAAATACCTGGGAATACAACTAACAAAGGATGTAAAGGACCTCTTCAAGGAGAACTACAAACCACTGCTCAACGAAATAAGAGAGGACACAAAACAGATGGAGAAACATTCCATGTTCATGGTTAGGAAGAATCAATGTCATGAAAATGGCCATGCTTCCCAAAGTAATTTACAGATTCAACGCTATTCCCATCAAGCTACCAATGACCTTCTTGACAGAACTGGAAAAAAAACACCTTAAACTTCATATGGAACCAAAAGAGAGCCTGCATAGCCAAGTCAATTCTAAGCAAAAGGAACAAAGCAGGAGGCATCACACTACCGGACTTCAAACTATACTACAAGGCTACAGTAATCAAACCAGCATGGTACTGGTATCAAAACAGAGATATAGACCAATGGAACAGAACAGAGGCCTGGGAGGCAACACTGCACATCTACAACCATCTGATCTTTGACAAACCTGACAAAAACAAGCAATGGAGAAAGGAGTCCCTGTTTAATAAATGGTGTTGGGAAAACTGGCTAGCCACGAGCAGACAGCAGAAACTGGACCCCTTCCTGACACCTTACACTAAAATTAACTCCAGATGGATTAAAGACTTAAACATAAGACCTAACACCATAAAAACCCTAGAAGAAAATCTAGGCAAAACCATTCAGGACATAGGCATGGGCAAGGACTTCATGACCAAAACACCAAAAGTATTGGCAGCAAAAGCCAAAATAGACAAATGGGACCTAATCAAACTCCACAGCTTCTGCACAGCAAAAGAAACAGTCATTAGAATGAATCAGCAACTAACAGAATGGGAAAAAATTTTTGCAGTCTACCCATCTGACAAAGGGCTGATATCCAGAATCTACAAAGAACTAAAACAGATTTACAGGAAAAAAACAAGCCCATTCAAAAGTAGGCAAAGGACATGAACAGATGCTTTACAAAAGAAGACATACATGAGGCCAACAAACATATGAAAAAATGCTCATCATCACTGGTCATTAGAGAAATACAAATCAAAACTACATTGAGATACCACCTCATTCCAGTTAGAATGGCGATCTAAAAAATCTGGAGACAGATGCTGGAGAGGATGTGGAGAAATAGGAATACTTTTACACTGTTGGTGGGAATGTAAACTAGTTCAACCATTGTGGAAGACAGTGTGGCGATTCCTCAAGGACCTAGAAATAGAAATTCCATTTGACCTAGCAATCCCATTACTGGGTATATATCCAAAGGATTATAAATCATTGTACTATAAGGACACATGCACACGAATGTTCATTGCAGCACTGTTTACAATAGTAAGGACCTGGAACCAACCCAAATGCCCATCAATGATAGACTGGACAGGGAAAATGTGGCACATATACACCATGGAATATTATGCAGCCATCAAAAACGATGAGTTCGTGTCTTTTTGTAGGGACATGGATGAACCTGGAAACCATCATTCTCCGCAAACTGACACAAGAACAGAAAATCAAACACCGCATGTTCTCACTCATAGGTGGGTGTTGAACAATGAGAACACATGGACACAGGGAGGGGAGCATCACACACTGGGGTCTGTAGGAGGGACATAGGGGAGGGACAGCGCAGGGTGGGGAGTTGGGGAGAGATAGCATGGGGAGAAATGCCAGATATAGGTGATGGGGAGGAAGGCAGCACATCACACTGCCATGTGTGTACCTATGCAACAGTCTTGTATGTTCTTCCCATGTACCCCAAAACCTAAAATGCAATTAAAAAATAAATAAAAAGAAAAAAAAAAGAAATGGTTTGGGGAACTATCTGATATATAGATAGGATGGTTCAAATTCTGTAAACATTTATATGTATACTGTGTGTAAAGCACAGAGTTTTGTAATATGAATGAATAAAAATACAGTTCCTAGTCTAGAAGAACTTTTAACAGAGGAGTGAGACCTTTGCGTATTTTAAAATTAAAATTATAAAACTTGTATTAGTTTCCTATTGCTACTATAACAAATTACCACATATTTAGAGACTTAAAACAACAGCAGTTGTCTTATGTTAGAGATCAGAAGTCCAAAATGGGTTTCCCTGGGCTAAATCAAGGTGTTGGCAGGGCTACATTCCTTCTGGAGTTCATAGGGGTGAGTCTGTTTCCTTGTCTTTTCTAGCTTCTGGAGACTGCTGTGTTCCTTGGCTTTTGGCCTCTACCTCCATTTTTAAACCCAGTAGTATAACATCTTCTGATTATGACACTACTGTCTCCTTCTCATAAGGACCCTTGTGATTACATTAGGCCCATTGGGATAATCCAGGATAATCTCCCCATCTCAAAATCCTTAATGACATTAGCAAAATGTGGTAAAAACGGAAGACATAACAAAGATCCATAGTTGTCTGGCTGAATAAATTCACATTTAAGAGAACAAAAAAGGCAAGTCCAAGACTGGGGAAAAAAATTTAAAACCTATATCTGATAAAAGTCTGTGTCCAGAATATATAAAGAATTCTTATAACCTGATTTTTAAAAATGAGGAAAGTATTTGAATGGACAGTTCTATCAAAGAAGATATATGAATGACAATACAAAATAAAACCACAATGAGATGTTATGACATTACCACTCAAATGGCTAAAATCTGACTATCCCACATTTCAGCAAGAATGCAGTGCAACTGGAACTCTGAGTTTACAGTTTTATAATATTTACACAGTCTTCTAATACAAGCCAGCAGTCCTGACTCTTAGGTGTTTACTTAAGACAAAGTATGTATTCACAAAGACTAGTATGTAAGTATTCATAGCAGCTTTATTAATAATAGCTAAAGACTAGAAACAGTTTTGTGATTATGTTATTGATATAATAATATGTATGAACTTAGCAATAAAACTGAATGGACTGAAATATGGAACAACATGGATGAATCACAGAAGCATTATGCTAAGGGAAAGAAGCTAGAAACAAAAGATAACATAGTATGTGATTCCATTATGTGAATTTTGGAAAAGACCAAACTATCATGACAAAAACCTATTCATGATAATTAGGGTTAGGAGCAGGTAATTATCTGCAAAAAGTCAAGGAAACTTTTTGGGGTGATGGAAATGTTCTACATCTTAATTATGGTGGAGGTTATGACTGTGCACTTGTTAAAATCCAAACTGTACAACTAAAATTGGTAAATTTCATTGTATGTAAATTATGCCTAAACAAGGCTGAATGAAAACACCTGTCTATACACACAAGCACAAATCCAGTTAAGCAGTTTGCTAATCTTCAACTCACACTTGGAACAGTTATGCTTTATTTAACATCCAAGGTAATGTATGAATAAATCTGAGCTCTTTTGGACTAAGTGTATGTATGCAAATACTGTGAAATTCAGAGGAAATGTTCTTTCTAACTGGAATTACAGGCAGAAGACAGAGTTTTTGAGCTTATTCCTTTGATCTGGAGCTGCAAGGAAAATTTTAGCTTCTTCATGATGACATCAGAGGATTGGAATTAGAAGGGGAAAGGGTGACCCAAGAAGAATGTAACTGAAGTGGAGAAGTGTGAAAGGAGGCCAGACTATTGGGAGGAGTGGGTGTTCCATTGGACTGCAAGAAATCATGGTGTACCTTAAATTCTAGAATGAGGAATAAGGAATTGACTAGTGGATCAGTAACTGTCCAACTGGAACATAGTTGGGAAACCATTGTGATAAGGTAAAAAAAAAAAAAAAATTAGATTCTTCAATAAGACTTGTGATGAAAGGGTTAATATCAGATTACCATGTTGATATTTATAAAGCACACAGAATAGAGCCTGAAATGTGATCATTGCTGCGGGTTTTTTTTGTTTGTTTGTTTGTGTTTTTTTTTTTTTTTTTTTTGGACAGAGTCTCACTGTTGCCCAGGTTGGAGTGCAATGGTGCAGTCTTGGCTGCAATCTCCGCCTCCCAGGTTCAAACGATTCTCCTGCCTCAGGCTCCTGAGTAGCTGGGAGTACAGGCAGGTGCCATCATGCCTGGCTAATTTTTGTATTTTTAGTAGAGACAGGGTTTCACCATATTGGTCAGGCTGGTCTTTAACTCCTGATCTTGTGCTCTGCCTGCCTCAGCGTTGGGCTGGGTGAGGTGGCTCACGCCTGTAATTCCTGCCGTGTTTTTAAAATAAATCACTCTTTTTTTTCATGAGAGTATTAAATGATGGAATAATAGAGTGACATCCAAACAAGAGTTAGGAAGAGGAGATAAGAGAAATGGACATTTATTCAACATACTTTCACTCAGATATTTTGTTTTGTGCTTTCAGATTCCACTATTTAATTTCAAGAACAGGGATATACAATATTACCCTTATTCTACAGCAGGAAATTTAGGCTGAGGAGGAGAGGCTCAGGTTCTAATTAATTCAGGAGCCACAAACACAGAAAGGATACTGTTTCTTAAAGGTTGTTGAGGGACTGCTTGAATTAACATCATCAGGGAGGCTGAATGCTGTGGCACCTGCCTGTAATCCCAGCACTTTGGGAGGCCGAGGCAGGCAGATCACTTTAGCTCAGGAGTTTGAGAACAGCCTCAGCAACATGGCAAGACCATCTCTGCAAAAAATATAAAAATTAGCTAGGCACAGTGGCATATGTCTGTAGTACCAGCTACTTGGGCTAAGGCAGGAGGATGGCTTGAGCCTAGGAGGTTGAGGCTGCAGTGAGCCAAGATCATACCACCGCACTCCAGCCTAGGTGACAGAATGATCCCCTTTGTTAAAAAAAAATATATATCAGAGATGCATGTCTACTAATCATATTCAGAGCAAGTAAATTTGATTGGGGTAGGGAGGGTGGCAGTGGTAGATAGGAATCTGAATTGCTAACCATCTCACTGTTGGTTGGTACACATATTTTGGTTATGTGGTAATTCCTAGTATTTAGAGTTTTTAGAAAGTTAGCTTCATAAACATCATCTATAGCTTTGACTTTGTCTATTTAAAAATGTAGCTTTACAGTGGTCATAACATAGCTATAGTTCTCAATCCTTATATTTCCTACATAAGAGTTAAAAATAAACCAGTCAGTATTTATTAATCCTCTCCAGAATTTATGTTATTGACTGCCCAAAATGGCCTCTACCTGAAAACAGTATTTTTCAGATTCCTTTATTTGCCATTTCTTTTAGCTTAAGCAACCTGAGACGTGTTACATTGTGTTTACCATTTTTATGCAATATGGGATAAAGGTGTATTTTTATTATGCATTAAGTGAATTATAATGGATAAAAATAACAGGTTTTCATTAATTTTATTTATCAATATAGATGCTTCTCAACTTATGATGAGATTGCATTCCAATGAAACTATAGCAAGTTGAAAATATTACACATCAAAATGCATTAATACACTTAACCTAGTGAGTATCATCAAAACATATACATTAGCCTACAGTTGGTCAACATCATGTAACATAAAGCCTACTTTATTATAAAGTGTTGAATATCTCATGTAATTTATTGACTACTGTACTGAAAGTGAAAACCAGCATGGCTGTATGAGTCCTTGAAGTACTGTTTCTACTGAATGCATAGTGCTTTCATATAACAGTAAAGTCAAAAAACTTTAACTTGAACTATTGTAAGTAGGGAACCATCTAATAAATGGATCTTTGTGAGATAATTCTATCCTATTTCCGAATAAAATAGAATTCTATTCTACTCTTCTTTTATCTCTTTAACAAACATATCCCAAAATAATTCTTTGTGGCATTTAGCTGCCTGCTTATTTAAATTCCAACACTGAATCTTTCTTGATGATGTATATTTTCAACAGTGAATCCATTCTTGCACACCGAGAAAATATGCGACAGATGATGAGAAGTTTTTCTGAACCCTTTGGAAGAGATTTGCTCAGTATCTCTGATGGTAGAGGGAGAGCTCATAATCGTAGAGGACATAATGATGATGAAGATACTTTGACTGTAAGTTTTTTTTATTCAAAGACAGTTAGTGAAAAAGACCTGTAGAAATTTGAAGAAAAGTACTACAGAAGTATATATAATGATATGACATAACTAATATTCTTGTTTTAGAAATAACTATTATATAAAAAGGGGGACCTTTGGAAAGCTAAATCCTTGAATAGTGACTTGTCAGCAATATAGAATTCCACTGTGCTACCAAAACTTTGAGGACCATAGGTTATATATTACAAGGCAAACTTAAACCATTATTTTTTATATTTGTGTATACATTTCTCACCTTATAATGTCCTCCCATATCTGAAACTAGAACAGACAAGCACCTACCTAAAGTTTATATGTATAGTAACTGAAAGAATCTCTCATCCTCTATGTTCCACATTTGGGGGCCTTGATTTAGTGCCTTCACAGGCATACATACTTGTCTTTAAGACTGGAAGCTTTTAGCACATTACTGTCTAGCAAAAGAGAGAAATTGAAAGGAAAAGTTGTCAGTCCCATTTTCCTGTTCTGAATGCAAATCTGTAGATGGATAGAAGGAAAGGCCAAAACACAAGTTTCCACATTCACGAATCATGATTATTAATGTCTTTCACATGGAGTGAGCAGGGTTGGCTTTTCCTTTCTCTCCCATACGAATTGTTTTAATACTTGAAAATAATATCAAAAGCTGCAAAGGATTATCTTTATTGGACCAGGAAACACCAATCTTCCATATGGTTACCTATGGACTTTAGATTAACCTTTAACTGTATCTCAAAAGCCTTGCAACTGCAATATATTTTCATATGTCTTGCCTTAGAGCAAAGCTAGAGGCTACAAACATACTCAACTAAAAATTTTTTAAAAAAAACAGGATATTTATATATTGTAACCATTCTTTTTTGCCTCTTTTATTTCTGTTGCTTTTTCAGCCTCAGGAATGATAGTTCTAAGATAACAAGTCCTCAGGGGTTTCTATAAAGATGAATTTCTGCAATTGAAATGTAGATATTTGAAACTCAGTAAACATTTAATTGGTAAATTGAGAAACTTCTATATAATAAATGTCATAATCAAAATTAATTGGATGTTTTTCCAGGCAACAAATTGTTCTCTTATGCCTTTTGGCAGTTTTGGTGGTATGGTTCATATCAGACACAAATCATTTTAGCAATATTTTCTGACAATTATTTTTTATTAACTCAGACCGATTAAATTGGCATGCAATCTCACTTTCATAATGGCTTTTTAATATTTGTACTGAAAACCTCTGTTTCATGTATCAAACTTACCTTAGAAAGTTTAGGCACATGTTTCCTGAAGTAAGTCATTTCAACATATATAAAATTCATCTTCAAAAAAAGTAGATTTTAATGGATGAATATTTGCGTGATTTACAAAGGGGATTCTTACAGTTGTGTTTGAAAGTTGGGGACTTCCACATGCTTATGATGACTTTCCAAAAGGTTAAAAAAAAAGTACTAAACTGTAGATAGATAAGCACAACATTTGGAAAAACACAAATTGACTGCTTTGTCTAGGTTTTTGTTGCCAACTTGCCATGCAGCTTTTTCTTGTCTATACTTAAGAATGGCTACTCTGCAACCAGCATTTCTACCACCTGTTTCTTAGGGTTTGTGTGCTGTGTCTGTGATGCTAGCTTCCAGCACACTAAACACTTTCTAGGGAGTAGCAGAAAATAACATGAATTTGGAACATTCGTATCTACAGTCTCATGAAAAGGGTTTTAAAAATTTTTTTTTGTGCTCCAGTTGAATTTTTTGTTTCCTTGAAGTTTGACATACAGGTATAACATTTGTTCCTCCTGACCAGAGTATTTAGTAAGACAAATGACAAAAGCAGTTATAACACAGTTATGAGTAAAATGATCAGGAAGTTCAGCATGCTATGGGAGGGAGCACAGATGGAAAAAAGCACCTTTTGAGGTGGGGTGGGTCAATCCAAGTATACTTCCCGAACCTTAAGGATTAGTAGCAGTTAGCCAGAAAAGGAGAGAGGGGAAAGCAATACTGTTCAACACAGAGAAAACAACCTGTGCAAAGACCTGGAGGCTAGGTAACTAAAGATGTTTAGAATCAATTAGCCCCAGAGTATAAGTTGAACAGTAGACACTGATGACGATGAAGAGGTAACCAGAGACTTCTTTAGGCCATAGTAAGGAAAGTAAACATTATCTTAAGAGCAGAGGAAGCAGTGATGACTAATGTCAAAGTGGTAATAGAGTCAGATTTTTGAAAGATTAGAAGAGACTACAGTGGAGGCAGTGAAGTCAGAAGGCTGTTGAAGCATTCTAGATAAAGTATTAGTGATGATAAAAATGAATTATTTCATTCGAGAGAGGGTTAAAAGGATGAATGGCCAGAACTTAGTGATTGATAGGGTTGAAAGAGCAATAGAGAGGGAGAAGGGGAGTACCACACCCATTTTTCTGGCACGAAGAATGAGGTAGATAGGAATGCCACTGAGATAAGGCATTGATTCGGTATAGATGTAAGAGTGGGGTAGTCAAAACCATCATTTTAGTTTTGGGTGTTTCGCATTTGAGGCATCTGGGGTTTTACAGGTAGATTTATCTGGTAGACTATTGGATATATGGATTTGAGCTGAGCTAGAGATAATTTTTTCATTCATTCCACAAATATTTATTAAACCCTCTTAAATGCCAGAAATTGTTTTATATGTATTGGGAATATTGTAAATAAAATCGACAAAATGGCCCTGTGTACAAAATTTTTGAAGGCCTTAAGGGCCCACTGAAGTTTCAACTCCATTTTGTACCCCAACTTTTTGTCACTCAAGTGTGTTGGATCACCCCAGAGCAAGTGCAGACACATCTTTTGGCGGTTGATTTGACCATGAATTGAGAAGAGGGCAAACATACCCAAATGTCTAATCTTTTCCTTTCTGTCTTTTTCTCCTTTGGATTAACCCTTCCATATCTCATGAAATAAGAACGGATTCTCAGCCTAGTGTTAAACTCTACTTCAGTCCTTTTTGTACTCTAATATATATTAATACTTCCTAAATGTGCCTTTGTTGCTCCGAACTACATTAAGTGCAGGTTCCAAGGAGGAGTTTGGTTTTCCCACCTATTTTCTATTCTATTGTTAATATATGTAAAAATCCAATAGCAATAGAAGGCATAGGCACAAACAGGCCTTAGAGATTCAGCGCTCTGCTTGCTTGAACAGAGAAGTTCCTTAAACCAAGCAACTCCTTCTATTTTACAACAGATGATTTACTGGGTAACACATTGGAATGTGTGCTTGACTTTTATTTGCTGCTGAGTCTTCCAGTGATAAAACCTAAAATCACTGGTAGATTTTCCTAGAACAAAGTGTCTTAACCTCAGCACTACTGTCATTTTGGGCTGAGTAATTCTTTGTTCTGGTACTGTCCTATCTGTTGTAGGATGTTAAGCAGTATCCCTGACCTCCATCCACTAAATGCTAGTTACATGCTGTCCTCATCTGTGACAGCCAAAAAGGAGTATAGTTATTGCCAAATGTCTCCTGAAAGTCAAAATCAATCTTGGTTGAGAAACTGATGTTTAGAGGAATTCTTAACTGTTTTTCTGAAGAAGCATACCTGATGCTTCAATGGTGTAGCCTATTGACCCTTCAGTAGGCAGAAAATTGAAGGCCTATTAGTAAAGTGAATTGACTTCTGTCACCTGGATCCTACTATGAAGAGAGAAAGGCTGCCTACTTACTGGAGGGGCAGGTTCTTTCAGCCATGAAGTACTGCTGGGGGTGACATTGGCATCTTATACCCAGGTTTTATTTATTTGCATGGTGGAGTATTGAGAGATAAGGAAAAATATGAAAACTATCCTATGCTAGAAAATATATCACTTAGTGTTTAACATATACCAAATTCTGTTTTGAAAAAGTGAGTAATGAGTGATCAGGTATATATGTGTATTTATATATACATGCACATGTATATGTGTATATATACACATGTACATACATGTATTTATAATGTTACAATTCCCTAATTATTTGTATGTTGGCTCTTTGGGATTTTGTATATGCTTCAGTTTTCTCCTTAACTAATCACTGTTATTGTATGCTCTTTAAGTTATCTTTGTCTGGTTGATTACTGCATGAGATTCTACTAAATGAATCCAAAGAAATATTTTAGCTGTCTTGGAAGATGTATTTGCATCCTTTGTGTTGTACTCAGTTAATAACAAATTTCCTGATATTCTGTAGCATACAGATGTCAGCCCTTTTCAGACAATGGACCAAATGTTGTCAAATATGAGAAACCGTGTGCAGCAATTAGAAAGAAACTTTGTAAGTACTAAAAATAAAGCATTGAGAACATTGTGTATACTTTGGTATATTATATATCATGGTGGCTTTCAAACATTTTTTAACCATAGTGGTTAAAAAGATATTTTACATGATTAACCCAATAAGCAATATTTATATACTTTATAAATGTATTTGAAACAAAAGTTTCATGAAAAAAAGGACTATGCTCTTTACAGTATATATAGTTATTTTCTAGTGTATTTCATATTTTTAAAATCCTGGTTACAACCTACTAAATTGAGTTCATAACCTCCAAGTTTGAAAAATAATGTTGACTTTCAAAATTTAAAAAAAAAATTGGAAAAAGGTTAACCTCAAATACATTGATTCTACTGAAAGTCACTATTGTAAATTAACATTTTATATGAATTTGCATAATTTTATTGTTAATAGCCTGTTTACTTAAAAGGATTTGTAACATCTGAAGAGTTACGTTTTAGGGTTTTATAAACAACTCTGAAAACAGAAATTTTATGAATGTTGTTTAGGTATAAAACCCTGATAGCTCAAATACTTACAAACTAGTACTATAATAATACTCTCTTTTCTACTTAACATTAAAACCAGTCACTTGATGTGATCTGAAGAAGACCCAAATCATTCTAGTCATCCAGTTTGAATTCTATGGATCATTTCAGAATGCCCTAATAATCTAGGGCATTATTGGTTTTAGTAACGTAGCAATCTGGTACCTACAGGAAGTGGTATGAAATTTGATGTATAACTAATTGGCTTGATTGGCAAGATTACATACAAGGGTCAACCACTGACTGTAGAAGTATCACAAGTTTGGGGGCATAGCATCTTTATTGAAATCTGAGCCACAAGCACCCAAAGACTTAAGGATCTCTGAGTGAGTCACTTACCAGTCTTTGTAAGGCAAGTGGGATGGTACCCAAGATGGATGACCATTAGGACTCTAGGGATGCCTTTTTTTTTTTTTTTTTTTTTTTTTTTTTTTTTTTTTAAGTTACTTCTCAATTGAGAACCTGGATGTGCCCTTTGGCTACACCATATTGGTAGTTTAGTATCCTTAGGTAGAACTTACAGCTACTGTTGTTACTTATTTGAACTCTCTGGCTATAATTATTTATATTTGACCAACTCTGAATTTACAATTTGTTTACCTGTAGGGTCAACTTTCAGTGGATCCAAATGGACATTCATTTTGTTCTTCCTCAGTTATGACTTACTCCAAAGTAGGAGATGAACCGCCAAAGGTTTTTCAGGCCACAACTCAAACCCGTCGAGCTCCAGGAGGAGTAAGTTTTCTATAAGCATTCCTAGAGCTTTATAAAGTTGTGGAATGATAGACTGTCTTTAGAAGTATCACAGGTTTGGGGACATAGGTGTAGTTAACTATTAAAATTTGATCTGGTACACGGTGGCTGGGGGACAGGAGGAAGGTGTGGGAGTTGGGGTTAAGGTTGTCCTCACTGTGGAAACCATTAAAGCTCAACCTATTTACTTAGTTTGTGGCAATTTTCACCCCCGTGACAGTGCCTTTTTTCATGTAAATATCTGTTGATGTTTATTACCTTTACGTGTTGACAAGGTAAAACACTAAAGCCTTTGTTTCATGACATAATGTCTACTTTTAAGTTTACATTTGAAGTGAATTAACTTTTTAACTCGAAATGTTTTAAGTGTACAAAAGGGATATAGAGAATAATATAGTAAGTGCCCATATTCCTGCCGCCCAGTTTAGTCATATCATAATATTTTTCTCTTTGCTTCAAGTTGTCTCTTGCTTTGTTATTTTTTTAAGCAAAAATGTACAGAGGCAGTTAAAGCTTCTAATACATTCCTCTGTGGTCTACTTTCCCTTTCTCTCCTCCTCAGAGATTACCATTTTCCTATATTTGGAGTTTATAATTTTCATGCATGTTTTTACAACTTTATTATTTATGTTTATATCATAAAAAATATAATGGATTATTTTCGAGGTTTCCCAACATTACATAAAGGGTATCATATTGCATGTGTCCTCTGCAACTTGTCTTTGCTGAGTAATATGCTTCTGAGATTTATTCAAGTTGATACATGTGGCTGTTGTTTAACTTCTATGTAATATCCAAAATATGAATGTACCATGATTTTTAAATCATTTTCTGTTGTTAGATATGTAGGTGAGTCTAATCTTTTACTGATTCATCTTTATACATGGCCCCTTATACAAAGAGTCTAGGAATGGTATTGCTGAGTTGTAGGGTATGTATACCTTCATCTTAACCTAGCATTTCCAAACTACTGTCTCACAGTGATTGAAGCTGTTGACTTCTGCAAACTGTGGTTTGTGAGTTTCCATTTCTCTACTTCCTTGTTAGTACTTATGGTAGAAATTTAGGTTTACCAGTCTAATGAGTGTGAAGTAGTTTATTTTTTAGTTCTTCCATATAAAAATGAACCTTTTAATGATGCTCTTGCCATAATTCTGCTAATTGATCTCAAACATTTTAATTCTAAAAGTGTGATAGTCTTAAAGATAAACAGAATGTAATTGTATATGTCCCACAGTAAATCATGTTAATAGCTATCATAAATATTCTGATAACACTTCCACAGAGTTGATAGGTGGGAATCATGAGATTCAAGCCAATCAACATGACTGATGAATAATTAGTTGCCCTTATTTGTAGGAATGCCATCATAAACTTCTCTCTATTACATTGTCCAAGGTAGTCTGGAAGGCATTAAATTATAATTGTTACTTTTGTTTTAATATTTGATTTTAATTTGGAAAAAGGTTGAATTGTATGGGTTCTGTTTGTTGCAGACATTTTCATTTCAAGGAGTTCAGGAAATATCAGAGACTTACTACCACAATTTGACCACAAGTTAATAGTGGAACAGAGTACACATTATTTTTAGAGCAGTAGATCTATGGCCATACCTCAGTAGGTAAGCTGGCCCTGAGAATTTTAGAATTATATACATATATATATATATATGTTTAAATAATAATGAAATATCTTTTGTTTCTTTATTTTTGTAGATAAAGGAAACCAGGAAAGCAATGAGAGATTCTGACAGTGGACTAGAAAAAATGGCTATTGGTCATCATATCCGTGACCGAGCTCATGTAATTAGAAAGTCAAAGAACAAGAAGACTGGAGATGAAGAGGTCAACCAGGAGTTCATCAATATGAATGAAAGTAAGTTATCACACACACAAAAAAATTCTATCTCATAAGATTAAAATAACAACTGTACTTGATGAACATTTTTTGTAGAAACGTCATAAGAGGTACTTTTTGAATAATGTATAGTGAATACCTTGTGAAAGTAATAGGATTGTGGTTCCATCCTTTTATAGGAGAGCTCTTTTTTATAGTGATTTTTGGCAATATGGTATATTATTTATTTTTATTTTATACTTCAAAAGTGGAATCTTTTGCATTGTTATTAGTAATACTATTACTCAGTAGGCAAAATGAGTCTTTAAATATTTTTTTCTGATTATCAAGAAAGTACATTTGGACAGTATAAAGACATTAAATGAAAGTGAAAAGTATAAAGACATAAAATGAAAGTTGCCAGGAAGTATTTTTTATTAAAAAAAAGTATAAAGAAAAAAGTCATCCATAGTCCAAACTCAAAATACTATTAATGTTTTAATGTATTTCTTACTAATCATTATATATATATATATATATATGTATACACACACACTTTTTTCTCAAGTTAGTATTTTACTTTTATATAGTTTATATTGTACTTATTTCAATTTAGCATTATAATTGTAAAATCACCTATGATGCCATTTTTCAAAAACATTTTAAGTGGTTATCTAAAAGTTTTATTATAAATAAGCCATAATTTTTACTTAAATCATTCTGTACTGTTGAGCACTTAGGCTTTTGTATAGATAGGATTTTAATTCCTGGTATATGTTAGATTGCATATATGTCTCTGTCTCTCTCAAGTAAATCTTTTCTTTTACTAGATTTTGTATTTATTCTTCAATGCATTTAAGTCCTTCTAGTGTCCTAATCCTTCTCCCTGTAGTTTTTTTGTTTTGTTTTGTTTCTGAGATGGAGTTTCGCTCTTGTTGCCCAGGCTGGAGTGCAATGGCATGATCTCGGCTCACCGCAACCTCCGCCTCCTGGGTTCAAGCAATTCTGTTTCAGCCTCCTGAGTAGCTGGAGTTATAGGCGTCCACCACCATGCCTGGCTAATTTTGTATTTTTTACTAGAGATGAGGGTTTCTCCATGATGGACAGGTTGGTCTTGAACTCCCGACCTCAGGTGATCTACCCACCTTGGCCTCCCAAAGTGCTGGGATTACAGAGGTGAGCCACCATGCCTGGCCGTAGTTTTTAATTATATTACAATGTATTTACAAATTTAATCAATAAATTTAAATTATTTTTATTAATTTTTAAATCAATATTAAGCTTTCATATTTTATTGTATTAATTTAATAATGAAATTATATTAAAATTTAGTTGGATTCATCTCCTATTTTCAGAAAGTATTTTGAATAATGTTTTTCCATAATAAAGTGTTTAAAGTGTTGTACTAAAAAAGAAATTCTGGCTGGGTGCGGTGGCTCACACCTGCTATCTGAGCACTCTGGGAGGCTGAGGCAGGTGGATCACAAGGTCAGGAGTTTGAGACCAGCCTGGCCAACATGGTGAAACCCGTCTCCACTAAAAATACAAAACTTAGCCCAGCATGGTAGCATGCACCTGTAGTCTCAGCTACTTGGGAGGCTGAGGCAGGAGAATCTCTTGAACCCAAGAAGTGGAGGTTGCAGCAAGCCCAGTCGCCCCATTGCATGCCCAGTCGCCCCATTGCACCCCCAGCCTGGGCAACAGAGTAAGACTCCATCTTGGGGGGAAGGGAGGAAGAAAAGAAATTATATTAACGTTGGAGTTTGATAAAATTATTCTTATGCAGTAAGATAGAAGCCATGATAATGTGACCTGTGTTTAATTATAACCTCTGTAATTTTATCACATTTAAATATATACTGAGTATTTCATAATAATCAACATTTTGATGAAATATATAGTGAAGGCACACAGTATTTTAAAGCAGTCTGAAAGAAGTACTATCATCTGCCTATTGTTGCTATTGTGGAAGTTAGATTACTTACTTCATAACAACATGAATTGACATTCTAGCTGAGTAACCTGTCTTAGGAAATTGACAACAGAAACTTGTGAGGTCAAGTTACATAGAAAGATAGTGCTAGCCACAGAAGTATACATGTATACAGGAACAGCATATTCACTATGAGATGACCCAGGAAGAAAAACTATGAGTCATAATTGGGTCAGCTGGTCCTTTGGGTAGAATAATATGATACCCAAGCAGGTGAAAAAAGTAGATCTAGTAGGAATAGGAGAGGAATAGACAGTATTACTCAAGTCAAATATTACTCTAGTCAAAGACCCTTATATTTGAAGCAGCTCCCTGCCTTTATATTGAGGTTACACTAATGAAAACACCAACCTAGACTAAAATATATGGAAGCAAGGCAGTAACCAACAGTTGATACCTTAATACTTATTCCCATTATCTTGATATCTAATGTAGGTGATGCTTGTGCTTTTGATGATGAGTGGCAAAGTGAGGTTTTGAAGTACAAACCAGGACGCAATCTAGACGACACTAGAATGAGAAGTGTTCGCCATGAGAATCCTGGATCCCGAGAACTTAAAAGAAGGTAAAGTTGTTTATAAAATCATTTGTTTTTTTAAGAAGTTATGTAATTTTACTTCTGTTATCAGAAAGTTTTGATGACCATACAAGTTGTATCCACAGTATCCTTTGTGAAAGATGTAATACTTTAAAAAAGATGTAATACGTTAAATTGTGAGTATTCCACACAAATTTAAATTTATATCTAAAAATCAATAGTAGTTTAGGATTGTATGGTTAGTAATTCACTAGTAAGCTATGCCTCAGAAGATAGAGACCAAAACCCTTTTAAGGAAAACTAATTTACTATAGTGTAGTTATTCTTGTAAAACAGATTCTCATCTGGATATAGATAGAGTCATATATTTCACACTGGTAAAGATACCTAGAGATATGATAAGGGAAGAGGGGGTGTATTTGGAAGACTTAACAACTTTCTTAACAAATCAAAATTTAGCATTTAATAGTAAATGAAATTTCAGACACGTGTATAATATGTAACAGTACATGCAATGCCATATTTGATGTGTATTAGATATTTTCAAAGAATTTTGGAAAAAACATTAGCTTCTTTTAGAATTTCCTTTGAAAATAACTATGAAAAATAAATTTGCTAAAACCACATATTAAAGATTTTAGAGATTTCTGGCTGGGCGTGGTGGCTCATGCTTATAATCCCAGCACTTTGGAAGGCTGAGGCAGGTGGATCACTTGAGGTGAGGAGTTCAAAACCAGCCTGGCCAACATGGTGAAACCCCATCTCTACTAAAAATACAAAAATTAGCCAGATATGGTAACACACACCTGTAATCCCAGCTACTTGAGAGGCTCAGGCAGGAGAATCCCTTGAACTTGGGAGGCAGAGGTTGTGGTGAGCCAAAATTGTGCCACTGTACTACAGCCTGGGTGACAGAGGCAGACTCCATCTCAAAAATGAATAAATAAAGATTACAGAGATTTTTATACATTTTGTACATACTTTAGAGCTACAGTTTAATGCGGTTCCCTGGGGGGAAAATGGAAAACTATCTAATTTCTATCAAATTACACTCAAGAGAAAGGCCTCACCAGACCTTAAACAGAAATCTGTTCTAAGCTATAAGAGAGTGGAGAATTGCTGTAGAAGGTGGAACTCTTCACAGAACCAGCTGTGGACAAGTGGGTGTGAAGCAAATCAGAAGCCTTAAGCAGAATTTCATATGTTAGGATCTTTTCTTTTAAAATACTTCTTTAGGAATTTAGACCCCTAATATTTTCTATTGAATTGATTGAAAACTTGCTCCCATATGAATTATAGATATTTGTCTCATTTGAAAAATATATTGATTACAAACCTAGCAGTGCCAAGTTTAAATAGGAAATCCAAGTCCCACTTAGAGAAGGCATGCTCTCTATGGATGACCTATAAATTTCTGGCCCTAACAGTGGCATTTTCTCTTAACCAACACTGTCCAATGGCATTTTCTGAAATGACTTCTGTAATGACAAAAATGCTATATATCTATTCAGTCCAATGTAGTAATCACTAGCCACATATGGCTATTGATTAACTATCGAAACACTGCTGGTACAACTGAGGAACTGAATTATTTTATTTGATTTTAATCAATTCAAATATAAATGTGGCTAGTGGCTGCCATACTGGTAACATTAAACAGTGTTTAAACTGTAAACAGTTAAATCTATCTCCAGTAAACAGCTGTTGCTGTCTTAAATTCACTGAAATAGTCTGCCTTGTTTTTCAAAGCTATTAAGGAACTTTTAAGATAAAACTTATATTACAGTGGTTTTTAACATGTTGTTATTGATTTATAAACCACGGACCATTTTTTAAATGATACTAATATTCACATGTATATTTCTCAGGGAGAAGCCTCACCAAAGTCCAGCCATTGAATATGGAAGAAGATCAAATGTTTTGGGGGACAAACTCCACATCAAAGGCTCATCTGTGAAAAGCAACAAAAAATAAAAAGCCATGCATTTGAGTTGTTTAGTTTTGGTTGTTTTAACAGTTAGTAATGGTGCTGGGTAATATGCATAAGACCAATCTCTTGTTGTTAAATTAGTTCTGCCCTTGGCAACTTTCTTCTGATACCTGAATACTCATTAATGTCCTAGCTTTATATCGTCCCTCTTTTAGAAATAAAATTTTGATTTTCAACAATGTGAGTAAATTGTGAAATAGCCTATTAATATAAAACTCTTTAATACGTTAAATTTTTAAAGCTTAAATGCTGATTTTGCTTCCCCAGTTTTTGTGTTGGCTATTCTTTTATATTTATCAAGATTGATTACACAGCAGTTCTGTCACTTACAATTAATATAAGAAGTTAGAATATTAAAAAAGTCTTTTTACTAACACTGCACTAGGGTGATATTGATAAAGATTTAAATAATTTATCTCTAACTTTATAACATGTTGTGTAGCCAGCTAGCTTAAAGCTTTAAAAATAATAAAGCAAAACTACACTAGTACTCTTTTATGAGAAATTAGTTATTATTTTGATAAAGGGCAAGATAATCAAATAGTTTATTTTCAAAGAAAAATATTTTAAATTGCTAATGTACGTAATTATTTTGGTTATAATTTCTTTATAGAATGTATCTTTTCTATATTTACATTCTTAACATTCATCAGACATCATACTGACCATTCTCTTTAACTTCTTAATGTGGCATATTTCTGCTCTCCTTTCCCAGAAACCACTTCATCTATCTCCACGGTTAACATTCTAAAACATTCACTCTCTCCAAGTGAGAGTCCTTGGAGAAACTCTGCTTAGCTTTTTCTGTGACATTTAGAAAAATACATGTGGTATTCTCCAAACCAGAATGATAGATTGTCTTAAAATTTATTAGACAGCTGATGTGTGTTTTTGAACAAGGTCTTAATAATTCAGTTGTTACTGTTTTTAACGATACCGTTAAAATCAACTTTAACTTTTTTATTCTAGAATTTAACGATTAATCTGTTTTTATCAAAGTTAGTTTGCAGTTTAAAAGAATATAAAAATCTTAACTTATATCTGTTCTTTTAATATTTCTATCAAGGAAAAAGCCCCCAAAATCCACAATCATTCTATAATCCTAAGAATTTTTCTTTTCAATTTTATAAGTAAAATTATATGACTATTCTCATACTTCTCTAACTTTTTATATCATATTTTTGTTAATTTTACTAGTTGTGTTTTATGCCTTTAGTCATTAAAATAAAATAGAAATGTGTTAATTCATTGTTGAAATTGAGCATGTTTTAGTTAAAAATTTCCTCTTAGGCACACTTCAGTATACTACAAACATACCATAATACATTGGGAAATTGTCATAAGGCACAAATTTTAAATAACACCTTTGTATATATTAACTTGATAGAGCAAAGTCTTAATTAAGTACATACTTTATTTTCCTTTTGCCTAAATCATTACTCTGATGAGAACTTGAATCATTGTAGTAAAATCTAAAAACACACTTTAATAAATAATTGTGTTTAACAGTATAATTCCTGTACATCAGATCATTATTAGTGATTGTGGTGAGGCAAGATTTGAGGTGGTAGTATAGAGGAAAGTTCTGTTTCTTTCTTAAAAGTGAACTCTATCTTTGTACCATAAAAAAAATAATATCTATACCCAGAATGTTTGTTTGCAACAACTTCTTATGATGGGTGTTTAATACTGTTAGTCTGTAAATTTAAATTATTTAAAAGTATATACAGGCTGGGTGCGGTGGCTCACATCTGTAATCTCAGCACTTTGGGAGGCTGAGGCAGGTGGATTGCTTGAGGTCAGGAGTTCAAGACCAGGCTTGACCAACATGGTGAAACTCTGTCTACTAAATACACAAAAATTAGCCGGGCATCATGGTGGGCACCTGTAATCCCAGCTACCCAGGAGGCTGAGGCAGGAGAATCACTGGGACCCGGGAGGCAGAGGTTGCAGTGAGCCGAGGTCGCGCCCCTGCACTCCAACCTAGGCGACAGAGCAAGACTCCAAAAACCTACATACACATACTGGGTAGGATGGTTTATTTTATGATTAATATTTTATATTCACTCCTTTTATGAGCCAATGAATTATTTTACATGAGTTCATGAGGTTTTTTAAATGAAATAAATAGAAGCTTGTTTTTCATGTGTATATACATTATTGTTACTTTCATGAGAATGCTTTTTGTTTTTGTTCTTGGAAATCTACTATAGGGAGAACTATAATTTTTCTTTTCACTGTGGTCTATTGCAGGGTCTTTTAAAGTGATGTACCATGTGCCTACTTAAAAGAGTCTGAAGGCCAGGTGCAATGGCTCACACCTGTAATCTCAGCACTCTGGGAGGCTAAGGCAGGCGGATTGCCTGAGGTCAGGAGCTCGAGACCAGCCAGGCTAATACGGTAAAACCCTGTCTCTACTAAAAATACACAAATTAGCTGGGCATAGTGGTGGGCACCTGTAATCCCAGCTACTAGGGAGACTGAGGCATGAAAATCACTTGAACTCGAGAGGTGGAGGTTGCAGTGAGCCGAGATCACACCATTCCACACCAGCCTGAGTGACAAGAGTGAAACTACATTCTCAAATGTAGTTTGAGAAGTCAATGTGTTTAAATCTATGAAAATACTTTCCATATAATTTGCTAATTCTAAAAAAATTCAGACTTATAAAAACATTAATGGTGAATCTTTTGGGAAATCAGCTAGAATTAAAATAAGGAACAATAGATATAAATTATAAGAAGATAATCAGAATTAAAATTTTCTAAGGTCCTTGTATTCTTAAAGTTCAAGGTAAAAATAAATGATTAACTTATGGCTGTGTTAAGAATGCATATCAAAATAGGGTAACCACAAAACCGACAATAGAGAATACACCTCTGAAGAAGATAAATAGAAAATGAATTCAATCTCAAGGCAAGAAAGGAGGAAAAGATAAATACAAAGCATTTTTAAAAGATGAGAAATAAATGCAAATATGTATATAAGTAATGACAAAAAGATTAAAAAGCAAAAATTGTCAGTTCAAATTTTTAAAAATCTAGCTCTATACTATTTCCAAAAGTCATATTCAAAAGACATTAAAAGGTTGACAGAGGATATAATGGCAAATATTCGCTGTAAGAAAGTTGGTATATCTATATTATAATAAAACATGTAAGGCAAAAGTGACTACTAGATTATAAAGGGGGACCCTGCTAAATAAAAGATTAGATTGACCAGGAATATACATCAGTTCTAAGTCTATGTGTACCTAATAACATAGCATTAAAATATATGAAGCAGTATTTTAGAGATGAGACTTCTCATTCTAGATAAATAGAGCATACACATTTTTTCTTATTCCCACTAACAACTATAAACTCTGGAATTAATTCTTAAACATTAGAGCAGAGAGAAAAAGACTAGCTATGGACTTTGGTACTTGAAGAATGATATGGCATGAAAGGAGTGGAAACAAAATAGTAATCTGAAAAATATACAACATGTTACATAGTGAATATATAATCTTAAAATAGTTTATAGACTATCATAAACTGATACAAATATGATTGTGGGATGTAGACATTAATAATCCTGTTTCTATGGTGCATAGAGTTCACTTTTTTAAAAAAAATGACTTTTTGTAATACTGTAGCCTAAAATTTGCCTCACCAAAATCAGTGTGTTTCCAATAACTGGAACTTTCTCAGTTTGTTTTCCTTTTTTAAAATGATTGACTTCACTATTTGATAATATCCATTATGGAAAATGTAAAGATGCAGAAGAATGCTAAAATAGAAAGTGCCCATTGTCCCATGCCCCCAAACAACAAAAGATTTGTGTATTCATTTCTAGTCCTTTTATGTGGATATATAGAATCTTAAAAACAAAATCGATATTGTAAAATGTATATTCTGATTTTTCACATTTTCGAGTAACTGTTTCTTCAGGACAATAAGTATTCTTTGAAAGCATGATCTTCAGTTTCATTGTTTTCATCAAAGTCTAATTATAGCTATACCATACTTTCCCTCCAAATATTTGCTATTCAAATTATTTTAAATTTTTGCTATTGTAAAAGTTTATGAATATCATTTTTATTCATAACTGTATTGCTGATCATTTGTTTAAGATAAATTATGGGAACGGAGTTACCAATTCAGAGTATAGCTATTTTCAAATTTTTTATACATTTTACTAAATTGGTTTACAGAAAGATAATATTTATACTCATACCAATGAATGTCCCAGAAATGTCCATTTTTTAAATATCCCTTGCCCAAAGAGAGTAGTGGATGTTACCTCTCAAACTTTTATTATTACAAATTTTAATAGATGTAAAATATTATCTCCTTATCTTAATTTTGTACTTTTTCTCTGATAATTAATGAAGTATGATCCTTTTCCATATGTTTACAGCTAATTTGCTTTGCTTTTCCATATATTTTAAGTGGCACAGGTCTTGCGGAAGGAGCTTCCAACATACGCAATTTCTTGTCATATCATTAGTTCTTCCTAAATGAGCAAGGCATGAAACTGCATGTATTTATCACATTATTTCAAGTTAAGTATCCCAATATGACTGAAATTACGGTCTTTTCTCTTCAGCAGCCATGTTATTTGAATGTTTCTGTAATCTAACAAAATTCTCTCTTATTCTTCACATATAAAGAGGTTTTGACTATTCCATGAACCCTATATGTGATATGATAGTGAAGAGTAAACTTAAGATCTTACCTAGCTACCTCCATTTTCTATCAGGGTCTTCAGAACTCTTACTAACTGCATACTCGTGCTCCTTATAGCAATCACTATCTGTACATATGGCAATGTTTTTATAGTAAATTCCAGCTTCCTTATCACCTCTAGAATTCCACCTCTGGAATTGTAGTCATATAATATCTACCCTTCAGTATAGAACAAGAATATTTCTGCTCAGGAGCTAAAATAACCCTGCATTTGTGTCCATTGTCCTCTTTGAGTGACATCAGAGTCCTAGCTTCTTGGCAGTTGCAGGGAATCTCTTTAGTTTGGGGACAGCATGGTCTAGTCATTGGAATATGGCACATGAATCACTCCTGTCATAGAAGATCTAAGAACTTATGATGGTCCTGTCAATGAACTGATCAATAATAACATTACCATCAGGCTGAAATTTCTTCTTTTACATGTGTATAGAACTCAGGAGACTACACCTGGCTGGCCAACTACAGGGGATTTAATTGATAGAGGGGTTAGCTGGCTGTGGTCTGATCCATTTCTGCATTTTATGTGATAACGGTATTCCCATGGGCTGCTCCAAGTCAATGACTAAGTCCTGCAGGAATAGGTCTGTTCTTGAGAGTCGGCAGACTCTGACGTCTGACTTTGGCTCAAGAACTTACCTAGCTACCTCCATTTTCTCTCTCAGGTGTTTCTCCTAATAAAATCTTTGATTTTTTAATCCTTTCTTGACATCTGCTTCTCAGAGAACCCAGAGAAATGCAAGTTAGTAGTTGACTTCGAAGAACAAAATGTTTTTTTGTCTTTCATACTTTGCAAGAAGAACGTAATCGACATTTTATATTTTCTCTAAAATTAAGGCATGGGATGGCTCACCATATGGAATGGCACATATTTCTCAGTTCCTTCTCTAAAGTTAATGGATCATCCAGGCCCATTCTACCTATTATTTTAATCCAGGGTCAGAGTAGTAATGTGAGGTTATATGTACAGGAGACAGGAGAAGGTCTTTACCATGCACATGGAGGCTGTCAATGGGGAGAAGGCTATGGTCAGAGCACAGGGACAAATTAGCAAAAAAGTAGACAGCAGTTCAAAATGCAGTGTGGAGGTGAGAAAGGCAGAGTCTAAAGAAGCAAGCTTCTTATGTCCTGGAATAGTTGGATTGTTCAGTTGTGTTCTAATTCAGTTTTAAATTTTGACAGTGTGATGTTTTGATACATGTATACATTGTATAATGATCAAAAAAGGATAATTAGTATACTCATCATCTCATATACTTATCAATTCTTTGTGGTGAGAACATTCAAAATCCTCTTTCTGGGTTATTTTGAAATATACAATGTGTTATTGTTAGCCGTAATCACCATACTATATAATAATTTGAACTTCTAATTGTAACTTTTTACATTAATCAGCCTCTTCCCATTTTTCCCATCTTCCCTACAGTCCCTAGCCTCTGGTGACCACATTCTGCTTTTTTTTTTTTTGAATTGGAGTCTTACACTGTTGCCTAGGCAGGAATGCAGTGGTGCCATCCCGGCTCACTGCAACCTCCACCTCCTAGATTCAAGTGATTCTCCTACCTAAACCTCCCAAGTAGTTGGGATTACAGGGGCCCACCACCACCGCCCCACTAATTTTGTATTTTAAGCAGAGATGGGGTTTCACCATGTTAGCCAAGCTGGTCTTGAACTCCCAACCTCAGGTGATCCATCTCCTTAGTCTCCCAAAGTGTTGGGATTACAGGCATGAGCCACCACACCTTGCCCACTATTCTACTCTATGACATCAACTTTTTTAGATTCCATATATGAGTGAGATCATGTAGTATCAAATTCATCATTTTAAGTATTCTTTTATATCGTCATTTAAAACATATTTTCCTATAATATTTTTGCTCACCATTTTTTTTTGTACCCTAGACCTTCCAATGAGGTCTTTTTTTTTTTTCCTGCCTGAACTGTATTCTTTGTTTTTTGTTTTTGTGAGACAGGGTCTTGCTCTCTTGCCCAGACTGGAGTGCAGTAGCAGCATACTCATGGCTCACTGCAGTTTCATCCTCCCAGGCTCAAGCGATCCTCCCCACCTCAGCCTCTGGAGTAGCTGGGACTACAGACATGTGCCACCATGCCTGGCTAATTTTTTAGGTATTTGTATAGAGACAAGGTCTTACTATGTTGCCCAGGCTTGTCTCAAACTCCTGGACTCAAGCAGTCTTCCTACCTCCTCTCCCCATATTGCTGGGACTACAGGCATGAGCCATTGTGCCCGGCCTGAACTATATTCTTTGGAAGTTCATTTAGAAAGACTATTTTCATAGATAAATTGAACCAAGTTTGAAGTAGGGATTATCTGAAATTGTTGGTATTTAACCCAATAATTGAGCAATGCTGTTGGTAATGGAATTGTAATTTGACAATTGTTTTCTCCCAAACAATACTAACTATAGTACTTCCTTGGTTTCTAGATTTCACTGTTGCTCATGAAAAAATGTGCAGTATGATGGTGTTCCTCCTTAGATGATTTATCTTTTCTTTCTGGCTGCTTTGTTAATTTTTTAGCTTGACGTCAATTCTCTTCATCTTTTTTTAAACTGGGATATATTTAGTTGTGGATTTCTTTTTCTTTATCATACTTAGGAATCATTTAGATTACCAGGTTTGAGACTTGATGTCTTACACCAGTTTTGGAAAATTATCAACCATTATTGCTTTGAATAGGGCATCTTCCTCATTTTGAGTTGATTTTTAAGGTGAGAGATGGGGGTCTAGTTTCATTCTTCTGCTTATGGATATCTGGGTTCCCCAGTACCACTTGTTGAAGAGACTGTTCTTTTCCCAATGATTATTCTCAGCAGTTTTGTCAAAAATCAGTTGGCTGTGGGTATGTGGATTAATTTCTGGATTCTCTATTCTGTTTCACTCGTCTATGTGTCTGTTTTTATGTCAATACCGTGCTGTTTTTGTTACTACAGTTTGTATATATTTTGAGGTCTGGTAGTTTGGGACCTCCAGCTTTATTTTTTTTCCCTCAGAATTGCTTTGGCCATTCAGGGTTTTTTCTAGTTCCATAAAGAATTTTAGAATTTTTTTTAGAAGAATGTCATTGGTATTTTAATAAGAATTGCATCGAATCTGTAGGTTACTTTGGGTAATATTGCCATTTGAACAATATTCTTCCAATCCAATCCAAGTCTTCTCTCCCAAAGAATGAAGGTTTTTTTGCCTTTTTTTTTGAAATCCTTGTGATATGGTTTGGCTGTATCCCCACCCAAATTTTATCTCACAACAAACAGAACTTGAGGCAAAAAAGCAAAAGTATGGCCAGGCGAGGTAGGTCATGCCTGTAATCCCAGCACTTTGGAAGGCCAAGGTGGGTGGATCACGAGTCAGGAGTTCAAGGTCAGCCTGGCCAACATGGTGAAACCCCATCTCTACTAAAAGATGGAGGCAGTGGCAGGCACCTGTAATCCCTAGGATGCTGAGGCAGGAGAATCACTGGAACCCAGAGGAACGGAGGTTACAGAGAGCTGAGATCGCACCACTGCACTCCAGCCTGGGCAACAGAGTGAGACTCCATCTCAAAAACAAAACAAACAACAACAAAAAAGAGTAAATCCCTTAAGAGAATTTCATTGTTCTAACCAATTATTTTGTGTATTTTTTTTACATCAAGCCCAATCTTTAGAAAGACCACTATAATTTCCCTTTAATTATAGACAACTTCATCATTAAATTTAATTGTAGACAACTTTTTTTTTAATCCTCCTATTGTGACTGACACAGACAATTCATAACTTGCTTGAACTTTCTGGTTTGTCCTGAACACCTCTTTTTCTTAAACCAGTCATTTTATTCAAGGACTAAATTTACCATATTAGATTCTTTCTCATATAAAATTATTTTTCTTTAAGCTTTCTTATAAGAAAAGAAACCTCTTTATTTTTATAACTTTCTTTATGTCTGTTATTTTCTGGTTCCTTTTACCTTCTTTTATACATAACAAAGTTATTTAAAAATAGACTTCGAATTAGACAAAAATTGTTCACCTTTTTATAAAGGACTTTTTTTGTTTTAGAAAGAGTTTTTCTACAGTATATATATGTGTGTGTGTGTGTGTGTGTGTGTATATATATATATATATTTAATTTATTTATTGTGCTTTAAGTTCTGGGATACATGTGCAGAACATGCAGGTTTGCATAGGTATACATGTGCCACAGCAGTTTGATGCATCCATCACCCCATCATCTACATTAGGTATTTCTCCTAATGCTATCCCTCCCCAATCCCTCCATTCCCTCCTATTCCTCCCTAACCCACCACCCACTGACAGGCACCATTTGCGATGTTCCCCTCTCTGTGTCCATTTGTTCTCATTGTTCAACACCCACTTATGAGTGAGAACATGTGGTGTTTGGTTTTCTGCTCTTGCGTCAGTTTGCTGAGAATGATGGTTTCCATCTTCATCCATGTCCCTGCAAAGGACATGAACTCATCCTTTTTTTATGGCTGCACAGTATTCCATGATGTATATGTGCCACATTTTCTTTATCCAGTCTATCATTGATGGGCATTTGGGTTGGTTCCAGGTCTTTGCTATTGTGAACAGTGCCATAATAAAATGTACATATGCATGTGTCTTTATAATATAATAGATTTATAATCCTTTGGGTATATACTCAGTAATGGGATTGCTGGGTCAAATGGTATTTCCATTTCTAGATCCTTGAGGAATCACCACACTGTCTTCCACAATGGTAGAACTAATTTACACTCTCACCAACAGTGTAAAAGTGTTCCTATTTCTCCATGCCTTCTTCAGCATCTGTTGTCTTCTGATTTTTTCATGATTGCCATTCTAACTGGCATGAGATGGTATCTCAATGTGATTTTGATTTGCATTTCTCTAATGACCAGTGATGAGCTTTTTTTCATATGTTTGTTGGCTGCATAAATGTCTTCTTTTGAAAAGTGTCTGTTCATATTCTTCACCTACTTTTTGATGGGGTTGTTTGTTTTTTTCTTGTAAATTTGTTTAAGTTCTTTGTAGATTCTGGATATTAGCCCTTTGTCAGATGGGTAGATGATTGCAAAAATTTTTAAAGGAGGAGCAGAAGTGAAACCGTGTTATTGCCCATTGGCTGGGCAGCTGACCTCACAGTCTTTTGCTTTCACTGATTTGCTAATTTATATTTGGCACACTTGGGAAGGAAAGAAGGGGAAGAGTTACAGGAGCTGAACAAAGGCAGTAAATTACTTGGTGGCAGATGCAACTTTAAGGAGGGGTCTGGATTGTGCAAACATGGAGGACATGACCCAGTTCCAGGCTCTGGCCAGTTGTGATAACATCTTTGCAACAATTTCAAGGCCTATAGCTAGCTTGAATGCTGGGAACTGAAAAGGGAGTTATTTTCCCAGTACTTGGGCCTTATTATGGCCTGGTCAGTGGCATCAGCAAGCTGCTTGACCACGGATTCCAGTGCTTTGGTATTTTCTCTTTACCCTCCTTCTCATCCAAGGGAGGAGGTGGAGGCCTGTGAGGAGGGAGATGGGGAGGGTGTCTTCGCTCTCATCATAACTCAAAAACTCTGGCCAATGATCCACCTTTAGAAAGCCATCTCACTTCTGTGTATAAGAGAAGGTATGTGTGCTCTGCATCCATTTCCTCACAGAGCTGCGTGAACAGACGTGAGTTAAGGGCATGTACTTTAATGTGGTTGATAATTTTAATACATCCTGCAAAATGTTAAGTTCAGGTGACACTTTTTGGCTAGCTAGCATTTATCTGTGGAAGATTCAGTGTGTAGACTCACATTCAGAAGCAACCTCTTTGACCCCAGAAGTGAAACCAGAACGCCATCCAGCCATGGGAGCTGCTCTGTCTGTGCATTTACCAACACAAAATAACCAATTCAGTTTTGCTATGTAATCCTTCAAAGACTTGACTAATTCTGCAGCTGTGATGTTGGTTGCAACAAAAGTGCACATAATAGCCAGGTGCGGTGGCTCACGCCTGTGATATCAGCACTTTGGGAGGCCGATGCAGGAAGATCACAAGGTCAGGAGTTGGAGACCAGCCTGGCAATCCTGGTGAAACCCTGTCTCTACTGAAAATGCAAAAATTAGCTGGGAATGGTGGTACACACCTGTAGTCCTAGCTACTTGGGAGGCTGAGGCAGGAGAATTGCTTGAACCCAGGAGTCAGAGGTTTTAGTGAGCTGAGATTGTGCCACTGCACTCCAGCCTGAGCTACAGTGAGACTCCATCTCAAAAACAAAAAAAGTGCACATAATATATCCTCATGCTTAATCCTCCTGAAAAATCACACAAAAACAAGCATTATTGCCTTGCTGACAACCTTGGTAAATCGTCAACCTGGATTGTGTACTACAGTGACTCATTAATCCTTTTTAACAATTGTGCCTCAATATCCCCTGCTATTTCATTATTCCTCTATGGTGCTGGTCAAAAGAGGAATCCATGCCACCTTTTGAACTGCAGCATCTCCTAGCAGTTCATGACAAATATCCTTAGCAGCAGGCAGTTTCAACTCTTCACCAATAGTAAAGGGCTTCTTAACTTTAGCAATCCTGTTAGCCAGTATAAATGATGCTTTCAGTGCAGATGCATTTGATGAAGTGGTGGCCTTCCATAATTGCCTCTGTTCTTAGTGTTCATGATTTTTCTTTTGAAAAACTCCAAAGGCTTTTCTTTTAATCCAGGGTGGTTGATCTCCATGTGGCAAAGCAGTTTTGAAGGTTTTCATGACTTTGTTGGATAGCTGCTTGCCACAAATTAAAGCAGGCTTGGAGACTGTGAATCACCTGTTGCAATGAACCTGCAATTTAAGCAGGTATTTTCTTTTAAATGCAGCTTTCTTTTTATTGGTAGTCTTAGAGTCTTCTATTGTCTCATCATTGGGTCTTTCCCCATTTTCAAAGAAGCTCTCCAGTGACATTTGTTTTTTACTCATTTTGGCTAGGGTTAGCTTGTGGGCTTACCAAAACTGTGTCTGAGACAAAGTGCTCAGTATGGGAAGGAAGTGCGGATGGAAGTGGTAAATAAAATAATGGGTGGGCCACACATGGACTAAAATAAGTGTTGGATTTTGACTTTAAAGCCTGCCATTAGATGCAGCTGTACAATTGAAGTACATCAACTCACTTGCCTCTGTAAAGCTTGCCACCAGGTGCAGCTTTTGTCACTTGTCATTAACAAGATTTTAATATGAATCTCCAAGCAACTGATTTATTATGTTCTCTGTGCAGTCAAACCTCTCTGCTAATGTTAATCTGTATTTGCAGCTGTTCTCCAGCACTGGCAGCCCTGCCTTAGCTCCATCTCAGATCATTAGGTAATCGTTAGATTCTCATAAGGGGTGTGTAACCTAGATCCCTCTCATGCACATTTCACAATAGGGTTCATGCTCCCATGAGAATCTAATGCCACTGCTGATCTGACAGGAGGTGGAGCTCAGGTGGTAATACAATTAATGAGGAAGGCTGTAAATACAGATGAAGCTTCACTGGCTCATCCACTGCTTACCGCCTACTGTGTGGCCTGGTTCCTAACAGGCCGTGGACTGGTACTGGTCCCTGGCCCAGAGGTTGGGGACCCCTGTATTAGAGCATGTAGATGCTGAGTACATGCACCAACAGCAGGTCCACCTTTGTATAGTTGACCTTACCAGTATTTTATGAATATGTATGTACAGCTGCTATGTTGCCAGTGAAGGGTCTTGACTACAAGTCATACAGGTTCTTGGCATTTTGAACAAAGAATTGTACAAAAAGACACACACACACAAAGCAATGAAAGAATGGAGCAAATGAAGGCACAGATGTATTGAAATGAAAGTACACTCCACAGAGTGGAAGCAGGGTCTAGCAAGAAGCTAAAGAGCACCTGATACAGAATTTTAAATACCAATAGAGGTTTCCCATCGGTTACTTGGTTACACCTTATGTAAATGAAGGAGTGGCCCACAACCAGTCTGATTGGTCACAAAAGGCGACCAATCAGAGGCTGAAGTGAAGTTACAAAATTACACATGAGGACTTGGCCTGCTACCAGTCTGATTGGTTGCTGGAGGGGACCAGTCAGAGGTACTTTCCATTTTTTCATCAGCAATCCAGTTCATTGCCAGTAGCTCTGATCCTTTTGTTACTTGTGAGTGGAGAGGTGGGGTTTTCCTTGTGAATCATTTCTAGGAAGTCAGCATCAATTGGCCTTAAGTTCCCTGCCTCCAGACCCTATTCTCCTGCCTCACCCATAAAGGGAATTCCCTAGAGATACTAAAGGCTGTCTCTGTCTCTGAGCAGCCCACTCTGCTTCTCAGAGTGTACTTTTGCTTTTTTTTTTTTTTTTTAGGTGGGGTTTCCCCCTTTTGCGCAGGCTGGAGGGCAATAGCACGATCTCACCTGACTACAACCCCTGCCTCCCAGGTTCAAGCGATTCTCCTGCCTCAGCTTCCTGAGTAGATGGGATTACAGGCACGTGCCACCATGCCCAGCTAATTTTTGTATTTTTAGTAAAGAGGGGGTTTCATCATGTTGGTTTCAAACTCCTGACCTCGTGACCCACCCATCTCAGCCTCCCAAAGTGCTGGGATTACAGGCATGAGCCACCACGCCCAGCCGTGCTTTTACTTTACAATAAACTTTTCTGCCTAATCTTACTCTGCACTTGCTTTCAAATTCTTTGGTGTGGCAAAGTCAAGCACCTGAACCAGCCCGCTGGTTCAACAGCAAGGATAGAAGTAGTGAGATGGGTTAGGAGGCTATTACAAAACTTCCTTCCAGAAACGGCAGTCCTGCGAGGTGGGGAGAAGCAAGTTCTGGATATTTTTTTGAAAGTAGAGCTTACAGGATATGCTGACTGATTAGACCAGAGATGTCAGAGCGTGATGTCAAAGTGACTAACATTTTTGGCTAGAATAACTAAAGTTTACATTTATGAGATAGAGAAGACTGTAGAAAAAGAAGGTTTGTGGAAGAAGGTCCGAAGCTCTGTTTTGGACCTGTTAAGTTTAATATGCTTCTAACATCCAAGCAGAATGGTCAAGGATGTAGTCTTCCACATGGACTGGACATGTCATATCTGACTTTGAACAATAACAA
Source organism: Sapajus apella (assembly GCF_009761245.1). Taxonomy (NCBI): domain Eukaryota; kingdom Metazoa; phylum Chordata; class Mammalia; order Primates; family Cebidae; genus Sapajus; species Sapajus apella. Next base: position 10,195,540 of record NW_022436944.1, on the reverse strand, counting down.
AGAACATTTTGAAATGAGGAAAAGTATTTGTAATTGTAATTGGTGGTTCATTCACTATAATTTTTCCACTTTCTCTTTCAGGCCATGTCCCATAGAAAATTAAAAATATATATTTGTTATAGACAATTTTGCTTTTTTCTACTTAAATTCTGTTATAAACATTTCTCCACATTGCTTGATAGGCCTAACAACCATGTTTAAAGGCTGTATCTTCATATAGAGGTAATATTTAAAAAAGAAGACGAAGACCAAAGAAAGACTCCCCTTCCCCCAATCCATACACCTGTGCGGTCTTACTGGGAGCAAACCCTTGATTAGCTCCGCAAAGCGATTGCACTTTCTCTTCCAAGTCGGGAGAGGGCGCGCGGGCAGCGTAGGCACTGCTCCGCCCTCCAGTCCAGTTGCTCCTCTTTCTTTCCGTCACTGTTATTCCTCGCGTCCTTTACCCCGGAAGTGCTCTTACTGCACTGGCTGCCGGCGTGACTTTGAGCGCTACCCGGTACTCTGCAGGCAGCTGAACCGACCCGGAGCTTCGGGACTTTAACGTGTGTTCTGCGCTTGCCATGAGGCTGCTGGGAGCCGCCGCCGTCTCGGCTCTGGGGCGTGGAAGGGTCCCCTGCTTTCTGGGCTGGCAAAGGAAGCAGGTACTGCAGAAGCTGAATCGGGACCATTCCCGGGACCTTGTGGCCCCTTCAGGGCCATAGAAGGCAGTGACATCCCTGGGTCCTCCTGACAGCTCCGATTACTGACGGTCGCGCGTCAGTGCTGAAAAGCGCCTCCGTGCCTGCGCGGTAGCTCATTAACTCGTTTGTTTTGCTCTCTAGAACCCTGGGGTTTAATCAACTAAAAGTTCCTGTCGCTCAGATACTTTGATATTTTATCTACCTTTTCTAAGTTTTTTTTCCCCCTCTCTTTCCTTAGAAATAGCTGTTCATTTTGGATGTGCAGTCCTGTAGGGAGATACTTAAATTGTATCTGAATCCCATAAAATAGGGATCTCCACCCCCTTCCACCAGAGTAAAGTTAAAACAAACTTCATAAATTGTTTTTGTTTCGAGGGAATTGCAAATCTCTGGGGGCTGTCTTGGAGCCATGAGTACCACTGCATAGAGCATGAAAGTTCTCGAACATATTTGTCGTCTGTAAACTACAATAAAGGAGAAAGGGGGAAAAATAAGTTAAATTTAAGCTGACACTTGTATATTTTCTATTAGTTTTTGGAGTTGTCTTTGTGATTTTATCTGCCCCAACGTGTATTTTCAAATCTGCAGCAAAAAGTATCTCCCATTTTATTTAAGTTTAATTTATTCATTCATTAATTTAAAAGAATACATCTTTTCCGTCTTCTCTTGTAGTCTCTCCTCTGATTACAAGAGTTCTAGGCTTCACCGTTTCCCTGCCGCCTTTCTCAGGCTATCTCATATCTACTGAGATATCTTGGAGGAATAATGCCCACCATACTCCTTTTGATTGTTGTGCTCTCTTATTTTTTGAGGTTAATTGGAAAGCCTGCCGATGGTCTTCATCAGGGGTGATTCCTAATGAAAAAATACGAAATATTGGAATCTCAGCTCACATTGATTCTGGGAAAACTACTTTAACAGAACGAGTCCTTTACTACACTGGCAGAATTGCAAAGATGCATGAGGTATATATTCATGGTTGATTCCAGATTAATTAGAGCCTGATTTTAATTGTTTTGTTGCTATTATTTAATAAAGCTTACAAAACTGAAAGATTAAAACAATGATAACAGTGGACCTTTGACAGGCTTATGTGTCAAAGTTGCCTAAGTATCTGTTTTCTAGTTTTCTTTCTTTTTATTTATTTTTATTTTTTAAATTTATTTTGAGACGGAGTTTCGCTCTTGTTACCCAGGCTGGAGTGCAATGGCGCGATCTCGGCTCACCGCAACCTCCGCCTCCTGGGTTCAGGCAATTCTTCTGCCTCAGCCTCCTGAGCAGCTGGGATTACAGGCGTGAGCCACCGCGCCTGGCTTCTTTTTATTTTTTATAGATGGGGTCTCACTTTGTTGCCCAGGCTTGTCTCAGATAATAACCCTGGGGTCAGATTATCCTCCTGCCTCGGTCTCCCACAGTGCTGGGATTATAGGCATGAGCCACTGCACCTGGCACCTGTTTCCATTTAGGTAAGATTTCTTTCCTTCTTGGAATGCAGAGGCAGAGAAAATCTGAATTGCTGTGCTTGTGTTTAGGTGAAAGGTAAAGATGGAGTTGGTGCTGTTATGGATTCCATGGAACTAGAGAGACAAAGAGGAATTACTATTCAGTCAGCAGCCACTTACACCATGTGGAAAGATGTCAATATTAACATTATAGATACTCCTGGTGAGTTGCAGTCTTGATTTTATTGCAGCTTCTTATGGCAAAACACATTTGGTTCTTTCTCTTACTATGACCCGGTTAATTTTCGAGTATCAAATACTCAAAAGTATAACGCTGAATTCCTGTTAAAAAAGACTGACTTGGGACCTAGAGCACTTCATCCTTATGTCTTCTTTAAAATTTGTGCAAGTAAATTGTGAGTAGGCAGAGTCTTGCCTTTTACATATTCTAGCTGATGCTAAAGGTGCCTTTGCTCTAGTATCTTTTTAAAGTGACCTTGCTGGGCCCTGCACCTAAGGGTTGGTGAATAGTATTGGTGAGCTCAGGAATCTACATTCCAGTTAGAAGACTTATGTGATGAGCAGAGATACAAAAACTTTTAATAGTGCATATATTAAACATTCAGGTTGCTCTTTAAGACCTTCGTTTACTTCATCTCATTCAGGGCATGTGGACTTCACAATAGAAGTTGAAAGGTCCCTGAGAGTGTTGGATGGTGCAGTCCTTGTTCTCTGTGCTGTTGGAGGGGTACAGTGCCAGACCATGACTGTCAGTCGTCAGATGAAGCGCTACAATGTTCCATTTCTAACTTTTATTAACAAATTGGACCGAATGGGCTCCAGCCCATCCAGGGCCCTGCAGCAAATGAGGTAATGAGCCTTAGAATGAACAAAGAGGATGGTCTAGACAGCAAACTTTATATCCAGAGGGATGATTAATTACTGTCATTAAACTTTATTCTTAAATTTAGTTTTTTTTTAATTTAAAAATGTATTTATGTGAGTTCCTTAGTAAGTGGAACACTAATTTTAGTAAATTAGCTCGTGGTATGATCTCATCAACTATCTTCTCTGTAAAATGGGGACAATATTACTTAAATTCTAAGGGGGGATTTAAGATGAATTCAGAAAACAATCTGACTGTTTATATTGTTTTGCTATTTTTAGAGAAGTTATAATCTAGATTCAAAAATACCTTGTGTTTTATTTAGATAAAAGATCATCTTTGCTTTTAATTTTTCCTTGAATCATTTTAATTAATGCCCTTAAGTAGTTTGCCATAGAGGTGATATTTTCTTCTTTCCAGAGGGAAACATATTTTCTAGAACAACAGTAACACTTCCTTTCTGTACCAGATAGAACCAGTGGTATTTATAGCATTTAAAATTTTACACAATACTGTATATTTCACAAAGCCTTTAAAAAGAATCAGAATTTCACTTTTCACCTTTTGTAGTTGTGCAAATGTAGCTATAGAGTTCATATTTACGTTTCACATGGTGTAGTTGACGGATATATAGATGTAAAGTTTATGATAGTGGACAAGGTGAGAATGACATGTCTGATTACAAAAAAATCTGATGGAAGTGATTTATTTGTTATGAAAGTGAACATTTTCTTATTTGGGTGTTTGTAACTTTTTTTTTGGTAAAACGTTTTTACTTTTTGTCCTTATTTTACTCGTGCTTGGCAATAGATGGACTTTTTTCACCAGATCTTCTGAATTCCAGGAAAGCTCTCTTTTGGCATTTATTTGATTACTTTGGTTCATTCTTTTTTCCACTCCCATTTATTTGTTTTCTCATTTTGTAAGTTCTATTAAACAGATAAAAATCTGGAACTTCTGGATCTGACCGTCATGTCTTATCTTTTCTATCATACTTATATTTTCTCTCACCTTCTCATTTTGCATTAAGTTTATGAGAGAATTCTTGAGGTTAATCTTCCACTTCACTAATTTGATACTCATTTGTGTCTCTTCAGTTACTTAGCCTGCCTTAAAACTTTTTTTTCCAGCAATTATGTACTTTATTTTCATAAACTTTTTTGTTGCAACATCTTTATCAGTAGAGGTAATTGTTTCTCAAATCTTTACATTTTTTTTTTTTTCCTCTAGTAACTCTCTTCTTGGAGAATAGTGCTATTAACTTCACACTTCTGTTTCAAGCTTTTGGTTTCCTTCAGATGTTTGGTGATTCTTAGACCTTTAAACATAGTTATAGATGGGTGTCTAGAGTCTAGACTAAACAGTGGTAGCTAGAGCATATTCTTCTCCAGTGAGAATTCCTGCCAGTGAATGCAGTTTCTGTTGAGTTTTGAGCCTGGCTGGGGATACAGGCTGATGAAGAGTGTTTGACTTCAACACCCACTCTGAGTTTTCCTATAAGAATAGGAAAAATATTAAATATAAGAATAGGAAAACTCAGACTGGGTGTTGAAGTCAAACACTCTTCAGATAGCTGTACTCAATTTTGCCAGAGTCAGTTGATGTAAGAATGAGAGGTGGGCTCGGCTATCCTATTTGATTTCCTGGCCAGACCCCCATTATCTGTTCTTCCCACTTCTGCTTTTGATCCAGTGTATCTGGGGATCTGATGGTAAAACAGTTATTTTGGAGTTCTTTTTGTTGCCTAAGTGGGATCGTGGCTTCCTGAGCTCCTTGAGTTATGTTGTCAGTCTGTTCCCAGCTGCTGTATATTTGCTGTTCTGACCTGATGTTAACACCCTTCTCAGTTCTCCAGTGTCTGCCATTGATCATTTTGTCATTTCAAAGGGATTTGGGGAGAAGAAAAAAGGTAAACCAGTGTATTTTTATTTTTCAGGTCTAAACTAAATCATAATGCAGCATTGATGCAGATACCCATTGGTTTGGAGGGTAATTTTAAAGGTATTATAGATCTTATTGAGGAACGAGCCATCTATTTTGATGGAGACTTTGGGTAAGTACTAAAAAAACATTAAAATTTTATATTTTAAAAAGCATTAAAAATAAGGAAAGGATAAATTCATCAAATCCAGAGTAGGTATCTTTTTTGAAATGTGTCTAGAAGAGTACTCTGAGATGATTTTGTTTCAAAACCTTTAATCCTAGTTGCTCCCCATTTTATTTAATATTCTGAGAGAGACTATGTTACTTTTTGGTATTATGCTCATATCACGTTATGGCATGCATGGTGTGATAGAAGGTGGCTTCAGTTTGGGTTAGGAAATTTTGGGGTTAGTAAATATATCTTTTTCCACTTGTTCATTTATTCATTTACTCTGTGGACTTTTATAGAGCAGCTGCCAGGTCTGGGGTATTGTGATAAAAATTAGGAAGAAGATAGAGATAATAAATATTTGTTCTACCTGCTTAATAATTACATTGCTTTATAATTACATGGGCAAAAATGATTAATAAGTTAAAACAGTTAAAATTGTACAAATGTGGTTTGGGAAATACAAGAAATAAATTGGTAATTTTTTGACATGGTATTTGGTCCATCAGCTTTTGAGTGACTTTTACATACAAAGTACAGTAATTGTCTGGTGGTTATTAAACCTTAGCATTCATAGCAATCACCTGGAGACTTTGTTGAAAGACATAGTCCTGGCTCTACCTCCAGAGATTCTGATTAGTAGATCTAGAGAGGGGCCCATCATTTGCATTTCTGGAAGGTTCGCAGTTGATGCTGCTCTTACAGGTCTACATGCCACACTTTGAGTTACACTGATCTAGACAATATAGGGAGTCATAAATGATCCTTTGTTTTGAGGAGTGACCTCTGTAGCTTGGTAGTTTCTCCAAAGGCACTTCCTGAGGGATTTCCGTCCTCTGCTATGGAATTGGGATTGTAGGTCTGGCAGGTGGGGGAATGGCATTGTGATCAGTGAACTGTAGAATTTATCTTCATCAGCCATCTTGTAGGCAGGAAAAGGATGGAGTCTTTCCAGTGGATAGAGTGTTTCTTTCACTTTTTATGTGACAACTGATTAAAGACAACAGAGTTTACTTAACCACTCCTTGGGATATAGAGCCCAATATGACAAGGTGTTTCATTTTTTTTTTTTCCTACTTTATTCACTTCTATGTCCCAGCCCCTACAACTGCCTAGTACATAATAGAGACTCAAAAATATTTGTAAATGAATAAATAAATCCACTTTCCCAGAATTACCAAGGCATATCTTTCTTTTTGAGATGGAGTCTCGCTCTGTTGCCAGGCTGCGGTGCAGTGGCCCAATCTCAGCTCACTGCAACCTCTCCCTCCTGGGTTCAAGCGATTGTCTTGCCTCAGCCTCCTGAGTAGCTGGGACTACAGGCGTGCTGCACCACCATGCCTGGCTAATTTTTTGTATTTTTGATGGAGATGGGGTTTCACCATGTTAGCTTGGATGGTCTTGACTTCCTGACCTCATGATCCGCCTGCCTCAGCCTCCCAAAGTGCTGGGATTACAGGCGTAAGCCACTGCACCTGGCCAAGGCACATATTTCTGTTGTCAGAAGTAGAGGCTCTTAAACATTGTTGTACATCAGAACCACAGATGCAGCTTCTTCATGTACATGTACCCTTCCCCAGCCCTAGTTCACTGTATGTATATTTGGAAAGGAATCCACAAATGATTCTGACATGTGAAAGGCTAAGAAGCAGGGAGCTTGCCAGGAAGGATGAAATGAAGATTTGAAGGCTGTGAGGAGCCTTCTTTAGAATATTAAGAGTTACTTTTTGTTTCTTTGAAATGGCTTATTTTGTATTTATTAAAGTTAGGAATGTGTTTTCTGAAAAGCTTATTTTTTTGACATTAATTTCCATTTTTAAAGAAATACCTTGAAAAATTTTTGGATTGCTTTTAAATATCAAGTTTCAGCCTTGAACATTTTATTTGTGATTTTACCTGTTCAGCCTCTGGAGGAATGGAGAACTGATGTCACAGGTTGAAGAGTCTGTCATATTTAGTCACCCTTTTTTTTTTTAACTGCAAACTGGGATATTCTTTGTTAAAAACTATATGATCAGGTCTGTTATTAATAGAAAGGAATAGAGTAAGTTCCCTCTAGTGCTGCTTCTACAGATTGTTAGGTTGTGATTAATAAGAATATGATTAATAGAATTTTCAAGAGCTCAGATGGGCCCCAGACAGGTTGGCTTTGAATCATACCTCTTCTGTTTACTAGTAGGACAGCCTTGGGCAAATTACTTTGCCTATGTAAGTTAGTTTCCTGATCTGAAAATGCAGATAATATAACCTATTTCGTATATGAAGATCAAATAAATTACTTGTCAGATATTTAGTTCAGTGCTTACTACATTATAAGCATTCAATAAATGGATGCTCTTATCACTTTGCATGCTTGCTAGTTTTAAAATAGTTAGAATACAGTAAAAACTACACTGAAGAGTTTAAACTTTGATTCAGTTGATACTTTGTCAAGTCATTGTTTTCAACTTGTATTTTACTGTGTATTGAATAAGGATAAACAAGTTTGCATTAAATTGGGAAAAATTTTGTATTTCATCTTTTATCATTATCTTCTGTAAAACTTGATATGCAGGAAAGTAGAATGTGATGTCTGTTATAAAACTAGGGATGTTTTTCTCATTACAGTGGACTGTTTTAGCTTTTCCATTTACTAGTAGTACAGCCTTGACCTTAAACTAGCCTGTTTCAGCATTTTTGTCTACTATCCTCTCTACATTTTAAAGGTATATGTTAGTCTCATTTGCCATTTGAATGCAAATGTATCAGAGCTCTTTCTTACCTAAAAAAAAAAAGTTTAACCCTTAAGCATATCTTTTTCATTAGTCCTTCATATATCAGGTTGAATATCCTTAAACCACCAAAATATTTGTTTTCTTAGAGAGATTGTTCGATATGATGAGATTCCCGCTGAGTTAAGGGCAGCGGCTGCTGACCACCGACAGGAGCTAATTGAATGTGTTGCCAATTCAGATGAACAGCTTGGTGAGATGTTTCTGGAAGAAAAAATCGCCTCAATTTCTGATTTAAAGGCAAGTGCTCTCAAAATAAGTCATATTAACAACAAAAAGAAGTTGTTTGTTTTTTGTAGGGAGGGGACATAATGCTTTTATGTATAGGCTTTATTAATGAAATCTCAGTACATTTATTTAAAATAATTGGCTTCCTAAAAAATACTTGACATGGTATATTCCTTTTTTTAGGTGAGTTATATAATAACTTCAAATGAGAAAAGTTGTTGGGTCCACTGAAATTATTGGGGACCTGATTTTAGTCTCTATTAGAGCCAGCCCTCCAAGGAGTATCAGCTCATTTTATTTATTTGTTGGTTGTGGCACTGTTGTTGGCCTCTTCTAGCTGCTAGAGCTGAAGCTCCACTACGTATTCTCTAAGGTCTTTTCAGCCAGCAGGACACATTGATGGTGTTTGGGGCAGGACCTGGAGCCTGCTACTGTCATGATTTATAATTTGTGAGAGATTTGTACTGTTTGATTTCCTGGATATATGTTCTTTACAAAAAGAAAAGATAGTTAAATGTTTCTTAATAGAGAGTATGTTCATATAGCTTAAATATTTAAAAGGTATACAAAGATAAATAGTAAACACCATCTTATTTTTCTTCCGTCTGCGTAGTTCTCTGCCCCCTCCCTGAAACACGTTACCAGTTATTAGCTTCTGGTGTACCTTTCCAAAGGCTTTTGCACATATATTACCTTTTCCTCTATTTTATACAGTCAGATAGCATACTGTTTGCAGTGTTCTATAAGTGTGTCTATTTTCTGTGTGTGTGTGTGTGTGTGTATTTAGCAAATCGAAAATGAGTGAGAATTAGTGATCCCAAGAGTGTTGAAAGCAGTTGTGTATTAAATCACTTCCCAGCCCTGAAGAAGGAAGTGATTCTTTTCTTTGTATTTTGACTTTGAGTTCATTGGGGACCTGATTTTAGTCTCTATAAGAGTCAACACTCCAAAGACAACAGTATCAGGTCATTTTATTTGTTTGTTTGTAACTGACTTGAAGACAACGTGTAATTTTAACATTAACTATCATTAAATTGTTTTCTTTTGTAGCTAGCAATTCGAAGAGCTACTCTGAATAGATCATTTACTCCTGTATTTTTGGGAAGCGCCTTGAAGAACAAAGGAGTTCAGCCTCTTTTAGATGCTGTTTTAGAATACCTCCCAAATCCATCTGAAGTCCAGAACTATGCTCTTCTCAATCAGGAGGAGTAAGTCTTGAAAACTGAGTCTTAGTTTATGCACAAATACTTCTATATTTATAAACTGTGAAGGAATTTAAGGATGGTCCTTCTAGTTATGTCTGTGACTTTTTTTTCATAATTTACAAAAATCATGGTTTTTATTTGGTTATCAATTTTGACATATAGAAAAATGTTTATTATTAGTTCCCATAGCATATTCTGTTTGTAAGTTAAAAGTGATGATTCGTTTTGCTATCTCTCAAGGTTTATGTCATTAGAAAATTTTTTCTCATTTGGGACTAGTTGTTTTCAGACATACTGTTAAAAAAAAAAAAGGCTTTAAAAAACAAACGTCAAAAAAAAAACTTTTTATTTTTCTTTCTTTCCCTGTGAGACCATTTATGTGTTTTTTAGTCTATTCTTATCCTATCACTATGTACTAACTAAACTCTAGAGTTTTTTTTTCTTTTTTTTGAGACAAAGTCTTGCTCAGTTGCCTAGGCTGGAGTGCAGTGGCACATTAATAGCTCACCACAGCCTTGAACTCCTGAGCTCAAGTTATCCTCTCACTTCGATCTCCCAAAGTGTGGGGATTATGGGCATGAGCCACTATGCCCAATTGAGAACTTATTTTTATTTATCTCTTTCAGTGAAATTTTACTTATGTGTGACACCAGTAATATCTCACACATGTGCTTTTTCTCAGATAATGCTTCTTGATGAAATAAATTGATAGAAATATTAAATAATTACATCTTATAGATTTGTATTTCTTTTATTTTAAGTGACTCAAAAGAGAAGACCAAAATCTTAATGAGCTCCAAAAGAGACAATTCCCACCCATTTGTAGGCCTGGCTTTTAAACTGGAGGTAAGTGGCTTTCTAATGTATTTAACTGCTGTCTGTAGAATTTTTTTTCCCTCTAGGCTTTATTCCCATTACAAAATGACTCTGACCTTTATGAAAAGTTGGAAAAATAGGAAAAATAGAAGAGGTAGAGAATTTCCACAGCTCTGACACTCAGATGATGATGGTTCTTTGTTATTAGGTGCATTTCTTTCTAGTCTCTTCTCTTTGCCTAAAGAGTGTAAATTTTTACCTAAATCATACTACCTGTATAATTTTGTCTTGCTCTTTTTATTTAATGTCACATTAGATAAAGGTCCATGTTTCTATAAGTAGTTTAAACATTTTAAGTAGTAGCATAATAGTCCATCAAGCAAATACACCAAAATTTGCTTAAAATTTCTTAATTGTTAAGATGTTTATATTGTTTCCAGCTTTCTACTGTTATAAACAACATTGGGTCCATTTCTAGAAATGTGTCCTAAGGAACTATTGAAGGGTAGCAAATTGATGTTAACTTCAGCTTACCTTATAAAACCAAACTCTCACAAACAATTGAAAATTCCCAGGAATTACAATTTGATAAATAAACTGAGGTACATTCTGACAGTGTAACATTATTCAGACTTTTTCATCTTGATGAAATAAGTTTTGATTTTTAAAAACAATCAGTGCTTTAAAGTTTGTATAGTCAAATATGTCAGTCTTTTTGTTTAGTCATTCTTTAATTTTTAACCTTAGAAACCTTCTATTTGTATATATTTAGTTAATATTTGCTTTTGTTTTTTCTACTTTTGTATGGGTTTTTTTTTCCTCATCATTAATTCAACTGAAATGTATTTTGGTGGATAGGATCTAAATGTATCTCCTCTGCCTCCAAATAGAATATCAGTTGTCTAGTTGTGTATAAACAATCCTTTCTACTTTTTCCATTGATTTGTCATGTTTTTTTTTATCATCTATTGACAAATATATTATACACTTTAGATTTTTATAGTATATGGGCTGTATACTCTAATATGGGTTAGTTCTATATTTTCTGAGTTTCAAGCATTTTAATATGTTTTTATATCAGTCAAGGTTAGTTTTATCTTATTACCATAGTTTTGAAAAATTTCTGTTTTTACCTATTTATTCCTCCAAATGAATTTTAAAATCACTAATCACATGTTTAAAAATTCCTGTTGGGATTTGATTGCTTGTTTATTAAGCCTATAATTAGCCATGATAAGAACTAGCAACTTTTAAATATATGTTAATTGGTCACCACTAGTTTATTCAATCACTTCACAGAACTCTTTTTTTTTTTTTTTTTTTCTTGAGACAGAGACACTTTCACCTACCCTGTTGCCCAGGTTGGAGTGCAGTGGTGCCATCTCGGCTCACTGCAACTTCCACCTCATGGAATTCTTCTGCCGCAGCCTCCCAAGTAGCTGGGATTACAGGCACACCACCATGCCTGACTAATTTTTTTATTTTTAGTAGAGATGGGGTTTTGCCATGTTGGCCAGGCTGGTCTTGAGCTACTAAACTCAGGTGAACAACCCTCTTTGGCCTCCCAGAGTGCTGGGATTACAGGCGTGAGCCACCAGCCCAGCCACAGAACTCTTACTTGCATAGTTTTCCACGTGATTATCAGAGATTGTGTTTTAGATGTATAGCACACTACTAGTTCTAGTGGTATCTTTGTTGTTTTTCCAGTTATACCTTGCTTTTGTTTTATATTTTATTTTATTACATTAAACTTATGAAATAATGTTAGAAGGCAAAAGATACTTTCTTATGTAAACAATTTAAAAATTTTGTTCTAATATTAATAGCTTATTTCAAAGGAAACAGAACTGTCTTAGATTGTGATACCAAAAATATTAACGAATAACAACCATTTATCTGCATTCAAAGCTAGTATTAGTTTATGACAATAAGCTGAAATATGTAAAATAGATTACTAAAATTGGGAGGGAATACTTGGAGGGAGTCACAAAGCTTTCCTCAATAACTTTGATTCTTATGGTTCTTTTTGTTCTTCCTGTCCCTACCTAATCTTGACTTCTAGGCAGGTCGATTTGGACAATTAACTTACATTCGAATTTACCAGGGAGAGCTAAAGAAGGGTGACACCATCTACAACACAAGGACAAGAAAGAGAGTACGGTTGCAACGGCTGGCTCGCATGCATGCCGACATGATGGAGGCAAGTACAGGGTCATTGTGAGATGAGAAATTCCTCTAATATGAGTGACCTAGACCCTTCTTGGTATCCTGAGCTCCATTAGAAAATTAATTCTGGTTAAGTGTATATTTCTAGTTTCTTCCTTTTACTTAAGTGTCCTACAGCTCTGATCTAGCACTTTGCTATAGGTTAAATTAGAAGATGTTAACAACTCATTTTTTTAATACCACCGGTTATGAATTAGCTATATTTTCTCAAGGGTCAAGTTTAAGGAAAATAGGCAGTTCCCTAACACCAGAATATAAGACTCAGCATTAAAAATAATGTAATAGGCATTTAAGACTGTGGAACTGTGATTCTTAAAGACGAGAGTAGTAAATTTACATGATTTTCCACATTGCTTTGATTTATTTGCTTTCTGAAAAACAGCAGGCACAAAAGCCTTGTTTAACCCTAGAGGTTTTATTCCTATTGTAGAACCCACTGCAGGACCATATTGGTGCCAGAATCCACCTGAAGATTTAAAAACTTCAAGGGCTGATCTGGGAGATAAACTGACTATGCCTTGAATTGTTGAACTGGCTAGGAATGTGCCATAGCCCTCTGTAGTCCTTATGGTTAGGCTTTGGAAGGAACACTGAGTACATGAGTTTGTTCACTATCCCCACCGTTTGCAAATCCAGCTGTAGATTCCTTGAGAAATTTATCAGTCTAAGAAAAATCTTACGAATTTTTTGGTAGCTATAACTTTTGTTTCTTCTAGAAGAATTGTCAGTCTCAGAATCCGACAGCATTGCTGTTTTGTGAGATAGTCAGCAGGGGGCAGGCTAAGTGATTATCATATAGCTGTTTCATGGACCAAGAGCTGGAAGATTTGTACAGTTGTGTAACCATTAAAGAAAGACATGTCTCCTCACAGTCTCAGCTGTTGTGAGTGAACTGTCAATGTAAAAGGACAAAAACTAGGAAGGTTGGAGGCACCAATGCTTTATTTTTAGATTTCCTGTGTTTTCTTGACTGCTTGCATCTGTGAGAAATTAAAATTATTAGTAGTACATTGGGCTCCATTCTTCCACCTTTGTTTTCAAAACTTCTTTTACAGTTTTCCTGGTATGTCTCTGTCATACACAATCTCATTGTCTAACTGTGGCAACATGTATAGTACATGCCTTTTAATTCCATAGAAATAACTTTAGAACTTTGAGGGACTGTGTTGTTAGTACTGCAGATCCTTCAAGTAATGAGTTTTCTGTTTAATTAAAGTAAAATCTTGTCTATTGATATGTGGTTTAAATAAAGGCCTTTTAAAAATACGTCTTAGCACTGTTGATTGTTATTATTGTATTGGTTCTAGCTAATTGATTCTCTATAGAATTCAAGCTGAGAGATTCTGCCATGCTTATTTGTATACAATGTGTATACTGTACAGTTACTTTTTAGCTACCATATCTTTATTTGTATTACTTGCAAATATCATTTTGTGTTATTTCTTGTTTTAGGATGTTGAGGAAGTATATGCTGGGGACATCTGTGCATTGTTTGGCATTGACTGTGCTAGTGGAGACACATTCACAAACAAAGACAACAGTGGCCTTTCTATGGTAAGCCATTTAATTTCAAAGCTACTTACCACTAGAATTTTAAAAGTCTGTGTTTTTATGTAGTGCATTTAATACTTCAGAGAAACAACCACAGATGTTTTCATTGAGTACCACAGGTATCAAGTTAGTTGTGGCTCTTTGAATGTTGGTTATAGCTCTTTGAATGTCAATTAGACGAGTGCTCTATAAGCTAACTTACCTGGTTTTTCATAGTAAAAACTAGGAAAAGTTTTTACCATAGTAAAAAGGAAAATTTTGAGGGTCCACAGTTCTCCCAGGTTTAGCAAGAAGGAGAAATCTCTACCAGATCGTAACTGGACAGTGTGGCTCTGAGTCCTCCACCCTGAGACCTGCTTCCACAATCAGGGTACATTTCTAATTGTAACCACGAGCATCAAGCTAGTTTCAGCGGAGTGCTACTTCCTTATTAACTCAGTAGCCAGCAACTATACTGTTCCCTCAGTCCCTTGTGAGATCAGACTGTATCATTTAGACTAGATTGGGATAACAGAACATAACCAGGCTCAGAAGGCAATATGCAGCTACACAGTCTGACTTATATAACAGCCTGCCCTTTGGAACTCAGAAGTCCCTTTTTATCGTTGAGGGAGTCTGAGAGAAGAGCATGCACAGGTAGTTCCTGCCTTTGAATTCTCTTCACTCACTCACCTTTTTTGCCTTTATAGGAGAGCAAACTCTCCTACATTATGACCATTTGTTCATGAGAATATCTTTTTTTTTTTTTTTAATTTTCACGGAGGCCCTGGGTAGAGAGTGATATCTTTCATGAATTCAGTCAAGTAAAAGTATGATGATTACATAGGGTGACAGATAATTTGTAGTGGATCATTTACATAAATACAGACCCAACTCTAGCAGTTGAGCACTGTAATACTTCCTGCTATCTAATGATGAATTCATGATTTTATAGTTTAGTTCTTTTGTCTATAATATCCTCTAATGTGTATATTATTACATGTTGATTTAAGATACCACAAAAAAACATAAATCTGTATAATTTTTGTTTGAGACCTAGATAAAAGGAATATTTTCTAAGTATTATTGATAAGGCCTTCTCTAAGTACTTGTCATTAGCAACATGAAGTGATTGGTGGTTGTGGGCAGTGCTTACCAAAGCTTTGAAACAAATAGGCCTTGGCCAGAGTCTCACGTTGCCCTTTGCTGCCTAATGGCCCTTAGACAATTTATCTTATTTCCAAGACTTTAGTGACTTAATTCATAAAATGGGGTAATACCTGCTTTTCAGAGTTGTGATTGATTAAATGAGGTATCATGGGTATCAAGAATTTGGTGCCTTTTCAGTGTTTCCTTTATCAGTAATTGTAGTATATTTTGATTAAATAAAATAACTTAGAAGATTCTAACAGCCACCAAGCAATAAGAATTTCACCTCTCAGCATTTGGATTAATTGTAGTGATTATGTTAAACAGGTAAATAAACACATTGAATTATTTTATTTTGGGAAGGAGGAACTTATATAAGTAGATAGCTTTATTTATTAGTATGTTGTATTAATATATACTTATTTATTTGATGCAAAACAGACCAAGATATATATTGTC
Source organism: Sapajus apella (assembly GCF_009761245.1). NCBI lineage: Eukaryota > Metazoa > Chordata > Mammalia > Primates > Cebidae > Sapajus > Sapajus apella. The sequence goes on along the minus strand of NW_022436944.1, from coordinate 10,180,053 downwards.
TAGCCTAAAGACATTGGCTAGTATTTATCCTTTGTTCTTAGTTCTGTTGTAAAGTGACACATTAAAATTAATCTATCTCTGACCCATAAGGGTCTGTTTTTGAATTCTTCTGTTTTCTTTTAAAAAATATTTTAGGAATCAATTCATGTTCCTGATCCTGTCATTTCAATAGCAATGAGGCCTTCCAACAAGGTAGGAGTTTGATTTAAAGCTTCGGTATATCACAATTAAAACTTGAGCTTTTTCATCTATCTCTACAATGCACTGGATATGTTGTAACAACCAGCAGTCTTATGGTCTCTATTTCCTCTGTTGATATTGAGAACTTCTTTTTAAATTTACCAGTCTGTTCCTAATGATAACTCCTCAGGATATTTGAATAAATTGAGGGTACTAAAATATTCACCTGACTGTACTTTATAACTCTTTACTAGATTATTGGCTTGAGAGTGGTAAATGTAACTTCCTGGATTCAGATCATAAACAAGTGGAAAAGGAGAATCAGGGGCATTTCTCCTTAAGTTGTAGTAAAACCCCACTATAAAGTATTTTAGAACGTTGAACTGATTAATTGACTCATAGGTTATAATATAGCTCTAGATTTTGTGCTAGTTATGAGATAAATGTCTGAGTATTGCATGGAAAGCTTGTAAACAAGACTTTTTTCACTTTGAAATATAATTTTTTTAAAAGATAATTTTATACTTTATAGTTTTATATTTGGGTTTGATATAATTTAAATTAGCACTTAACAAAGCCAAAATTGCATGATTAGGTTTTGCATTTTCATTCTTTGCCATGAGATTTAGTCTGATCTCAAACCATAATTTTTTTAGTTCCTAAGTTGCCTTCGCATTCATAACAATCATGTTAATGTGGTATATTAAAATTCACTTATTCATACATTGAGTGAACATTTTATGATTTGTCATTCAGAACTTGTCATTACAAAACATACTCTGATAAATTGTCATGTGTAATATATCACTACCAGATGTGTATATACTACTACATCTATTTCCAGGAAAGTTGAGATTTTCCAGACCTTTTCTTAATATAGAAAAAAGAAGATTGAGAAATATTAAATTACTCTGTTTTCTCAGAAACTTGAGGAAAGATGAACCTTGCATCTTAACCTTAGTAGGATGCCATAGTTTGTTACAAGTACATTGTTAAAATTGCTTGCTTTTCTCTTTGGAAATATGCAAGGTTAAAACTTAGGTTTATGTATTATGCTTCTTCATTTCTAAATTCAGAGTTTATTTAAGACATTTAACTGTGAATAATTTACAATAATGGAGCGAAATTAATGCTTCAATAGCTAGAGTGTTTTTTGGTGTTTTTGGGGTTGTGTATGCATTAAAAAGTTTACAGATGGCTGCTTGCTGAAGTAAGTTAATTTAAATCAAATAATGAAGTCTCCATGATTCTTGATAGTGGGGGCGGGGATGGTGTTTCTGCTACGTTGAGAATATTTGGCTTGTGCAGGAAAAAGGCAAAACACCTAGAAAGGCTAACCTGTGATTCAGTCCCGGTTTTGCCATGCAATAGCTATGTGGCCTTGAACAAGTCACTTAACCTCTCTGCACCTTATTTCCTCACCTGTAAAATGTGGATAATTCTGCCTTTTAGCATTGTGGCTGGGATTTGAGAAAGCAAATGGCTTGGCTTGTGGCCCTCTTCCTCCATCTTCAGTGCTGGCAACAGCTGGTTAAGCCTCTTTCATGTTTCAGATATCTCCTGCCACTTCTTCCTTTGTGGAATTCCTCTGACCCACCCTCTGGCTTCCCCCTCCATTTTTTAAAGGCATACTTGATTATGTTGTACCCACCTAGATATTTGATAACAATCTCCCCATCTCAAGGTCTGTAACCTTAATTACATTTGCAAAGTCCCCTTTACCATGAAAGGCAGCATATTGACAGCTTTGGGAGGACTAGGGTATCTTTGGAGGGCTATTACTCTGCTCACCACGTGGGATCACATGGGGACTAAGGAGAATAAAGGTGGATCATACCACATCTAAGCAGATTATTTTGAAAGGGGTAGGTCTCATTGTGGTATTTTCCTATTTTTTGGTCTTAACTATCTTGCTTGGATCTACAGTAGTGTCTTGGTAAACATGCTGATTCCTTTGATTATGTATAGGACTTCTAAAATGTAACACAGATTCCAGTTTCTGCTTTAGGGGCAATTTTCACAGGACAGTTTGTCAATGTAATAGGAAAGGGCATAGACTTAAGTCTTGGACTCTTGTTTTCTATCTTGGTATGGAAAGAAAATTCTGTGCAGTAGAACTAGATGTGTATCATTTTTATTTCTTAACTGCTAATGTATTTTATTTCATTCAGTAAAGTTCTTTCTAAAATCCCATTGCTTATCATGCTTAGCAAAACAAATAGTGACTTTCTTCTTCTTTTAAAGAACGATCTGGAAAAATTTTCAAAAGGTATTGGCAGGTTTACAAGAGAAGATCCCACATTTAAAGTACACTTTGACACTGAGAACAAAGAGACAATTGTATCTGGAATGGGAGAATTACACCTGGAAATCTATGCTCAGGTAATGAATAATAAGGAAATTAAATTGAAATCAGTTTATTACTGTCTGTGTTTTGTTAAAAGTCAATAATTTTCAATCTAATGTCTGTAACTGTGGTTCCTCATGCTTCAACTCTGGCTTGTATCCAGATGTGGTCAACTGCTTCCTTTACTATGTGTTGTAAAATAATTATTTTTGATCTCTAAATCTTTTTATTTGGCAAACGTTCTGGACTGCTAGAATCAAGTCTCGGAATTTGCAACAAGAATATCAGTCCATCTCCAGATCATTAGTAAATCCTGGTCCAAGCCTTAGGGAGACAGCCTGTGGTTGTACCAACTCTTCAGGCCATTTCTTCTCAAGTCAGTACTTGAAGATTATTATAATATGGATAAAAGAAAGGGAAGGTGGGGCCTATACCTTCCCAGGAAAGGTCTTGTATGTATTGATATATAAGTAAAAACCAAAGATTAGAAATTTTGGTGAGCTCACATCTCTGAAGTTGAGACAGAAAATCCTGACAACAGATTTATGTATTATTCCAGTAAATTTGTAATAATATGGAACAATGGTGAAGTGTTAGTGGGTGGATTAATTGGGGGTAAATATAAATTTACCATTGTAATTTAGAATTCATTTATATAATATCTGTAAAAGCAGTTTGTATTAAGCATCACATACCTAATCCTTGTAAGATACTAAAATGATTTGAAACTTATTTATCTAGTGTATTTAAATGAATGCTACTAAGATATACAAGATGCTTGGGGGTTTTTCTTTCAGTTTATTTTTTTAAATTTAAATAATAATTTCCCCACTCTTTTTAGAGACTGGAAAGAGAATATGGCTGTCCTTGTATCACAGGAAAGCCAAAAGTTGCCTTTCGAGAGACCATTACTGCCCCTGTCCCGTAAGTATGCATTGTAATTAAACATTATGAGGCTGAAATTGAAGTCTTTTTATTATTGGATATACATACCACTATGACTGTTATAAAGACATTTTTAAATAGTGATACTTTGTATTATGGAATCTATACAGTTCTATATTACAATCAAGACATTTATATAAAGTGACACTTTGGGATAATTTGGCTTTATAAGCTACATGCCAATAAAATTGGCATACACATCATTAATAGGCATGCTTACACTTCCTCCCAGTGTTAAAGATTTTGTTTATTCCAGTTGTACTTCCTTTGGCAGACGGCTATTATGTTTTACTTTAGTGCCATATTGTGGATGCCAGAGAACTTGCATTTGCCAGGGAATAATCTCCTGCAATTGAAGAAAATTAATGCTATAATAAAATTCAGAAAACATTGAGGAAAACGTATTTGGGTTTATATTTTGTTAGAGACAAAACAGTCTTCACAAAGAGTAGTACTTTTGTTAAATTGCTGCAACTATGATATACTTAAATATGGTGCCTATCTGGATTTATGTGAATTGTGATTTAGAGTTAAAATTAATAAAGCATACTGTGACTATACGAGGAAGTCTCAGTTTTCAGAATGGTATCAAAAAAGGTAAATTATACTTTACCTGAGATGCTATATCATGAAGTAGAATGGTATAATCTAATTCAATAAAGTCATCATTTCTTTGCTGTGACAAAAAATAAAAACGCCTTGTTTAAAACTTAATATCATTGGCAAAAATTACATTTAATTTTGAAAATCATCTTTGATTAGTAGATGAATATTTTATTTCCATTTAGGTAAAAATAAAAATTGAACATTATAATTCAATTTAATGTGACAGAAAATCTATTTTCTTACACTAAATAAAGTGGTCTTTCAGATGCATTTTAAAATCATGATTTTTATGTTTGTTCCCCCCAAAAATGTTTACCTGTTTTTAGTTTCCAAGTTGTGGTAGCTACTTAAGAGAATTACCATGTGTAGCTTATTATTTAAGAACACTTTGTGTTTCCATTGTACAGAAAAGCATAATTTAAGGGATAAACTATAGTTTACATTGAAAGAATCCAATTTTATAATAGAAATTATTTTTTTGAAAACCGAAATAAGGCCGGGCACAGTGGCTCACACCTGTAATCTCAGCACTTTGTGGGACTGAGTTGGGCAACTTGCCTGAGCCTAGGAGTCTAAGACCAGCCTGGGCAACATGATGAAGCCATGTCTCTATAAGAAAAAAACAAAAAAAACAGGCATGGCTATGTGTGCCTGTAGTCCCAGCCACATGGGAGGCTCAGGTGGGAGGACCATCTGAGCTTGGGAGGTTGAGGCTGCAGTGAGCCATGATTACACTACTGCACTCCAGCCTGGGCGACAGAGTGAGACCCTGTCTCAAAAACAAACCAACCATCGCACAAAAAACCAAAACACCTGAAAATAGCAAAATGTACTCAGTGTAGTTAGTGATGGTGTAATTAAAGCTCTTTTCTGAACTGCACAGTAGAGAAAAAACAGTTTCAGTATGGCATGACTATAGTAATTTGAACACAAAACTAAGATTGCTAAAGGAAATACTCTGTATTAAGCTGAGCACAAAAGCTAAATGTCAGATTATAGCTCAAGATTTTACTCTTTTGAAAGCACAGCTTTGCTTGTGACTGCCATAAAAAGTGGCCCTGAGGATCTCTGTAGAGCGGATGAAAGGTGAGGAGAGTCATTACAATTGGCCCTTAGTATCCACGGGGGATTGGTTCCAGGATTCTCCTCAGATACCAAAATCCATAGATGCTCAAGTCTCTGACATTGAACGGTGTAGTATTTGCGTATAACCTATGCATACCCTCTCATATGCTTTAAATAATCTCTAGATTACTTATAATACTGTAAATAGTTATATTACTAAGTAATGGAAAAAAATCTGTGCATGTTCAGTAAAGATGCTACCATCCATTTCTGCCCCCCCCCAAATATTTTTGATTTTCAGTTGTTTATATCCATGGACAGAACCCATGGATAGACAGGCCTGGCTGTATATTGAACACTTGGGATTTTATCTTGCTGCTACTAATAAAACTATCTAAACCTTTTTGTTCTGTAAGAGGGTTTCAGTAAAGTATCATAGTTAAATCTATGTTGACTATCATGAAAGATTAAGAGCTACGATTACCATGATGCTTTTTGAAAGTGCAGTCTAGATACTACGTATTAATAGTAAGTGTTTCATTGAAATCCTTGGCTTTGCCTTGCTATTGTTATGCTTCCTTGTCAGCATGTTCCCAGAGAATGCAATTATCCAAGCACTGTTATTAGGCAAGTTTGAGGCAAAGGAGGTCTGTGGTTTGTATCTCTTAGCCAAATCAAACAACTTTTTACACCAGTTACTGTTGCTTTGAACTCTTCCTACAATTCTTCACCTTCTCTGATCTTGATTGCAGCTGACCTCTCCTTTGAAATTCCAGGTTTGCTATTAATTACAAAATGACTATAGGGATGCTATTTATCCAATTATGAATTATAATACTTTTGATAAATGTTAACCCCATTAATAGTGTATTTTATAGAGACTACTTACCACTTGCTTGACAGTTCGAATTTTTACCATCTTATACCATGTGTCTTCAGTAGAATTTTGCCATATTACATAACCACAGGCAACCCAGGCTAAATGTAGAACGAGCATCATTTCTGGAGGTACATTTCCAAAATTGTCTGGTGGGGAAAACGTTTATATGATAATTATATATATGGTATTAACCTCTTAAAACAATCTAAATTCTAAATCATGTCGTAGTTTCCTTCAGTTGTGTTCAGAAAATAATTAAGCTATGGATCTGTAAAATTTCTGAGGCCCCTTTTGTTGGATTAGATTAGAAATGAATATTTTTGCAAAAGCCTGTGTGTTTCTAACATAGCAACTAACTATTTTAGACAATTGAGATTGATTTTAAGGCTGGAACAAATGGTTTTCATCATATTTATATACCTGGAATATTTTGTGCTTCTAGCGGTTCCTTCATGGACTTGAGTCTTTGATAAAATGTGTTGTCTTCTTCATCTGGGTTCTTTCCAGTTTCTCCTTCAAATGTGAAGTTGACTTCTGGTACAGTTTCTTGTCCCATTGAAGGGTAAAGTACTTCAGCTGTGCAGTTCACCATAACTTGCTGTTGAAATTTAGTGAAAGATCCTTATATATAGAAGGCTATTCATTATTATCAACTTTGAGATATGATTTAAAGCATAGGGCCCTAATGGTGTTGTTTAGACTAGACTTCAGAGTGCTTGTTTTCAGAGATACCTAATTGGGCCTGGCCTACTAATATTCTAGAGTTACGTGAATACCCTAAAACAGATAACTTACTTTATAAATGATAAGGTGTCATAATCTTGTAAATTCTAGTCTTAAAACTGTTAATATATTTCAGTATTAATGGGGTATTCATTTGCAAGGCCAGATTTTAGTCTGACTTTATAATACCAATCCAAGACTCTGGTTACTTTTAAAGTTTTTTCATTAGTCTTACTCCTTGCTCCGAAATAACATTTTTTTTTTCAAATGCAGATGCAGCAGTCTGTATCTGGATGTAAAATTAGAAGATTATAGCATTGGGTTATGCTTTGTAAAGATGGCTGTCTAGCAGCTTAGATGTCTTTTAGTGAATCTCCTTATGAATTATGCTCAACAGAAAGGCAGGCTTTTTAAAATTTCAGGATGGCTATGGTACAGACTGCAGTTCCTTTCTTTTAAGTTTGTCTTATTAATAATTGGACAGTTGTATAATCTTTAAAAATTTCCCTTCCCCATTACTGAAAGATCTTTATCTGAATGTTGGTATCAGCTGGCATTCTGTTGCTTGTGAATATCTAAGGGCACTTTCTTTCTCTAAAAACCCAATGAAAAATAGAATGAGAAAAGCAGACATAAGAAAGTGATTGACTGGGGAGTAAATTACTTCACTTATTTATATTAGGCATAAGTTCAGACTGCCCTATGAGGATGTAACTTCTTAAGGAAATTCATTTGAACTTAAGTATATAGTCTTTTTCCATATAGTTTGATAGAAATAATTCATATATTCAGGAATACCCAAAGATTGTAAAGAACTGATCCCTGTAAACTTTGCCCGTATGGTCAATATTTTTTAGAGGCAGAGATTTCACAGTAACTTTTTTAAAAGAGGTAAAACTAATCAGTCTTACGTAAGGGTGTGATCAGCAAAGATGATCTGGAATATTTAGAATCAAAGTTGATTTAATAAAAACATTTGGCTGGGCATGGTAGCTCATGCCTGTAATCCTAGCACTTTGAGAGGCAGAGCCAGGAGGATCACAAAGATAAGCCAGGTGTGGTGGCATGCACCTGCGGTCCCAGCTACTTGGGGAGGCTGAGGTGGGGGGATGGCCTGAGCCTGGGAAATTGAGGCTGCAGTGAGCCATGTTCCCGCCACTGTAGTCCAGCCTCACTGACAGAGTGAGACCCTGTCTCAAAGAAAAAAACAAAAACAAAAAACATTTTACTTACTTTTTGTATAATTTCTTCAATAGCAAATTTAAGGTGATACTTATGTCCTCTTCCTGGAATATCCTAAAATTAAGAAAATGTAATGGAGACAAGAAAATATTATAACAACAAGTCATATACTTGCGTTATTAGAAGCATCCATCTCATTTGGTTGGAGGGGCTGGCTGATGGGTCATGGTGAAAGCCTCAGGTCTTGTAAAAGGCATGTCACCATGAATGTAACATCTAATTTAGCAAGTCCCCTATCAAGTTTATTTTGGATGAAATCAAAAGGGTAGGATAAAAGCATACGTATAAATTGGGCACAACTTTCAATCATCAAAAGACTTTAACGTCTGGATCTGTGATTCTAAAGCCTCTACATAAGAAATTTTGAAACAGCTTTTAATTCTAAAGATGACAAATAATATCACCTTTGAGAAGATTTTTCATAAAGCTCAGTGTACCCTCCAAATAGTGTTCAGTGAATGTGAATTTCATTTTGAGGTAGATTACTGCAAAGCAATTGGAGACTTAATACACTTAAGTATTGTTTTTACTTGTATATTAGCAGAACTGCAAAATGATTAACAAATTTTATAAGACTAAGAAATAAGTATTTCACTTTTAAATCAAGATACAGATTGAAAATTTATACCTAATTATGTTATCTGGTACAGTTTTAAAATAAGATCTACCCTCCGTCACCTCTTAAAGACTGTTAGTTAAAATTCTGTTAGATAAATAAGGGACAATCTCAAATCCAGCAGATTTTATTAAAATGAAAACAAACTTCTTTAGTGATTGCTGAGGACTTAAGCATTTAATTCAAGCCTTTAGCAGAGTGTGCACATCATTTAAGGCAGTCATGTGGTAGTGGCCTTTGGGTGGCTAAAGGCCAGCATCAGGGCACAGTCCTTTTATTCTTGACTTTCATCTCACTTTCTCTTGCAGTTTGTTTCCCCCTTCATTTTGGTCAAAGGGTCTAATAGGGATTTGTCTTAAACCTTAGGCAATAGTCGTTTGGAAGATCGCAGCTTTTGTTGGTCCAGGTCAGAGTAGCAGATGAGAAACCGGGCAGCCTTAGGATTCTTTTGAATGGTTCCTACACTTAAGGAAAGTGCTGACCCTTACTTAGAGGGTTTTCCCATTTTGCAATTGTGTGCGTAAAAACTTTGTCTCCCTCAAGATGAAAACAGTACAGGGCTGTCTCCAGAGACTGGATTATAGACAGTCCCCCAGAAACATTAATATCTCAAGACCAGATGCCAGCAGTGTGTCCTAAAACAGAAGATGGGTAGGGGGTGGCACGGATTGTCTGCACACAGAGGCTGAGACGTTGGGTGAGTGGAGGGAGCGCAATCCTGGAGTCCCCGCTGCCCGCCCCTCCCTGATAAACTTACCTCCATGCTGGCTTGTTTGACCTTCTGCACCTGAAACACCCTGTGGGGGGTCCCCTGCTGGTAGTTGATGTAGTTCTGCGCCACTGAGGCCGCCCTGGAGGCTGGGTAGTTGGTCGGCGGGATTTCCATTCTTGATGAGCGGTGACCACAGGGCTTGGGCTATTCAGGGTTAACGGTACCAGAGCACCGCCCGTCCTGCTTGCTGCTGGGTACAGTTGCCCAGGCAGAAAAGTCGCGAGGTTCTTCCGTCCCTGTTTTCCTCGTTACTGCTCTCCGACTCCGGAAGCTCCTATTTGGGCTCAAGCTCCCTGCGTCCCAGCGCCTTGGGCTGGCTGCCACGGTGGCCCCGCCCCGCCACTGGCGGCAGCCGCCTTCCTTACTTGGCCAGCTGCTTCCTACTGGAGCAGAGGCCAGCCTGCCGTCTGGCACCTGCGGGTGGAGGTGTGGGGAAGGAGTCAGTGGGCTAGGTTCTCTGGGATTGCATCTTTTGTTTCAGTGACCTTTATAGAAGTGCAGGGTGGGGCTTTCTGGCTTTCACTTATATAGGACATCTCTGAGCCCTCCAATTTCCCGTCCATGGAGAGAAAGCCTGGTTGCTTCCCTTGCATACTGGAGCACAACTTCCTTATACACTGCACGCAGTGTCCCTGACAGGGCAAGGTGCACAGGTACTCCAGGTATGAGTACCTCCAGGAAATGAAGATTCCTTCATTTACCGTTCTCTTATGAGAGTTCAGGAAGGGGCTTGCTTATTCTCAGCTTTTTGTGGTTTTGGACCAGTTCTGCCCAAATCAAAGTATGAGAATCTGCAAACTATGATATTAAATTGAGGGATTATGTAATTTGGATCAGGAGAAATGAAAAAATGCACCTGTACCCTTCTTCTTTACTGATCTTAAAAGGATGAAGTTTTGGTGTAACACTATGCTTCCAACTTGAGTCATTTTGAATATTTTACATAAAGGGCTAAGATATAGTTAAAAACTGAACTTATACAAAACATTGTCTCTGGTCTGTGGTCTCTCTCATTGAAATGGGCCTGTAAACCTGACTTTGTAGAAGTACAGGTTTATCCTCGGTGGTCTTAGGTTAATTGGGCTCGAATACCTTGGAGATTCTACCAAGGTTTGGCCAAAGTCTTTGCTGCCTGGATTGGGACCATTAACTTGGTAGGAATGCATACACCCGAGACTCTTGAGGTTTCTCTCTTTCTGATTATGTAGATTTTGCAGTAAGTCTGGATTTTGGACTTTGGCCCCAGTTTCATGCTTATTGTCTTGTGGGATTTGGGAGTTCTGATTGACTTTGCTTTTAAATACCATCTTCTGTCTTTTTGCCTACCATCTTGTATCGTTTTTCAGTGAAACTTTTCTCAGTCTTGTCTGTGTGTGAGAAATTTGCTTTGGGAGATATAGTCTACCTCTTACACATGGCCCTGTCTCTCCACATTTCTTACGTCAGCAAACCCTGACCCACCCATAGCAACATTTTTGCAATTACAAAATAGCAGCCAGTTTTTCATGGGGTTGTCAGATATGAACTTACACTGTCTCCTGAGATAAATTTACCAAAGAATTGGTGAAATGTGGGGAACTTTGACATAAAGGAGACTGTTCATTTCAAATGTACTTCAGAAGAACAACACCAGAAATCAAAAAACAAGACTTTTGGAGAATAGTAATTGTCTTATTTATCTAAGATCATTTTAAGTAGATGACTGCCCCTATTTTATTTCCATACTTCAAGGCTTTTTATTAATCACATGGCTTATATTTAAGCTTTTTCCTCTCTCCTTGAAGAGGAAAGATAATTAGCATTTTACAGTGATAATATATTTGTCTAAAACTGGCTTTAGCTCACCTTTTTCCTGTCTCTCTTTTTCTTCCGTTAAACATTTGAAAGATGATTCATGAGACTAAGTCATTCTGCCATCATATGTGCAATCCAGGAATATCTAGTCCAAATAAACAGCCAAAAAAATGTCTAAGAAAAAAAATCACTATTGGGCTTTAAAAAAATGTGGCCAAATGAACTTAAATAGCCTTTGTCATTATGCTTATAAGAAGCAAGTTTTCAAGATAAAAGAGGAGCTCTTAAATATGATTTGATGATTGTGAATATAAAGTTCATAAATTATATTTTTAAAAATGTATAAAGTATTTCTGATTAATAGATGAATTTGGGTGAGTCAAAACAAATTAATATGTATTTAAAATTGATTATATGTTTTCTTCCAGGTTTTATTATATAAAATTAATGCTGATAAAATATTCAAGTTTATATAAAACTAAATTGTATCTTCTCATAATCTAAACTTTCTAAATTTTATATATTGATCTAATGGGCCAAATAAGTTACTAATTTGATCAGTTGTTTAAGATTGCAAAATATAAAGGGGTTTGGACCTTATAAAATTATTATGCTACTATTAATTATAAAAACCAAATGTGTTAACTAAAATTATAATTTTTTAGATCTTCAGTAACTTTCAAGCCCTTACATAATGTTAAATTTAGTCCTGGGATAATTGGACAATTTCTAACTAATACATGATACAGAACTTTGGTTGCTAAAGATAGTTTCAATTTACCTTTTTTCTTATACATCATAAAATTGGCTATGAATTAACAGAATGTGCATATACTTTGGTTGTTACATATATGTTGTTTTGCCACCTTAAAATTATAGAAGTAATCTAAAATTTGTGTTTATAAAAATTTAGCTAACCAGGTGCAGTGGCTCACACCTGTAATCCTAGCACTTTGCAAGGCTGAGGTGGGAAGACTGCTTGAGCCCAGGAGGTTGAGACTAGCCTGAGCAACATGGCGAAGCCCTGTCTCTACAAAAACTACAAAAATTAGCTAGATGTGCTGGTATGTGCCTGTAGTTCCAGCTACTCAGGAGGCTGACATGGGAGGATCACTTGGGCCCAGGAGGAAGAGGTTGCAGTGAGCTGAGATTGTACCATTGCACTCCAGCCTGGGTGAAAGAACCAGACCCTGTCTCAAAGAAACATTTTAGCTGGACATTTCTTGGTTTTCTGTCTTCTGATTTTCCCTTTGGGAAAGCAGAAGTTGACTACTTTGGTTAAAAGTGGTGATTAATAAGAATAAGAATATACGTGGTATAATAACTACAGAAAAACATGAAAAATATATATATATACACACACACACAGACACAAGATAATGAATGTGAATTTCTACTTAAACTATTAGTTTGTTAGAATGGTAATTTCTATGTAATGTATGTATTGTTTTATTTAATATGCTGATAAAGTGAATTGTCAGAATATTACATTAAATATAAAATTTAAAATAAAGACTTTAATTATATTTTCATTTTACATAATTATGTATTATGTATTTTTAAACAGATATACTTCATTTTGTTTCACTTTATTGTGTTTCATAGATAGTTTGTTTTTTTTTTACAAATTGAGGATTTGTGATAACTCCATGTGGAACAAGTATATCAGCTCCATTTTTCTTTTTCTTTTTTATTTGTTTTCTTTTTTTGGAGATGGAGTCTCACTCTTGTCACCCAGGCTGGAGTGCAGTGGCACAATCTGAGCTCATTGCAACCTCCACCTTCCAAGTTCAAGCAATTCTCCTGCCTCAGGCTCCTGAGTAGCTGGGATTACAGACACCCGCCACCATGCCCAGCTAATATTTGTGTTTTTAGTAGTGACAAGGTTTCACCATGTTGCCCAGACTGGTCTTGAACTCCTGACCTCAGGTGATCTGCCTGCCTTGGCCTTCTAAAGTGCTGGGATTATAGGCATGAGCCACCACTCCCGGCCTCAGCTCCATTTTTCTAAGAGCATATTCTCATTTCACAACTCTATGCCACATTTTGGTGATTCTTGGAATATTTCACACCTTTTTCATTATTATTATATCTGTTGTGGTGATCTGTAATCAGTGATCTCTGATGTTATTGTAATTTATTTTGAGGTGCCTCGAAATCTGCCTATATAAAATAGCAAGCTTCATCCATAAAATTGTATGTGTTCTGACAGCTCTACCTACTGGTTGTGCTTGCACATTCTCTCTCTCTGTCTTTGTCAAAGCTTAATCCAGAGCAAGTGTCTAAGGCTGATAGAGGTGAGAAAATTACAGAAGAAAAGTTTGAAGCTAGCAGGTGTTGGTTCATGAGGTTTAAGGAAGGAAGCCTTCTCCGTAACATAAAAATGAAAGGTGAAGTGCTGATGTGGAAGCTGCAGCAGGTGATTCAATAGATTTCCTAAGATCGTTGCTGATGTTGGCTACACAAAACAACAAACAGATTTCTTTTTTTTTTTTTTTTTTTTTTTCTTTTTTGAGATGGAGTCTCACTTAGTCACCAAGGCTGGAGTGCAGTGGCGTGATCTCAGCTCACAGCATCCTCCACCTCCTGGGTTCAAGCAATTTCCCTGCCTCAGCCTCCTGAGTAGCTGGGATTACAGGCACCCACCACCATGCCTGGCTAATCTTTGTATTTTTAGAAGAGAGAGGGTTTTACTATGTTGATCAGGCTGATCTCGAACTCCTGACCTCGTGATCCACCTGTGTTGGCCTCCCCAAGTGCTGGGATTACAGGTGTGAGACAGTGCACCTGACCAAACGAGATTTTCAGTGTAGTTGAGACATCCTTCTGTTGGAAGAAGAGGCCATCTATGACTTTCATAGCTGGAGATAAATCAGTGCCTGGCTTCAAATCTTCAAAGGACAGACTGTGACTCTCTTGTTAGGAGCTAATGCAACTGGTGACTAAGTTTGAAGACAGTGCTCCTTTCCCATTGTCGAAATCCTACGGCCCGTAATAATTATGTTGAATCTACTCTGTCTGTGTTCTGTAAATGGAATAAGAAAGCCTGGATAACAGCACATCTGTTTACATACAGCATGGCTTATGGAATATTTAAAACCCAGTGTTGAGACCTATTGCTCAGAAAAAAAAAAAAAAAAGATTCTTTCAAAAGATTACTGCTCATTGACAATTCACCTGTCACACAAGAGCTCTGATGGAGATGTACAAAGAGATTAATGTTGTTTCCATGCCTGCTAATACAACATTCATCCTGCAGCACCTGGATCAAAGAGTAATTTTGACTTTCAAGTCTTATTATTTAAGAAATACATTTTTAAAGGCTGTGGCTGCCATAGGTTGATTCCTCTGATGGATCTGGGCAAAGTAAATTGAAAACCTTCTGGAATGAGTTCACCATTCTAGATGCCATTAAGAACATTTATGATTCATGGGAGGAAGTCAAAATAACAACATTACCAGGAGTTTGGAAGAAGCTGATTTCAACCCACATGGATGATTGTGGGTGGTTTAAGACTTTAGCGGACGAAGTAACAGTGAATGTATTAGAAATACTTGGAGAACTAGAATTAGAAGTAGAGCCTGAAGATGTGACTGAAGTCCTACAATTTCATGTTCAAACTTGAACAGATGAGGAGTTGCTTTCTTCTATGGATGAGCAAAGAAAGTAGTTTCTTGAGATGGGATCTACTGCTGTTGAGACACTGTGAACATTGTTAAAATAACAGCAAAGGGTAAACCTGGTTGATAAAGCAGTGGCAGGGTTTGAGAGGATTGACTCCAGTTTTGACAGAAGTTCTGCTATGGGTATAATGATATCAAACAGCATCACATGCTACAGAGAAGTCTTATGAAAAGGAAATTCAATCGATGTGGCAGACTTCATTGTTATCTTAAGAAATTGTCAGAAATTGTCATGTGACTGGGTGAAGTGGTTCACACCTTTAATTCCAGCTACGTGGGAGGCTGAGGCAGGAAGATCACTTGAGGCCAGGAGTTTGAGACCAGTCCTGGGCAACATAAGTGAGACCCATCTCTAAAAAAACATTTTAAAAGAAATTGCCACAGCCACCTCAACCTTCAGCAGCCCCCACCCTGCTCAGTCAATAGCCATCAGCATCAAGGTAAGAGCCTGTAGGCTCCTAGACTTTCAGTCTCCACTTCTAATTCTGATACTTAGCTCAGATGATTGTTAGCATTTTTTAGCAATAAAGTATTTTTAAACTAAGGTGTGAATGGTGGGGTTTTTTTGCAGACATAATGCAATTGCATATTTAATATAATATAGTATTGTGTAAACATATAGTTTTTATAAGCACTAGGAAAACAATTTGTGTGACTTGCTTTATTGCAATAATTAGCTTCATTGCAGTGGTCTGTTACTGAACCCCACCGAACCTCCGAAAGATGCCTGTATGTTGTGATGCTTTGAAAAAGAAAATGAAGCCGGGAGTGGTGACTCACGCCTGTAATTTCAGCACTTTGGGAGGCTGAGGCAGGAGGATCACAAGGTCAAGAGATCGAGACAATCCTGGCCGACATGGCGAAACCCCGTCTCTACTAAAAACACAAAAATTAGCTGGGTGTGGTGGCACACGCATGTAGTCCCAGCCACTCGGGAGGCTGAAGCAGGAGAATTGCTTGAAACTGGGAGGCAGAGGTTGCAGTGAGCCAAGATTGCACCACTGCACTTCAGCCTGGCGCCTGGTGACAGAGCGAGACTCTGTCTCAAAAAAAAGAAAAGAAAAAGAAAATGAACAAAAAAATGTATTTGTAGTGTACTATCTTCCTCATAAACTGTTTTATTTATAAATACAGTGTTTCTTTAGACTAAGTAGCTTTTAAAAAAATTAATAGTAAGCAATACAGCATTTCTCATCTTTTCTAGTTACATTAGCCAACCAACTATAAAGTAACTAAAGGATGAAATGGTTAGTTCTCCTCTTAAGGCTTTTTCTAAGAAGTTGGAAGAACTTTTTTCTCTTATTTTTTTTTTTTTTCTTTTTGACGAGTCATTTATCTGTGAGCCAGCCTCTTAAGCTGTCATTGTGTATGTGTGTTTTTTTGGATAGGTCCTCCTTTGATAGTGTCCAGGAAAGTGGCTGAGTACATTCTGATAACTCAGAAAGAACTTTTTGCTGATGATGAAATTTTAAGTTTCACAAATTGCTAGTTTACATCTCCTGTGTTACTACCAGTAGTGAGAAATAAAATATGTGACCTTCCTAAAGTCACCATTTTGAAGCTTTATGAATGCAGTCACCATCTCTGTATATCAAAGCTAGTCACATAGGTTGTGACATAATAGGCATTTAAAAGTACATATACCGATTTAGGCTCTCTTTAAAACAGAATTAGAGATATGATTTGCTGAGGAAAACAAAGTGTAATCATTACATTTTAAAAAACTTAACTGCCTATTTAGATATTAAATAAACCACCTTAAGAGAATCTCATTCCTATATTTGGGTCCTTAAGTCTTTGTTACTTAGTAATGCTTCATGAATGATTAATCATCCGTCCATTATCCTCAAATTTGAATAATGTGTGGATTACCTTCAAAGTGACAATTATTATGGATCTCTAGGATCAAGTAAATTATAATTTTATGCAACTGTATGAACATAAAACTAAGTAGAAATACCTATTGCTTGCAACTTTGATATGACTCTAAAGTCAAAACAAATCTACAAATTTGAGGTAAACAACAAAACCAACACAATTCATACATATATATAGTTGTCGAAGACAGTGTGACCCTGACATAATTTTTTTTCAATTAAAAAAGTAGATATAGTGGGTGCAAGCGTAGTTTTGTTACATGGATATATTGGGTAGTGGTGAAGTCTGAGCTTTTAGTGTAACCATCTGCCAAATAGTATCCATTGTACCCAACAGGTAATTTCTCATCCCTCACCCCCTCCCCACCCCACAATTCTAATCAGCATTAATTTGAATGTGACAGACAGTGTTTTGCCAAAGTGAAATTGTCTTTCATAGAGTGACATTTCTTTCACCTTCAGCATTTCTATTTAGCTGTCAAGCAGTCTTAGTTCTTCTACCTCTTCTTTTTCTAAACTACTGCAAAATATGTCCTCTTGTAGCACCTTCTGAAAGCTTTTGAAGTGAACAAGCTAACCCCAGCATTTGTGGGTTAGTTATCTTTTTCGTATCAGCCTTCTAGAAGAATGTTTAAGCCCCTTGATTTTAGAGCAAACCTGACTCTGCCACTTAATGCTGTATTGCATTGGGTAAGTTACTTAGTCTCTCTGTCCCTCAGGTTTCTCATCGGTAAAATGGTGATAAAAGTAATGCCTAGTTCATGGGTTTGTGATAAAGAGCAATTAAGACAATCCATATAAGGTGCTTAACGTAAGCCTAGCACATAAGTATTCTGTTGTTTAGCCTACTCTCGATTATAAAGTCAGATGTGGTCCCTGAAAGTGTATGGAATTACTTGATTATGGTTTGGTCCTTTAGAGCAGTGCTGCCCAATAGAACTTGATGCAGTGACGGAAATGTTTTAAATGTAAATAGCCATGGTTAGTTATTACCATATAAACATCACAGAGTACATTTGTATAGATGTTATATAATTGACAAATATCTCACAGAGAACTTTGCGTATACCTTAGAATATGTCAGCACACCACAGTTTTGGAAATTTCCTTGTTCTAAGCTGGCATCTCCTACCAGCTTAGAATAGGCAAATACTGATATTTGCTTCCTCCAAACCACTCTCAGTTTTGTATGCAGGAATACACACTCATTAATGTCCATTTTCTTGTCTGTTATAATTCTGAAAGCAGCTGGCCTCTTCCATCTTGTGGTTTTGAGGAAGATTTCAATTTAAAGGAAGAAATGCCTTGCAAACAGTAGATACTCATAAAATGATTTTCCAGTGAAACAGTAGCCTGTGTTTACATATAATGTTTCAACATTAGTATGATAGAATAAGCGTTTTACATACATTCACTTAGTATATTAATGTTGTCATTAGTGGTTTGAAGTAAACACTGACCTGCATATATATGTGTCTTTGTGAATGACTGACTTATGTTGGTCTTTACCATTTTGCCAGTCATCATTTTCAGTTGTTAATTATTTCACTTGGAAATTCCTTTTCTTTTATTGCCTGAGTCCATAATGCCCAAGGAATAAAATTAAATAGGAACTATCTGAATAAATTAACGTTAGCCATGAAAGGTCCTATTTTCAAGTAGCTGTCTTTGGTTACAGAAATTTAAGGAAAGAATACTCCGTTTCAGGGAAATGGGCAAGGTCTTTGGAATGTAGATTATTAGAACAAGAACTGTAGACTGACCTATTTAATTACTTGACTTTTACTTATTTGTGTGTGAAATTCATCTGTGTATTACCTTGGGTAGCGTATCCCACCCTCACCTCAAGTAAGAACAGAAAAGAGAGGGCTCTTTTTAAAATAAACTCTACAATAAACTTTTACAGCAAGACCATCACATTCAAATGGAAAAGTAAAAATAATCAAATGTGTTCTTTTAAATTAATAGGAGTTATTTTATTTTGTAATTACATAATGCCACTTTTTTTTCTTCCTAAATAATTTTCAGGTTTGACTTTACACATAAAAGACAATCAGGTGGTGCAGGCCAGTATGGGAAAGTAATAGGTGTCCTGGAGCCTCTGAACCCAGAGGACTACACTAAATTGGAGTTTTCAGATGAAACATTTGGATCAAATGTTCCAAAGCAGTTTGTGCCTGCTGTCGAGAAGGTAAATTTATTTAAAAAGCCTTTTTTCATTTTTACTTCTAAAAACAGTTTATCTGATATTCAGTCATACTTTATCTTCCATCATGTTGTCTATCACAGTTCACTTTAGTTACAGTCCTGTTTCTCTGATTGTTAAGTTTTCCATCTGATTTAGAATCTCTAGTTCATTAAGTACAAGAGCTATAAATCCATGCTGTGACAGTGATGGGAAATTATTATGTTTTTGAATCATCGTTATATTTTTCTTAATAAATTGAAATTACTGCATTGATTGTAATCAGCAATTAAAATTTGTAGTAGTCCTTAGGGATTTATAAGACTTTTATGTGTACTATTGTAGCCGAATGACCATTCTTTAGATTCCCAACACCTGGGTGCTACTGTCTTATCTCTGCTACTGATTAATGTGCTTTGGTAAATCAGTGTTCAGAACAGTTTCTTCATCTGTAAACTGAGAGAAAATACTTAAACCTGTACCTCTTACAAAATTCAGGATCAGATAAGACTATGTGACATTTCCTTGGAGAAGTGCTTTGCACGTATGAAGCGTTAGTGCTTTGTTCGCTTCCCAGGTCATTTGCTTTACAGTGTTGTAGGCTGGGCACGATGGCTCATGCCTGTAATCCTAACATTTTGGGAGGCCGAGGTGGGAAGATTGCTTGAGCCCAAGAGTTTGAGACCAGCCTGGGCAACATGCTGAAACCCCATCACTACAGAAAAATAAAAATAAAAATAAAATTAGCCTGGGGTAGTGGCACACACCTATAGTCCCAGCTGCTCTGGAGGCTGAGGTGAGAGGATGCTTGACTGTGAGGTTTTTTTTTTTAACCATTTAACTTAGAAAGATCTTATTAATAGGTTATAATTTTGGTTTCAGTGGTGGAACATTTTTTGCAATTAATGTATTCTATTTCAAGACATTATTTTGTCATTCACACATTTTTAAATGTCTTATGTCCCCAAGGTTAATTTAGATGAAGGAGAACTTAGTTTCAGGTATATAACTTATAATTCCGAAATGTCAAGAAGGATTTTGTAGGCCGGGCGTGGTGGCTCAAGCCTGTAATCCCAGCACTTTGGGAGGCCGAGGCGGGTGGATCACGAGGTCAAGAGATCGAGACCATCCTGGTCAACACGGTGAAACCCCGTCTCTACTAAAAATACAAAACATTAGCTGGGCGTGGTGGTGCATGCCTGTAATCCCAGCGACTCAGGAGGCTGAGGCAGGAGAATTGCCTGAACCCAGGAGGCGGAGGTTGCGGTGAGCCGAGATCGCGCCATTGCACTCCAGCCTGGGCAACTTGAGTGAAACTCCGTCTCAAAAAAAAAAAAGAAGGATTTTGTGCTGTCTGTGCAGCCATGATACAGTGTTGCCAAGAAAAGCTAACAAGTGGTAGGAACTCTGCAAGTATTTAAGTGACTGAATTAGTAAAAATTGCAAGCTCATCAAATTGTACTCTCTAAATATGTACAGTTTATTATATATCAGTTATACCTCAACAAAGCTATTTTTTAAAAAAAGAATTGGATTTGAAAAAAATGATTACTTTTTAATTCTAGTTCTTACTGACAATGTGTAACACCAGGCTATAATGTAGTGATCCGCCAATGAGACAAAGCAGTTAGAGGTATGTAGCAGGGCTCAAGACACAGCTAGTGAATAAACACCAATTTTGGTGGGGATTTTCTTTTAGGGACTTTCTTAGTTTTGCCTTTCCACTGTTTCCTCATTGTAAAGTTAAAATCATGCTGTCTCTATGATGGGTTATGAGTAATTGAGTTGAGTTGAGTAATTCCTGAAGATGAGGTTATGAGAAAGTGATCCTTAGCACTCTAAGCATTGCTTTCAAACCAGCTTACTCCCTTAAGTAATATGCTTTTCCAAGGAATTGCTAATCTAAATGCCATAATAATAAAGCTTAAATAGTAAAGTTGTACTATTTACAATAGCAAATGTAAATGGAATCAAGCTAAATGCTCATCAGTGATAGACTAGATAAAGAAAATGTGGTGCATACATACCATAGAATACTATGCATCCATAAAAAAGGTCATGTCCTTTGCAGGGAGGGACATGGATGGAGCTAGAGGCCATTATCTTTAGCAAACTAACACAGGAGTAAAAAACCAAATACCACGTGTTCTTGCTTAAATGAAGAGAACACATGGGCACATAGAGGGAAACAACACACACTGGGGCCTATTAGAGGGTGAAGAGTGAGAGGAGAGAGAGGATCAGGAAAAATAACTGATGGGTACTAGGCTTAATACCTAAGAGATGAAATAATCTATATAACAAACCCCCATGACACAGGTTTACCTGTGTAACAAACCTACACATGTACCCAGAACTTAAAAGTTAAGGTAGTAAAATTGTTAAACATTTTTTAAAAATTCTTTTTCAGGGGTGAAATATAGCACACATAAAAATGTACACTTCTGAACACAAGTATTTTGGGATTCTCGTTAATGTATCTGCAAGTAAAATCCACTCCAGAAGTTGTGTTCATTCATTAACAGGGGTTTTTGGATGCCTGCGAGAAGGGCCCTCTTTCTGGTCACAAGCTCTCTGGGCTCCGATTTGTCCTGCAAGATGGAGCGCACCACATGGTTGACTCTAATGAAATCTCCTTCATCCGAGCAGGAGAAGGTGCTCTTAAACAAGGTATGCTGTGTCTAGGCACCTTAGCATTTCTGTTTTCCTGATAGATCATCATAGCCTCAGATGGCAACACTATTTTTAGTCTTCTTCACCCAGAGAACGAGGCACCACACCAGGGAATATTGTAGGTAGTGGGCAAACCTTTATGGAATTGAGATCAAGGTAAATTATTGTGTTCTCTTTCTTGCAAAACTAAAAAGCTATCATATTCTCCTAAATTCTCTGGGTTTTTTTTTTTCATGTTTGAATTCATAGATAATTTGTAAGTTCTGTTTTTAATAGAGAAGACTGAAATGTTCAGAATTCTAAGAAATATTTTAAAGATATCTTACCTGTAGTCTTGTTATTTCTAGTGACTTATTCAAGTATCAAGAAATCCGTAAATTTGTAAGTAATCTCTTCAGTATGACATTGTATGTTTTTAGGCATTTTGAGTATGGCAAAGTATTTTGAAAGAATTTGATAAACCTTATTCACAATGCAGATTTCTTGCAAAACTGCTAAAATTGTCAACATTTCTCACAGAATAATACTTGTATTTAAATGCTGATAAACTAGAACCTTATGCAGTTGCAAACATATCTGATTCTTTGCTTTTGAGAGAAAAAAAGGTTAGTGACAACATAGCAGTTTCACATCAGGGTTATTCAAGAAAGGAACTTCAAAGTCGTGTCCTGAAGCAAGAAAATTCCATTCTCTTCGTCATCTTTTCATGTCTTTTATGTGAAAATACATTAGTGATGTCCACAAGTGTCTTTACACAGTAGACTAATGATTCACAAAACATTTCAGAAATATCTTCATCAAAGAGGATTAAAGTAGACAGTAGAAACTTTCTTCATCATATTTCCTAAGCATTCTGTAGATCAGGATTTTTCTGATTCTGTATGAATTTTGAACTTTGTGGTATTTTTGGTCACACTTTGCATCTGTGATCAGGTATGGGGCAGTGGTTGGGGAGGGTTGCTGATTCCTTATTTTACTTCAACTAATTGGAGTTTTTCATAATGTATGTTTCAGTTTCTTAATTATGAAAGGGAGATTTCCTTTATATCAACTCTCTGTTAAAAGTGCAGTTGAAATTTGTGATGTAGAAATCTTGTCACAATCTGAAGATTGTGTTGCTAGGGAACAGGTAAATAAAATGACAAAGAAGATGAGACTTTATTAGGCATGACTCACATTAAAATACTTGTCTTCTTACCTCTGTGTGTTTACCACTCTAGTATGTCTTGAACTGACAAATTAGTTATAATCACTTTATATACTTTTTAGAAGTACAGTTAAAACAAATTAGAAAGTACCGATTGTTCTGTCCTGGTACTTTCCTGAAATTGGTAGCTTTCCTGGAAATAGAGGTTACATAAAGCCAGATAACTGATATGCTTATCAATTAACAAGGAACCTCATCCTTTTTAACTGCTCCTACATTTTAATATAAGTAAATATAGATGTATATTTAATATAAATAGATATATGTTTAATATATATCTACACAGATCTGCTTGAGGAAAAAAATTTCTTTTAGGACTTGGATGAAATGTGCCATCCAAAAATGGCAAGGTGAGTTAGCCTTGGAGTTAGCTTTGGTGAGTTAGCTCTAACCTCATGGTCTAGGGTTAGAGGAAGGCATGTGTAAGGGTAAGATTCATTTGGAGCTAATATAAACATTTATCCTGTGAAAAAATATATATGAATATTAGCTAAACAGTTGAATATGTACCATTTAGTTTTTTTATTTATAGTATAAATATTAAGTATGATTAATTGCCTATTAGATGTACAGGAGAAAAACACTAGATTATAATTGAATTGAGAAGGTTTTTTTTGTTTTTAAATTTTTATTTTTATGTTTTTGAGACAAAGCCTTGCTCTGTTGCCCAGGCTGGAGTGCAGAGGCATGATCTTGGCTCACTACAGCCCCTGCCTCCCAGGTTCAAGCAATTCTCATGCCTCAGCCTCCTAAGGAGCTGGGATTATAGGCATGCACCACCACACCCAGCTAATTTTTGTATTTTTAATAGAAACAGGGTTTCGCCATGTTGGCCACGCTGGTCTTGAACTCCTGACCTCAAGTAATTTGCCCATCTCAGCCTTCCAAAGTGCTGGGATTTCTTTTTTATTTTTGAGACAGAGTTTTTCTCTGTCACCCAGGCTGGAGTGCAGTGGTACAGTCTTGACTTACTGCAACCTCGAACTCCTGGGCTCAAGTGATCCTCCATCTCAGCTCCCTGAGTAGCTGGGAGTACAGGGGCATGCCACCATGCCTGGCTAATTTTTATTATTATTATTATTATTATTTGTAGAGATGGGGTATTGCTTGGTTGCCCAGGCTGGTCTTAAACTCCTGGGCTCAGGTGATCCTCCTGCCTCATCTTCCCAAAATGTTGGGATTATAGGTATAAGCCACTGTGCCTGGCTGAGTAATTTTATTTTTTTACAAGATATTCTATGCAAACAAGCAGGATACTAGAATGAGAAATAAGTTACCTTGCTGTTTCTTCATCTGATTCTTATTTCTCCATGATTGAAAGACAAAAAATCTTCAAAACATCACACTATACTCCCCAAATATATACTGTTATTTTTATTACTATTATTTGAGATGGAGTCTCTGTCACCCAGGCTGGAGTGCAGTGGTACAATCTCGGCTCACTGCAACCTCCACCTCCTCGGTTCAAGCTATTCTCCTGCTTCAGCCTCGCAAGTAGCTGGGATTACAGGCGAGTGCCACCACACCCAGCTAATTTTTGTATTTTTAATAGAGACTGGGTCTCATTATGTTGGCCAAACTGGTCTCCAACTCTTGACCTCAAATGACCCACCTGCCTTGGCCTCCCAAAATGTTGGGATTACAGGCTTGAGCCAGCACCCCCTGCCTATACAATTATTATTTGTCAATTAAAAATTAAAACTTTTTTTGAAACATTAGATTTCAAGTAAAACTTAAAAAAAGCTTTTTCTATCCTAATAAAAAAAGACAAAAATGTAAAAGTCAGGTAAAAAGAAGCTCTTACCACACTCAGCAAGCAAATCAACTTTTTACATACATCTCTGTTGAATGCCATATTAGAGTTTCACAGTGAAAATGTTGGTAAATGAGCTTAGAATAACAGCTTATAACTATAAGGTATTATAGTTATTACAATGGTATATCTTACTATTATATCTCATTAAAATTGGAAGAACAATAGTTCAAATTCTCCTCTATTCTTCATTTAAAAAATGAACACTGGAATTC
The DNA here is from genome assembly GCF_009761245.1 of Sapajus apella. NCBI lineage: Eukaryota > Metazoa > Chordata > Mammalia > Primates > Cebidae > Sapajus > Sapajus apella. The sequence continues at coordinate 10,155,229 of NW_022436944.1, read as the reverse complement.
ATTTGAGCCTAATTTTAAATGTTGTTCATGAGATTGATCAGTGATATAACCTAAAACTGAAAGGTGCAATTGACTTGACCACAGATCTGCTTGAGGAAAAATTTCTTTAGGACTTGGATGTAATGTGACTATAGAAAAATGGCAGGGGAGTTAGCTTTGGAGTCTTACTGTCTAGGGTTAGAGGAAGGCATGTGTAAAGGTAAGATTCATTTGGAACTAAATCAGGGAGAGATTTAGAGAGTTAAAAGGAAGGGAGCACCCCAGAAGGGTGAGGGGATGTGAAACAGAACCAAAAATGCTGTCCTCAATAATTGAGTGATTGACATTGTATATTTGCCTCTGTCCTTCCCTTTAAAATAGAACCCTTTCACAATCTAGATGTTTTACATTACTGTCCTATTGAGAACATTAGATAATATATAACTAAATCTAGATATGTCTGCTCACATCTCTCCTTTGGGGTGCTTTTCTTCATATTAATTACATTTATTTAGAGCCAGGGAAGCTCTGCTGTTGTAAAGAAGTTATGCAAGCAATAGAACTGTCTCTACACTCTAAAATTGTGAGTTTGATTTAGATGTCCATGTAGGTTTCTGCAGGGTTTAGCCATTCAAGCATAGGAGTCTGCAGTATCTCTCTATGAGTTCAATTATTTGTCTTTCAGAACAAAATTAACTCATTAGAACTAATTAGTTGAGTAGGTGTGAGCTAAGATGTGATTTAAATTTAAAAATATTTCTAATTACATTCCTGTTGTAATAATGATTGCACTTAAGCTCTACTGTTTCTAGTAAGAAGTGCTGAGTGAATATATAAGAACACTTGTTAGTTTTAGTTTATTATAAACAAATTGATGCTTCTGGAAAAATTATGATTATATTTAAACAAAATGTTACCCTTGTCATCATTTCCGTGTTTTGCTGAAAGCCTTTATTCGGAAATAATTTAGCAAACCTGAGGCTGAAGTATTTGTCACTATTATATCTTCTAAATTAAGTATAAATGTTTGAGGTTTTACTATATTTTCTCCATATTGTTACATTTAAACATTAGCGCTTTAACAGAAAAAAAGTGTTTTGTCGGTTATGTATTAAGTGGGATAAAAATAAATACAAACACACTGACTTTTAATGTTAAAATTGCCCAATCTAGTCCAGAATCCTTATTTTGTAGATGAAAAAATTTGAGACTTGGACAAACTGTATTTTTCCAAAAGGCTTATAACTTCTTTGAAGTAGGGCAAAAACTAGAAACTTGGTCTTCTCATTCTCTATCAGGTGTTGAAATTGTTCAGTCTAGAAAAGGAAAGACAAATTGTAGGCGTGGCTTGATTCTTGCTTTTGAGTATAGGAAGGGTACCCTCCACATCCCCTACTGCCCTGTGACAAAAGTTATTTTCTTATAATTAAAAATAACTGTATGCCAGGGACCACAAGAAAGAATGGCTTTATCCAGCCTGACCAACATGGCAAAACCCCACCTCTACTAAAAATACAAAAATTAGCTGGCTGTGGTGGCAGACCCCTGTAATCCCAGCTACTCCGAAGGCTGAGGCAGAAGGACCGCTTGAACCTGGGGGATGGAGGTTGCAGTGAGCTGAAATTGCCCCATTGCACTCTAGGTTGGGCGACAAAACAAGACTCAAAAAAAAAAGAAAGAATGGGTATACCTTGGTCAAAGACATAACAGTTATTATCCTTACCCCTGAAGATTTTCAGAGAGAATAAATAACTCAGCGGGATAATTTAGATGGTAAAGGACTTGATCAGATGTTGTTTTAAGACCCTTTTGTATTATTCTCTGCTATTTAATGAGTTCTAAGGATAAAAATATGATAATGGAAATATTAAATGTTGGAATTTCCATTTAGAAGAGTGACTGTTACCACTACAGGAAAAATGAGTCTAGGTCAAATATTTTAACCTTGACATTTGTGTTTGTACCTTTGGGAAGGCCCCCTTTTGTATATCTGGACAGAAGAGTTGTCGTTTTATGAAGACTAATGAACTTTTTTTTTTTTTAAATCCAGCCTTGGCAAATGCAACATTATGTATTCTTGAGCCTATTATGTCTGTGGAAGTTGTAGCTCCAAATGAATTTCAGGGACAAGTAATTGCAGGAATTAACCGACGCCATGGGGTAATCACTGGGCAAGATGGAGTTGAGGACTATTTTACACTGTATGCAGATGTAAGTACGCTTAGTCATTGACAGTCTTGCTTCTGTTAACCGCAGGATATCCAAATTAGCTTTTGTTTTTTTAAATGGACACATTTGCTTGCTGCATTTGTGGCTTTATACATGTGGCATTTTCTGTAATTTGCTACTAGAACAACTCTTAAGTACAGAAGTTAAAAATAAGATTTATTTTATCTTGACCTTTTGTGAATATGTCATTTTCTTATATGTATATTATCTCTCTTTCTTGGATAAGCACAGACTGACAAAAAGAAAAGGAAAAATAAGATGTGTATTATCTCTCTCATTTTAGCTTTATTTGCATAGCTACTTTATTGCTATCTTTAATTTATTGGAATATTTTAATTCCCTTGCCTATACCTTTCTTGACTTAAATCTCAAGGGAAAAAGTGTTTATTACATTTCTTAAGGCCTCCTGGAAAACACTAGTCTCAGCATATCCTTAAGGTGTCCAAAGGAAAGTTGTATTCCCATTTTTGCAGAAGAAACACTTGTGAGTCCTTGAGCTGTGGCCACAGAGCAGAGTGGGGATAGGAGGGAAGAGCTGTCAATGGTGTTCACTCCATGAAATGGAAAGATTTGGTTCGACTGGCAAATGAAATAATTTTCAAATAGGGTTTCCACTTGGAATAAAACAAAAATGTTTCTCTTTGGCTTTTAATTATTTTAAACTAAGAGTAGTAAGTAGAAATCTTAATCTAAAGGAACTAAATGGCTAACGTGCATCTGTGTTTTTCTCAAATATTTTTCAATAAGCAGTGCTAAAATATCTACTGTATTTGTTTTCAGGTCCCTCTAAATGATATGTTTGGTTATTCCACTGAACTTAGGTCATGCACCGAGGTAGGCAAGTTTAAACTTTTACTGTAGTGCCCTTCAAAAGACCACCATACAAAATGATCAAATTTATAAAATCTTGACCTTGCATGACTTTGCTTTATAGTTAAAAACAAAACAACAACAACAACAAACTATCTTTTTTAAAACCCCTAGGGAAAGGGAGAATACACAATGGAGTACTGCAGATATCAGCCATGTTTACCAGCCACACAAGAAGAACTCATTAATAAGTATTTGGAGGCTACTGGCCAACTTCCTGCTAAAAAAGGAAAAGCCAAGAACTAACTTTTCTTACTTTGAGTTGACTAACTTTAATTGAATCTGCGTGGCGTCAATACTTTGATGGATTCCAGTGGAATAAATTCAGGCTGCTGAAACAAGAAATTTTGAGCCTGGGAAGCAGGCTCTTCTTTCTTCAAAAGAAGCCCTTCTTATTCATATCCAGGAGCTTCTGTTCTATTCAAGGTAATTCTATGTCTATCTCAACTCTATTGATTGGTTTTATAGTTTATTGAAAATCCTCAAATAAAATATAATAATCATAGAAATATGTTTAATATTTATTTAAGGGGAGAAGAGTTATACTTTTAAGCTTAGAATGTATGTACATTTCCCTTCCAAGTTTTGTATTAGAAGACTTTTCAACATAGAGAAAAACTGAAAAAGTGCAAAGAACAACCACATGCTTTCCATCTACCTTCCTTTCGTAACAGGTTGTTTATCATATAGTAATTTGTTTTGTCATATTTGCTTTAACTGTCTGTTGTCTCTTTAAGTCTCATACCTCTGTATTTTTAAACTATTAGTTTGCTGAAGACTTGAAAGTGAATCACATACATCATGACACTTCTTGGAGTGCCATTAATGGGCAGGCTTTTCTGTTGAAGAGTAGATTCCATATGATCTTCATAGAGAGTGCTTTTCAGATTCTTCACTGGGCTATTAAAATATTAGCCAAATTTCTCTCTGTTTTATATATGGCTGATTATTTTAATTTGTAGTTTCTGCAAATTTGTAACTGCCTCTGTTTTAGCAGTGTAAGTATTACCTCCTTGTGGTCTATTGCGAAGTAAAAGTGGACCCTTGCAAATGCAATTCTTGTTTTTGTTCATCTTAATGTTTCTGTACACCTAAATCAAATGTAATTTATAAAGTTAGTTTCATCAACCTAATGAATGCTGCTAAATTTGAATTCACTTGAATTTGTCGTATATTGTATTCACTGAGGTTGTAGAAGAACAAATGTTAATCTTTTGTTTCCAGAATAAGTTGGGCTTTCCCAAGCAGTTCTCTTACAGGGTTCAGAATTGCTTCATCCAAAAATCATCTGATGGCATAGATGGATCCTAGTCCTTTCTATTACCTAATGATAGAAATAAAATAATTGATTTTAAATTCCTTTCCTTTTCTTGACTTATAGATGTGGGTTTATACTTTAAGGTTTCTAGGGAAAAAATATTTTTAAACAGTATTGAGCACATATTTTCAAGGCATTTGCTAAATACTTTTATTTTTATTTTTATTTTTTGTGGTGGAGTCTCGCTCTATTGCCCAAGCTGGAATTCAGAGGCACCATCTCTGTTCACTGCAACCTCTGCTTCCTGGGCTCAAGCAATTCTCCCACCTCAGCTGCCCGAGTAGCTGGGACTACAAGTGTGTGCCACCACTGCCTGCTAATTTTTTGCATTTTTTGAAGAGATGGCGTTTTGCCATGTTGCCCAGGCTGGTCTCAAACTCTTGGGCTCAAGCTCTCTACCTGTCCTGGCATCTCAAAGTGCTGGGATTATGGGTGTGAACCACCATGCCAGGCCGCTAAATACATTAAATGCATTATATAATTTCATTCTCACAACCCTGAGAACTAAGTACTGTTACTATGTCCATTTTTTTATGAAGCACAGATAAGGTAAATAATGAGACCACAAAACCTAAGTTTTTAAATTGATACTTTAATTATGATAATTCACCAAGTGCATGTCTCCCACGAATGTCTTGCTACGACAGCATCAGGTCTGAAAAAATGTGGTTGCTTTGGCATTTCATCAGCATCTTGTGCCATTCACAATAACTTTGAATATTGTTCCTAATGAGGATATACATTCTCTGTACCTTCATCGAATTTAGCATGATTCCTCTGGCTATTGAGAATAGTCATAGCTACTGGAACTAAACTGGATAAACTTGGATAAGTAAGTAAAAGTTTTACTTATTTTTAATTTGTAAAACATCCTGGTTATAATGTTACAATGTCAGAAAAGGTCCTAGACGGTTGAGCACAGTGGCTCACACCTGTAATCCCAGCACTTTGGAAGGCCAAAGTGGGCGGATCATGAGGTCAGGAGATTGAGACCATCTTGGCTAATACGGTGAAACCCCGTCTCCATTAAAAATGCAAAAAATTAGCGGGGCATGGTGGCACACACCTGTAGTCCTAGCTACTTGAGAGGCTGAGGCAGGAGAATCACTTGAACCCAGGAGGCAGAGGTTGCAGTGGGCCAAGATTACGTCACTGCACTCCGGCCTGGGCTATAGAGTGAGACTCCATCTCAAAAAAAAAAAAAAAAAAAAATAGAAAGAAAAGGTCATAGATATTTAATCCAACACCAGCATTTCATAGGTAATGACTTAGGTCTAGCTGGTGGGAGTAATTAGAATAGGATCACAAATGGACAGATCAGGACTGGAACCCACATCTCTTTCTGACTCATTAGTTTATTGAATCCAACACCAGCATCTCATATGCAATGACTCAGGCACAGCTGAGAGTAACTAGAATGGGATCACATAAGGACAGATCAGGATCAGAACCCACATCTCTTTCTAACTCATTAATTATAGTTGATAGAGATCACATACTAACCAAAGTCTGTAGCATGGAAAAAAATTAATGAGAATATTCATAAGTGAGTGTTGTTTATACTGCTATCAAGAAGGATAATTGTTGGCTAATGTGAATATTACATACTTGTATTGGAGAATAGTAGCAGCACTAGGCAGTATTGTACTGATTCCCGACCCTCACTGCACTTTAAAAATCACTGGAGGAGACTTAAAAAGAAATACCTAGGCTCACACCCAGGAATTTAGATTATTTGGCTGCATCGAGATAAAAGTTTTTTGGGTGATTCTCATATGTAGACAAAGTTAAAGACTACTGAAATATTGCCTGCATTGTACTTAAGCCCAAGACATGAAGTGAAAAATTTGTGAAATTCAGAAGTATCCTAATGTATTCTTTTGTGTAATATTAGAATTTGTATTTTTTGTTTGACAAATTTTTTTTTTTTTTTAAGAGATGGGGTCTTCTAAGACAAAAAACATCTGACTCAGCAATACCATTACTGGGTATATACTCAAAGGAATGTAAATCATTCTATTATAAAGACACATCCACACATTCATTGCAGAATTATTCACACAATAGCAGAGAAATGGAATCAACCTAAATGCCCATCAGTGATAGACTGGATAAAGAAATGTGGTACATACACATTGTGGAATACTACGCAGCCATAAAAAAGAATGAGATCAAGTCCTTTGCAGGGACATAGATGGAACTAGAAGCCATTATCCTCATCAAATTAACATAGGAAAAGAAAGCCAAGTACTGCCTGTTCTCACTTACAAGTGGGAGCCAAATGATGTGAACATATGGACACATAGAGGGGAACAACACACGCTGGGGCTGGGGCCTATTGGAGGGTGCAGGGTGGGCGGAGGGAGAGGATCAGGAAAAATAACTAATGGATACTAGGCTTTTACTTCATTGATGAAATAATCTGTACAGCAAACCCCCACAACATATTGTTGTGGGGCATTGCTACCTGTGTAACAAGCCTGCACATGTACCCCTGAACCTAAAGAGATAGGGGGCTTGCTATGTTGCTCAGGCTGCTCACAAACTCATGGGCTGAAGCAATCCTCTAGAGTAGCTGGGACAGTAGGCACACATTACCATACCTGACTTGATAATTTTACCTTAAAAAACAAAAAAGTCAGTGTTTCTGTTTTTTGTTATTTCTTTCCTCAGCTCACTCTTAGATTGTGTAGTTGTAAAATCACTAACATTTAGTCAGCTCTAAAGTTTAGGATTTTTGATATCTTAATATTTTTGAAATCTAGATAAGTCTCAAAATTGACAGCCAACCCAACAGGAGTAAATTGTGACATGTTGGAATGTGTCCCTTTGTACAAGATAGCTATTTGCAACTCTAGAACTGTAAATTGTTGAACTGGAGCTCTAATTGCCACTGAAAGTACCTTCAAATAACATTGTAGTGCATCATTGAAATAAGTTAATTGTATTCAAGGAAAATTTATTGTGAGCATTCATTCATTTATCAATTCCAGTAAGTCCTAGGCTGCATGTTAGGTGACTATAGCACTTTAAAAACTAGGAAAAATCACAAAACAGGTCAGAATTTTCTAATTTGAGAGAAATTGATATAATAAACTAATATGTCATGAATGACTTAACACTCAAATACAAATATATAAGCTTCCAATTGACTTTCAAAAGAACTTATTTAACTTCTAAAAATTCATAATTCAGGTAGGAAGAAAATGAAACTATGAATAAAATAAAATGGAATGTAGACAAATCCTGGTATTATTTTACATGTCTTAAAATTCTGGAAGTTCTAGAGATTAAGAAAATGAATGTGATGCTGTTTGTGATTGTCATTAGCTGACAGTGATGCAGAATAACTTAGACTCTTAATGAAAAGAGGACTTAGGGAATTTAGGTTTTCATTTTATGCCAAGTGATTTTTTTGTTGTTAGCTAGTGGAACCACTGTTAGTAATATTAAGTTAACAATTTTAGAGCTTGAACTAGAAAAGATGTTCTGAGGCTGGGCGTGGTGGCTCACACCTGTAATCCCAGTACTTTGGGAGGCTGAGGTGGGCGGATCACCTGACGTCAGGAGTTGAGACCACCCAGGCCCACACAGTGAAACCCCGTCTCTACTAGAAATACAAAAATGATCTGAGCGCGGTGGCACATATCCGTAGTCCCAGCTACTCGGGAGGCTGAGGCAGGAGAAGTGCTTGAACCCGGGAGGCAGAAGCTGCACTGAGCTGAGATGGCACTGCCACTGCACTCCATTACTGTAGCTTGGGCAACAGAGTGAGACTCTGTGTCAAAAAAAAAAAAAAAAATTATATATATATATATATATATATATATATATATATATATATATATGAGATGTTCTAATGGTGATACCGATAAATTTTTAGTTGGTTCAACTTTTGGGCATTTTGTAAATTTATAAATTAGGCAATTGTGTTTGTGTGTTATTTGTATGTGTAGAATTCCCCTTCATACCCTATTATACTGTAATAAATCTGCTAAAGGGTTACTTTAGAATCATTACCTGGTTGGATTACGGTCACATTTGTGAGCCTAATCTCACTAATGAAAAATGTGTTTTAGTGGCTCACATCTGTAATTCCAACACTTTGGGAGGCCACAGTGGGAGGATCCCTTGAGCCTAGAAGTTTGAGACTAGCCTGGGCAACATAGAGAGACAAATAACCAGCTGGTGTGGGACATCCTGGGATAGATAATCATTTGCTTCCAATGTGAAGACAGCCACCCTATGAAGGTCAAACAAAGAAAAAAAAGGAGAAAAGAAAAACGCCTTTATGGGGATGAGGACTTTGAGAAAGCTGCAACTCTAGAAAGCTGAAACACCAACTAAATGCCCTTTTCTAGTCCTTAACATGACACTAAAATATTTATTAAATATCACAGGACATTGAGTGTACTATTATAATGCTCTTAGGACTTTGTTTGAACATCATTTGGGGAACTTCAGTTATAGAAATTTATCACTTGATTTTGGCACAATTTAATCATTGTGGATTCTGATAATTTATAAAAAGTATATCTTCATTATCACATAGATGGGAGAGCTGATGTGTCCTTTAAATGATTGTTTGCAATGCTTCCAAATACTACAATTCTTTATTTCTTATATGTGTTTTTAAAAATTAAGACTGGATTTTACTATGCTGCCCAGGCTGATCTTGAACTCCTGGGCTTACGTGATCTTTCTGCCTTTGGCCTCCTAAAATGCTGGAAATGAGCCCAACCACAAGTGTTTAAATCAGTAACTTTTTTTAAGAGATGGGTCTCCCTGTGTTGTCCAGGCTAGTTGTGAACTCCTGAGCTCAAGTGATTCTCCCACCTCAGCCTCCCAAAGTGCTGAGATTACAGGCATGAGCCATCAGCCGTGTTTTTTTTTTTTAATTATACATTTAAAAAAAAAAAATTAAGTGGATTTGGGGAAGATAAATGCAAAGCAAAGCGTTTTAAGTAGAAAAATATGTAAACTAGATCAGCTTATTTTGTATGGTTCATGCCTTTAAAATTTTCTCTTTAGTATAAACTTTTCTGATAATCTAATGGTAGACACCTAAAAGTAATGTTTTGATACATTTTAAGGTTGATGTTTCCTAATCAATTACTGGCTACCAAACCTGGCTCAAGGTTTTTAGACACCAACATAAGCATTCCATTAAATGATACTAATTTTGAGAGGCAAGTGATGGCAACATTTCCTGGATCAATTCCTCCTGCCTTAAGGATACTCCACTGAATTTGATTATGGTACATACTATGTTTGCTTTTATAAATTACTTAGGCCAACACTTGGTCCAAGTTGTCTTTGTAAATGAAAATTATAAATATTTAATGTGCTTTCAGTTACATCCGTATTTCTTCTGATGGATGTTTGCAGACAGCTTTATCTGGTGAGACATTCTATTATTTGTAAAATTTAAGTTAAGCAATATTACCATTTCATTTAATTCCAGTTTAGCACAAGTTTTTCCTTTGTATACAAATCTCCACAAGAGCATTTAACACATTTCTGTATTTAGAAATGTAAATATGTATTTAAAAGTAGATAGCAAATTAAAAAGGAATACTTGCTTGAAATCATAAAATATAATACAGTTTCTTTTAAACAGTTAATTTTCTTCCTACAATTTACTTTCATTGAAAGTATGTTATCATTGTTTACATACTAGATAGAAGCAATTTAGCAACATAAAATATATTAGCTATAGTATGTTCAAAAGAATGAGATGCAGATTCAGAGATGAAACCATCATTTTTTGCAGTTTTTAAAAAAATGCTGATCCCATTGCAGCATACACTAATTATCCAGGCTTTACATTTTAGGGCTGAAACCCTGAAGAACCTGAGGGTGACTGTTTAGCACGGAGCAGAGTTCAGGTCCATGTGCTTCCAGAATTAAAAGCTAAAGCAGACCAATTGAGAAACAAACAAAAAACCAACATCTTTGAATTTTTGAGTTTTTACTTGTAATCATAGGCTTTCCCATATTATTAGAATGTCTGTACCTTAGCTATTTTACCAGGAAAATGCTAGTACAGTCACTTGTTTAGAAGCTGGAAAAATAACATTTTTTCTTTTTAGAAATTACTAAGTTCTGTTGGTGCTACAGCTGATCCTTCTTCAGTTCCAGAGGCTTCTTCTGGTGTCTGTAGCTCTTGACAGTGGTACTTCACTTTAAGTGGTTTGCCAGGGTACCAGACCAAGTGAATACGACAGGGAATTATTTCCTAGGAAATAAGAGTTATAAAATATTATGATCTGCAAAAACTTACGGTAAAAACAATTCTACATACAATTTTATGTTTTACCTGTGTTGATAATTCATGAAGTAGAACAGTATAATCAAAATCAATTGTATCATCATTAGTTTTCTAGAGGGAGAAAAAAGAGTTAGTATAATAAATATGGTGGTATTTGGTGTAATAAATATACAATACATTCTTATTTTGAATGGATGCCTTGACTCTCCTACTGCCTTTTAGATTTCAGCCTCATGGTTTTTGGTAGTATTTTGCTTCAAGATATGGAAGTCATTGATCCTCATTTTTGTCTTGTCACTGAGTTACATGAAAACCTGGTTGAATGTCTATCACTTTTTCTCTTTAATATTCATAGTTTCTGATGGAGACTGAGTCTGTGGAGATAGGGAGATTCTTTTAACAACCTTAAGGATCTAGATACTGTATATGCACCTCAAGCTGATATATTAGCCCTGATATAACAGACGATAAGACAAGGGGAGAAACAACTAGTAATTCTAGAATGCCTACCATGGACTAGGCTCTGTGTTAGGCACCTTCTACATGTTCTCATGTAATTCTCCTTTACGATCTATGTATTATGAGCCTAGTTTTACAGGAGGGGTAATTTGAGGTTACAGCTAGGAAGTGACAGATGGGAATTCCAACTCAGATCTACTGACTCTAGCACCCATATTCTTCATATATACTACATGAATCTATACCACACTGCTTCTAAACCCAGTGCCTTAAATATTTTTCAGTAGGCAGGCAGTTGTCTTTACCTCTTTTATTCACAGTGTTTCTATACATTTTACTAGTGACTAAACCAACTCCATATTTTCTTTTTGACATTTCCTTTAGGTTGCTTATCTGTTCACAAGTAAAAATGGAAGAGAGAACATTTTTTAAAAATAATCCCTCAATTTGGTTTATAATTTTAGTCTTCCTACAATGGAGTACTCCATTTTTCTGAGAGAAAGAGAATGAGTTACTTAAAAAACCTTTTTTTTCTTTTCTCTTTCCTCCTTTTCCCCTGTTCTCCCCTTCCTACTCAGCTCTTTAGATATGGAATCATAACCTTTACTTTCCCTTTTACCAGATACTCCCTGCATGGCAAGCTTATGTATGTGCTCACTCTAAAGCTCGAGAGCTGGAACTCTCTCCCACCAGGAGAAGGCACCTCAGTTAGGACCATGAGGGAACTCTGTCTAAGTATCTTGAGACAACGGCCAGCTTACAGTCTAGCTCTGCCCACATGGCGCCAGCTCAATCACCCAGTAGATAAGGTATTCAAGCCAGTCACATAGACCCTGCACCTGCTCGCTTCTTCCCCTGCATGCCATTCATGCCAAGTCCCCCTTTAAAAACCCTTGCTTTTTGTCCCAAAAGGGAAACAGTACCTTAAAGGCAGGAGCCTGTACTTATTCCCCTAAGCTAGCTTTGGGATAAAGTCACTTTATTTATACCAGACCTCACATTTGTGAATTGGACTCTGCAAGCAGCAAACGACTAAACTTGTGTTTTCGATATATTACCAGGTTTGTGTTAAGACTACTAAAGAATACAAAAAAGCAACCCCCCTCAAAAAAAAAAAAAAAAAAAAAAAAACACACACACACAGTTTTGTCTCCCCTTTGCCTACACTGATGAAGATTTTTACAAGCCATGAAATTTCCAGTAGGTGAGGAAGTCTGGAGGGAGAAGATAGAGGAGAGGGCCTGGGTAAATCAGAAAGCAACTGCATCTTCTGTCTTCTTGGCAATACTGGGTAGGTTTCCCTCCTGTCTCACAATGTACCCACAAATGTTCAGAGCAAACATCTGAGGCACAAGCAGCAAAGTTAGAGAATTCATGAGAGAAGATTCAGTGTCTCTTTCATAAGGGAACAGTTACTGGAGGTTCCAGTGATTAGTTTGGCATTGTCACTTTGAGGATATGTTTAGCCTTGTTTGACCTCCATTTGGTGGCTATCTTGACCTTGGAAGGAAACAGTTATCTATCCCAAGATGTCCCACACCAGCTGGATATTTGTCTCAGACTTCTGTGCTGTCTGTACTATTTTTCAAGTCTTGACTGTTTATGATATATTTTTATAATTTAAAAATTGGTTTTAGGCTGGACATGGTGGCTCACACCTGTAATCCCAGCACTTTGGGAGGCCAAGGTAGGAGGATCTCTTGAGCCCAGGAGTTTGAGACCAGCCTGGGCAACATAGTGAGACCTCATCTCTATTAAAAAAATAATTGTATTTATATATATTGGTTTTACTTGTATACTTAAAATGTTTTTTTGAGAACAGTGTCTTATTCTGCTTTTGAAAACGACATTTCTGAAGGAAATCATGGCAGTCTCCAGTGAGGCAAAAAAGAGGCTGGAGCTTAAAACAAATGTTAGGATTCCAGCCCCATTTGACAAACTATTTTGCTAAAAGCGCAAAAAGAGTATTACCCATTTTTAAATACAAAAATGTGAGTCATGATAATGCTTGGAAAACCCTGTATCATTTAATTGAGAACTTCCTCAGTAAAGTTATTGAAACATCCCCTTACATTTGTGTTTTTATAGATTCCTCCTCCTTTAAGAGGAACCACCATTAAACCAAAACAAAAAGCACAGCTTATTAAAAAACTGCAGAAGAGGACATTGTGCATTGCAGGCTGGCAAAGTATGCCAGGATTGGACTGCCTTCACTAAGTCAAGCTCTGCCAAGAAGTCGTTTTTAATATTATTCAGAAATTATCTTTTGGCTTCAATTCAGATCATCATAAATGCCAAATCTTGTAGCCCAAATTGATGATGATTTGTTGTTACATTTCCTGGTAACTCGGCACTTAATCTTGTTGGAGACAGACTGGAAGTGTTTTGTTTGTTCCCTTTTGCTTGCTCATGACCCAACCCACCCCATGCCTCTCCACCCTACTTACCCCAAAAGAGAGAGAAGACTAACAGAACCAGGGTGGTTTTAGTGGTGAGGAAGTAGGCTTAAGTTAGTAATAGAAGTTATAAAAAGTAGATTTCAGTATAATAGATAAAGTAGATAAGATGGCTGCTTATGTAGCTTTGGCTAGTGGAGACTTAGGGTGAAGCCGAGCTGACTGATAGTGATGTGCTGCAGGCTAGGTAGTTTGGGCTGCTTACAAATCTGGTACTGATTGACAGGAGTTAGAACAATACTCAGCTTGATTTTTCTCAATTCATATTAAAGGCTAAAGATATGGCCTTATCATATATCCCTTGTTCTTAGCACAGTCTTCATAGTATTGGGAATGACATCTATTCTTCAGTTCTAAGGAAAGAGTTGTGCCAGTAAGATGAGTTATATATTTGCATTTCAAACCTTTTTTTGCAGTCTTCCCTCAGGCCTTGTTCATTTGGACCTGTGAGTTTATAAGCTTGTACTTCATCACACAATTGCATTAAAAGGTGAAATTACCCTGAGTATCAAGACAGTAATTCCCATCCAGAAAGTTTTTGGAAAAATTATAATCTTTATACCTTTTTTTGAGCTACCTTGGGCTAAGAGCACTGTTAAATACAGTAAGAAGTTATTCTTCAAAGGTGTAGCTTTTTTAAGTTTCCTTATTCTTTATTCCCTGCTTTCAAGGCCAGACTTCCTTACTATCGCTGTCTCCCTGCTCTGGTCACAGCAAGCAACTTCCCAGCCAGTCCTTATCTATAGGGCCCACATTCTACTCCCTCTGCAAATTACCCCTCCTGCCAGAATAGTTTCTCCCACCGAAACTGTCCTTGCCCCTAGTGTAACCCCCTCTCTGCACCCTTCAAATTAGCTAACCAGGACCAGTTTAGATTGTGTGGTCCAGCTGCAGCCAATGGAGACAGGACACAGTAGTAGAAACCCATTGTGTTAGAAATAAAAACCTCTTGCTTTCCATTGTTCATGGTGCTCTTGCCATTGCTCTATCTGTGAGATGCACCCTTCTATGGAAGTAAATTTGCCTTGCTGAGAAAATTTATGTTTGAGTTCTATTTCTTTTGTAGCACCAAAATTTGTTTCTAACAAGCACCTCCAGTCATTGCTGCCTCTGCTGTACTGGCTTTCTCAGACCTAGTGTCCTGTTGCTAGTTTCTCAGAACAGTATTTAGAACTTCTGCTCATAGGGTATTTTTTAAAATCATTGATTGTTTTGTCTGTTGCTTGTGTTGCTTCTTTTGATCAGGGTCACAGGAGACCTTAGTGGCCACTGAATGGCAGAATTTGAAAAATCTTTGTGGATATGTGCATACTTTAAAAGAACTCTAAGCTGAAATGCATGTCAACCTTGAAACCAAATTTCCTAATTGCTCCGGTGATTTAAATTTGTATTAGTTTCACTTCAGTCTGTTTGTGAGTCCTCATTTAATAGGCCCTAAGAGATGAAGTGATTTGCCTTGGGTGACCCAGCAAGTCAGCTGCATATTCAACTATTATTTATCTAACACCCAAACACCACAGGGGAAAAGTAAAATCTAAAACTCTTACTCAATGACCATTCTCCCTTTGCATTTCTGTTTTTTAACTGTCTAGTTACATATATGTAATCGCTTTCCCACTTGCAGTTTGGTTGAGTGGAGATATAATGGACATGAAAGACTGGTTAGAATGGGAGAGAAATACAGCTGTTATTCTTTTGTGCCCTGGTATGTCCTAGTGGTAAAAATATCTCATATGCAACTGTAAAAGAAAGGGAAACATGTTAAAAGTCCTAGTTTTTCTCTGTTAGCTCAATGTGTTGCTCTATTCCTATTAAGTTTTCCTAACTGTAAAAGAAAGGGAAACATGTTAAAAGTCCTAGTTTTTCTCTGTTAGCTCAATGTGTTGCTCTATTCCTATTAAGTTTTCCTCTCACATTCACTACAATTAGTTCTACATTATCTTGACGCCATTTTCTACACTTAAAACAACCTGTTCCCCCTAACTTTTCAGGTAAAGTAAAACCCTCTTGTTGAGGATGTGGTCATCTTGGTAGATTGAGACTGTGTCAGAAACAGAGATAGAAACTTATCTGCAAAAGAACTAATACTATATCTTGACTTGTTATATAGCGACAATCAATTAGATGGTAATTTCTATTTACAAGCACTCTATAAGGGGGAAAGACGTGTTCGTTTTGATAAGTAAAGACAAAATCTAGGTTTCTAATTGATGTCTATTGTACATGTGGTCTTTGGAAAGCAAACCAAGCTATTTATTTTTGACAAAAAATGATGGTATAATGCTGGGCAAATCCTGTACTCAGAAGTTATTTACTGATTATCCATCCATGAACAAAACAAATCTTTTAAATTGGTGCTTATGATTGGCTCAGCTTGCCTCCCTAATACTCCCAATACCTTCAACTCTCATCCTGCTCTCAGCTGATGGCTTTGCCTCCTCTTTCACTGAGAAGACAGAAGCAGTTAGAACTTCCACAAACTCCTACTTTGATATCTGCCCTCCTAGTACTGGGCCACTGTTTCCTGCTTTCCCTCTAGGTGAACTCTCCGTGTTCCTGATATCATCTGGATTGATTATATCCTCTCTTGCCTATCAAAGATAGTAACTCTAACAACTTTTCCTTCTCTTTCCTGCAATTCCTACTTTGCCTTTCTCTACTGGACTTTTTCTCATCAACATATAAATATGCTGTTACTTCTCCCAACCAAAAATAAGCAAAAAAAAAAAAAAAAAAAAAAGCCCTTTCAGCCCGATGCCTACCCATCATCCAGCTGTAGTCCTCTTCTCCTTCTTTTTACTATTGTTTATTATAGCTAAATTTCTTGAAAGGACTGAGTGTCCACTTCCTCTCTTCCCATCCTTTCCTGAACCTACCCCAATCAGGCTTTTGTCCCACTGTGCCAGTGAGAGGACTCTTGATAAGCTCTCCATTGACTTCCAGTTGCTCAATCAAATGGGCAGTTCTCAGTCTTTATCTTACCTGACTTTCCAGCAGCATTAATACTAGCAGCCAGTCCTCATCCTTGAGATACTTTGTTTTCCCATATCTCCAACTGCTAAAGTCAGAAGTGTTCCATGATCCAGTCCTTACATAACTTGACTTCATTTTCTACACTTATTACCTGTGGCCTCATCCAGTCTTGTCACTTCAAATACTATCTATATGGTGATAACTAGAGCCAAGACCTCTCCCCCAACTTCAGACTCTTCTGTCCAGATGATTATACAAATTCTCTATTTGGTTATAGAATTTAGAATGCCCCAAATCAAGATAATTTCCCTCAAATCTGTTCCTCCTATAAGCTTCCTAAATCAGTAAATGAAAACTCTATCCTTCCGGTTATTCACACCAAAATTCTAAAAATCATCTTTAACTCCTCTCATGTCTGATATCCATATCCAACCCATAAGCCAATACTGTCACAGAATCCAAGTGTCTTTCCAGCTCCATTGCTACCACCCTGGTCCAAGCTACCACTAGGTCTTGCCTAGAATATTGCAATACTTTTTTTTTTTTTTTTTTGAGACAGAGTCTTGCTCTGTAGCCCAGGCTGGAATGCAATGGTGCGATCTCAGCTGACTGCAACCTCTGTCTCCCTGGCTCAAGCGATTCTCCTGCCTCAGCCTCCCGAGTAGTGGGATTACAGGCACCTGCCACCAAGTCCAGTTAATTTTTCTATTTTGAGTAGAGACAGGGTTTCACCATGTTGGCCAGGCTGGTGTCGAACTCCTAACCTCAAGTAATCTACCCACCTTGGCCTCCCAAAGAGCTGGGTTTATAGGTGTGAGCCATTGCGCCCCACCCAATATTGCAATACTTTACTGGTCTGTTCTTAACATAGTAGCCATAATGATCCTATTGTAAGTCAGATCATGTCACTCTGGTAAAAACCCTCTAATGGGTAAGTGAGTGAAAGATAAGACCCTTTGAAGGGCCTGCAAGGTCTTACATGAGCTGATGCTTTCCACTTGCCCCACTCGATTTGATCTGTCTCCCAGCGGTGCTCCCTTTGTCACTCAGTTCTAGCCACAGCAGCCTCACTGCTATTTCTCCTGCTCTCAGCTGATGACTTTGTCCCATTTCACTGAGAAGACCAAGCAGTTAGAATACAACTTCCACAAACTCCCACCTTGATATCTGTCTGTCCTTTTACCAGCATCTGCGCCACTGTTTCCCTCTAGGTGAACCCTCTGTGTTCCTAAGATCATCTGGATTGATCATATACTTTCCTGCCTACTCAAAGACTTTAACATTGCAGCCTCAGTTCCCTCTGACATTTTCTTTCCTTATGGGAGCGGGGCTCAGCTCACTCTAACTTCCCTTTGGTCTCTACTCCAAAGTTACCTTTGCTCAAATTAGCCTTACTTCAGACTAAGTAGTAATTCTATCAATACCCTACATTCCCTTTTCCCTACCTCATTTTTTTGTTTTTCTTTTCTTTTTTAAGAGACGGCATCTCTGTTGCCTAGGATGGAGTACAGAGGCTCATAGCTTATTGCAACCTCCAACTCCTGGATCAAGCAAAAATCCTCCCACCTCAGTGTCCTGAGTAGCAGGGACTATAGGCATGTGCCACTATATCTGGCTAATTTTTAATTTTTTTGTAGAGATGGGATCTTGCTATGCTGCCCAGGCTGGTCTCAAAATTCCTGACCTTAAATGATCCTCACACCTTGGCTAGTTAATTTTTTTTATAGCATTTACCATCATGTGATACATATTTATTTATTAGTTCACTGTCTCTTTTTATCTTCTTTCCCTAGAATTAATGAGGACAGCAACATTGTGTTCACAGTGTATCCTCAGCCCCTGAAACAATACTTAGCCCATTGCAGGAACTCAAATATTTGTTAAAGAAATGAAATGCGATTAAAACTCTTGAAATGCAATTAGAAGTTCACATGAATTCAGTCTAAGGAGACTGCACTGATTCTTGTGGCACAAGCTAATTTTCAAGTTTTTCTTACCCACTGCCTCACACTAGTGAGCTGTGCCAAGTAGTAGCGTGAAAACTGGGTTGTCATTTCCCACATCACATAAGAGCTTCCAAGGAAAGCCAAATCCCAGATGGGTCTCAGAGAGGGATCAATATGTCCATGATTATCTGAGAGAGACAAAAAAAGCACATTTGTATTAATGCATTTTTGAGACAAAATCTCAGAAGCTTCAGATTTGAAATAAGGTTTAAACTTAGTTATACCTGTCATCCCCCTCACAGTAAGACCTTGAGCCAGACGTGATTTATTTGTATCTGTTTCTATGTGACTTTGTGGATTTATATTCTTCAACTTGCCAAACAGTAAATCTATTCTAAATCAATTTAACAGCCATTTGCTGTACTGTATACATGCAAAATAAGAGCTACGAAGCCTGTGTGCTATCAAGCCTATGTCCACAAAGTATCTTGGACCCATCCTGTCTTCCCCAAACTCACTGCCACCACCCTTCATTCCTGGGCTGCTTCTCCCTGAGACCATGGCCACTGTCGGCTACCAAATCTCTCAGATTTCAGTCTCCTCCTTCCAGCCGTCTCACACCCAGCAGCTAAAGTGACCTTTCCACACTCATTACTGAATACTCAAAATTGACATTCAATTTAACCTAGTCTTATTAGTTAAGAAGCATTTTTTTAAGAGACAGGGTCTTGCTCTGTTGCCCAGGCTAGAATGCAGTGCCACAATTATACTTCACAGTAGCCTGGACTCAAGCGATCCTCCTGCCATGGCCTCCCAAAGTGCTGCTGAGATTACAGGTGAGGGCCACTGTGTTGGCCAAGAAGCATTTTTAATTAGGTTGAAAAGTCTGTCACTGTTATTCTCCACCTTGCCTTCTGGTTTAGGTCTACAGTCAGTGTGATGGTGGTCTTTGCTTCCCAGTCTGCCAAAATATCTTTGTGCTTCTCTGATCATTGGCTTTAAAGCTAATCAGTGTATTGGCAGCATCTCTCTCACTTTTGTTTAACACATGAAGAAATCAGGTAGATTTGTTCTATGGCATTATTTTTGGATCTAAAAATCTTTTAAATTTGGCAAACATCTTTCTTAAAACTTACACAATATCAGACACTGTGAGAGGTAGGGATACAATGACAAATTACTGTTTGTGACTTTTAGGAGCTCAGATTTAATGAGATGACTGTTCATGAACCATCATTTTATGCAATTTTGCAGGGATACTATATTAAGGCCTAATAATAGCACAATACATGAGGAATACTAACAAGCTTATTAGGAAACCAATCCTTTTGGGTAAAATAATCCTTGGCATAAATTCTATTCTGTATTGGTAAACTTGGCTGGTTTATACTCTGAGTATAAACTGTCACCAGATATTGAAAGGCCTTGGTTTATACTCTGAGTATAAACCAGCCAAGTTTTACCGATACAGAATAGAATTTATGCTAATGATTATTTTATCCAAAAGAATGCTCAATTCATTGAGGTAGGGAAAAGGGAACGTAGGATATCGATTATAATTCAAGCAGCATTCATTGATTTCTTGGGATCTGTGCAGGATACCAAGATAAGTCCCCACCCTCCGCATGTTGACAGGGTAGGGTTATAGTTGATAGATCCCTTAAGAAGGGAGGATCAGAAAGCTGAAGGACAGCAGGGAAAGGGCAGGTTTCTTTGGGCTGAAGAGGGTTGGGGGAACCTTCATAGAGATGAGATTTTTGCTGCACCTTAAATTGCTGTCATGTGTGTGGGGGTGGGGGTGGAGGTGGGGGAGGAGTGGGGGTCTGAGAGAGAGAGCACATGAAGGTAGGAAGGCACGGGGCAGGGGCGGCCTTAGTGACTGGTCTTGATACAGTGTACAGTATACTGGCACCAGATATTGAAAGGCCTTGTTTGCAGAGCTGCCAGAGCGGGTATGAAGTGTGGCTGAGTAATAAGTGTGGGAAGATGACTTTGACTGCTGGGTGCGGTGGTCTCAGGGAGAAGTAGTTCAGGTGTGGAGGATGGTGACAGTGGGTTTGGAGAAGACAAGATGAGTCCAAAACACTTTGTGAATGCAGGCTTAATAGGAAATGGCAAGTTATTAAATGTTAGGAGATTAGGTGAAAATGACCGAAGTTTCTAGCCAAATCTAGGAGAATAGTATACTGTTATATAAATGTAGGACAGAATGTGGGAACGTTTTGGGTGAAAACAAGTTGAGTTTGTTATTAGGTGAATTAAATACAGTGTCAAGAAAGCCATGAAGGTAGATGACATAAAGTGCTGCAGATAGGCTGGGCACAGTGGCTCAAGCCTATAATCCCAGCATTTTGGGAGGCCAAGGTGGGTGAATCACCTGAGGTCAGGAGTTCGAGACCATCCTGACCAACATGGTGAAAGCCCATCTTCTATTAAAAATACAAACATTAGCTGGGCATAGTGGCCTATAATCTCAGCTACTTAGGAGGCTGAGGCAGGAGAATCGCTTGAACCCCGAAGATGGAGGTTGCAGTGAGCTGAGATTGCACCACTGCACTCCAGCCTAGGTGATAGAGGGACTCTGTCTTAAAAAAAAAAAAAAAAAAAAGTGCTACAGATAAATGAGGAAGGATAGAAGTAAGATCTGGTTGGGGTTCTTGGTGATCTCAGTGGTCCCTTTATGTACATAGAGTAGAAGCCAAATAGGAAGAGGCTGAGGATGCAGCAGTGTGTATAGAATCTACTTTTGAAAAGTAGACAGAATAAGGAAAAGGGGGCGATGGGTCTATGAAGAAATTGATCAGCACAACTCTGATTGATGATCTCTATAGGACAAGAGAAGGAACTAGTTGACGAAGATTTTAAAGGTGGGAAGGATACTGATGGGGCAAAATTATGAAACAACCAGAGAAACTAGAGCCAAAGGTATAAATAAAAGAGGTCTTAGAATCAAAGGGGGCGTTGGGGAAGATGTAGCGACTTTGTGAGGTAGGAAGAAATGACAGAATGAAATGTCTCAATCTCAGTAAAGCAGGAGGCAAGACTATCTCCTGAAAGTGTATGAGGCCAGGGTGTGGGCCTTGAAGAAATGGAAAAGCTTCAACACAGCTGTCATGTGGAGGACAATAAGATGTTAGAAATGAATAGTGAGCAGCATTGAGGGCTCAGCACTTGGAGAAATCTTTTAGAACAAAATGCCTGTTGAGAATCAAGCAAAAAGGTATTTGTTACCTTGCATTGTCATCATTCACCCTTAGGTGGCTTAAGTTTTTTGGTTCCATAATGCTTTCCTGTTAATATCCAAGTGCCTTCAAACTTGGAACTGAGGACTTTCAGTACTCTTCACTGGCTTTTCTGTGTAATTTCTTTAACCTGGTAATGTCATTTTTCCTGTCAGCATATGATAAGTAATCAACAGGGAGCTGTGACTATTTTTACAGATGTTATTGTAGAAAGCGTGTTTCAGACTTCTACTTCCTGCATAGAATATCAGTATTTCACGAATGAATTTGTTGTTCCTCATTGGTTTGAGCAGTTAAACCATAAGAACTTCAGCACATTATGTAATACAAGACTCTGAATTCAACATCTTGGATATAAACTTTATTGCTTATTTTACTATTAAGAGGTTTCCCATCATTCTTGTCTTCACTGACTGAAAACTTCCTTGATCCAACTCATCATCACGTATTCTACCTTTTGGTGCTGCTGTGAGTTCAGATTTGTGAGATAAAACCCATCACCCTAGAAGATAAATGAGTTATACTAAATACTGTGAACAGTGAGAACATTTGAAAGGATAAGCGCTGGCAGCACTGCTGTAGAATCACTTGGGCGGACACAACTTCAGCTGGTTATTCTCAGGTCTTCAGTCTTTGTATGTAGTATACTTGGTTTCATCAATAGGAAGTTTACAAATTCATTAGAAGTAAAATTTTTACTCATAAAAAACAGACAAGGGGAAAAAAACAATGTGAAGCAAGGATATTCCAAAATGGATTAGATCTTCTCATTTATCCATTATACTACAACAGCCCAATGCCTTGTATCGATTAAATACTGAGTAGGAATCTGCTGAGGTTTGAACTGGATAAAATTTATGTTATCTAAAACCAAACCTTTTTGGTTTTAAGTAGATAATTTTACATACACAGACAAGCTATAGATAGCACCATTAAATGTCTTTGCTGAATTTCATATGACAGCAAAACTCACAAGTTTTTTGATGAAAGGTGCCCTCTATTAAAAAGATTTTTTTTGAAGTTTCACAGTAGTTACATTAAGTTAGATCATTGTAGAATGGCCCCTATGGATATGCAGGACTTATTAACTAAACATAATTCAGTTAACCTGCAGTATTAAAGAGTGTCTAAAATCTCATGATCCTGTGGCAAATATTCAAAGAAAAGATCCAATACAATTTCTAAAATTTGTGTTTTAAGGAGTAAAGATAAACCCTATTTTCCCAACTAATGGAGAACAATCCCTAAATAAGTATAGATTTATAAGTATCGGTCATTAGCTCATTTATTTCAAGCAATACTAAATATAAACCAATTCTGCTACAACATGAGATTTTAATTGCTCCTGTTGATTCTTTGGCACAGGTCTTGATCCCAGTTGTCAGAGAACTATATGAGAATCATTCAGGGTTCAGAATTTTAGAAATGCAAGAAGCAGTATTCCACTTCCAGGTTTTTAAGGACACCTAGTCTCAGTAAATCAATGGGGAGCAGAGACACTCAGGAATGGAGACTACAGAGCCTCCAGTGTTGACATGGGTTTGCCACAGAATCTGGGCAAGTGAGCAAACTGTGGGAGAGGGTGGGATGAAGAGTGCTGTAGTGGTTAGACATCAAGCTTAATACCCAGGAGCAAGGCCAGAGATGACTTTCGTGGTTTTGAAAATTGGATTTGCCAGTAAATGTGCTGAGTCTCAACTGCTGCCCACACATTCTGGTGAGTACCAAGAACAAATGAGCTCAGCTTCACTTCAGCTGAGTCACTTCAGAGGGCAGGGCTCCTTTGTTAGAGACAGCACCACTGCCCATTAACCATTGACCTGAAATGAGATAAACATGACTCCCCTGCAGTATCCCAGAAAAGGTCTCACCCGGCCCTGGGGCATAAGGCTGTGATGAGCAGAGTGGAGGCTCTGGAGGCTGTCATATGAAGTTACAAAAGCCACTGCCAGACTTAGAGATGTCACCTCAGCTCCCGGACTCAACCCTGAAAACAGCACCCCTGTATGCATATCCTATTTCAGAATCCTCTGCCTCTTACCTGGGGTTCAGTTCTTGCCATGCGCCTCATTCTGGGATGGAAAATGAGATTAAAGGGATACTTAACTGTTGGTGGAGTTACTGCATTGGACTCGAGATGAACAGAAAGATAATACCTCTGAGTTTTGTTTAAATTATGAGGCATATCACACTCTTTAGTTGAATGAAAGTACCACCTTAGCGATAAAAACTTAAGTGACCATTTTTTAAAAAGATTTAGTTATTACATACATTCCTGAATAGAGAAATTCCAAATACTGATTCATACCAGGTATGCTGACTATCTCCAAGGGGTTTTTCAGTTGCTTCATTTGCTTGTAAAGCAGGTAATCCTCTTGTTGTCTTTTCTTTTTCTCAATGAACCGTGTACAAGTTACATTAACAGCTGGTCGGGGTTTCTGATTCTTGAAAAGCACTCGAGCAGAACATTTCCCCAAGTGTCCCTCACCTTCCTGAAGTAAAGATTTTGGAATTAAACAGGATACTTTCTCATCACCTCCCACTCACCCCAGTGCACACAGGCACACACAAGATTGAGTTCATTGTACATGGCAGGCAGGCTCTGGCATTAATAGATGGAGTGGGTTTTGCTTTATAGAAAGTGGTTTTTGTTGTCATAGCTGAATACAATAGTCCTCTCTTTGCTATCATTTAAACTCTTCTGATTGTGACTTTATAAAATGATGTTGGGCATATTTCCAAAGAAATATCATTGACATCCATTGAACACTGCTTGGCTCAAATCTCAAGGGTAGTAGACACTTTCCTCTCTAATATGGACCAACATAATCCTTAGGTGGACCTCAAAGTTACTAACTTGAACTAAAAGATGAAGCTGGCTCCTAATTATTTTTGAGACAGAGTTTTGCTCTTGTTGCCCAGGCTGGAGTGTAATGGCGTGATCTCGGCTCACTGCAAACTCCACCTCCTGGGTTCAAGTGATTCTCCTGCCTCAGCCTCCTGAGTACATGGGATTTCAGGCATGCACCACCATGCCTGGCTAATTTTATATGTTTAGTAGAGATGGGGGTTTCTCCCTGTTGGTCAGGCTGGTCTTGAACTCCCAACCTCAGGTGATCCGCTTATCTCCGCCTCCTAAAGTGCTGGGATTATAGACATGAGCCACTGCGCCTGGCTGAAGCTGGCTCCTATTTACAAAAATAACAACATCATCTTCATGCTGCCTTATGAATTAGGTCCTCTTATTCCAGTTTGAAAGATTAAGATACTGAGGTTTAAGGAGGAACCTACTCTGTGTCTCACAGCTGATAAGCAGTAAGCCAGGGCTTGACCTCACTTCTGTCTTAACACCAAAGCCCAGACTCTCTGCACTAACTTCATCTCTGTATGCCAAGATCTAATCCAGAAGAAATGGAGGCACTGATCATCCACATGGGATTCATTCAACTACTTGAGTGATGTTTATTTGCATTCATGTTTAAATATAGATGTTCTGGATATTCTGGGATCTCCCTCACTTTACAATCCAGAAATATCTGGAACTTCCACCAGACATCATACGTATGACTCATTTCTAGGATAGTGGTTCTTCCTCCTTTTAAGGAATTCCCTAGATTTCTTAACCAGATAATCAAAGCCAGGGAATCTATTCCCTGAAAAATGCACATATCAACACTAGGCCTAGAATTTGAGGAAGTTCATGGGCCTCTTCTTGGCCCTACCCAAATCCAACTCTTGTTGGCTGGTTGTGAAGCTGAGGCAATAATCTTCTTTTTACTTTGGTGGTTGTTTAAACTGGGTGAAGTCCCAGTGAAAAGAACAATCAAAAAGAAAAAGAAAAAAGTTCATGAGGAAACAAATTGTAATTAAAATTCTATCTGTGCTTGAGCCCAGGAAGTCAAGTTTGCAGTGAGCCATGATTGTGCCAATTCACTCCAGCCAGAGAGACAGAGCAAGACCCTGTCTCAAAAAGAATAATAAATAAATAAAGGATCTGCTTAACAAGCCTGTTTCTAAAACTAACTCAAAAAAACTGAGAAACACTTTCCAGTGGGCAACTTCTACTGTGAGTGCTGGTTTTGAGTGAAAGGGAACTTCCATACTGCTTTAAGATGTTAATTATTGTGTAACATAGAAAAATGGTGAAGGAAGCATTCAGGAAGAGGCTTATGAAGGGCAGAAGGAGGCTATTACATGCCTCCTTTGATGTCTAAGCCATTTCCAGAGAAGAGAAAAAGAACCAGGTACTGCTTCTTTTTCCCCTCAAAACATCTCCATGGAATCGAAGCCGTTGCATGAGGATAAAATAACTGCCTTTCACCCTCTGAAATGGATCATTTCAGTTAGCTAGCTGTGCTCTTAATGCATCTACAGGATCAAATCCAAGGAAGCATATTGTTCGTGAAAATAATCTAGTAATTGTATTCCCTCTAGCTTTAGTCTTTCAGTTGGCAACACTAACAATCAAAAGCATCTTTCTTATGCTTTAAGGAAATTTTAATTTGTGAGTTAATAAATAAAGTCAGAGCATACTGCTGTCATGTAGGAACTTGTTTCTGAATACTGGTGAGCATTCTTCCAGGAACATGGGGTTGAGGAAATAATGCCTTCACTCTGGAAACTCCACCGCCCTGGAACACTTTGATCCTGGATGCTGCCTGCTCTAGGCTGCTTCTCAGCACAAGACAAAGAGCATTTGGGCCGGTCTCCACTCCGCCCATGCTCTGATTGCTGCCTTTCAGCTTGGCCCAGCACAAGGAAGTTCATCTGGCTCTAATTTCTATATGAGTTTTCTCTTTACTCTCTTCTTGAAAACAGGGAAAAGGAAACTTGGCAAAACATGGTCTGCTTGGTCAAAACTCTAGTGAGGCTAACGGCTGGAGCATGTGCTGGTGTTTTACAGAGCGCCTCTGTGTACGTTAGCTCATGGGGTTGGTCTCACGCTATGCTGGCCTGCTAACCAGAAATGTCAGCAGCTGACAGGAAAAGAGTAAGCTGGCATTTGAGAGTGAGTCATTCTGAGGACTCTGAGGAGCTGGGAGGGATACTAGAGGGAGCTGTGAAATTCTCTCAGGGGTCCCAAGGAAGAGGGAGGTGATGGCTTATATGGATTGTTTTAAATGCAGTCTTGCGTAAGATCATGAAATAATTAAATACTGAGCTCTTGCCTAGTTCTGTTCATTAATTCTTGATAACAAATAGGAAACAAATCAGGAAAAAACAAAACCAAACCTCCAGGTCACTATATGTTAAGATTCTCACTTTTTTTACAAAGCCATATGTACAGCAGTTCCTAATAGGATACTTTACCAACGTGGCTGCTTACCTCCAGGTTGTAGCGCTCTGTGCTGAAGACCACGTCAACTTTACACCCCTCTTTTGGATTAATCTGAAATACAGAAACTGAATCTTAGTATAGTGGAAGCTCCCTTAAACATCATCATAGCCAGGAATCACACTCTTAGGATAACATGGCATGCAAATGGTAGCTATAGCATTTAACCTGAATAAAATTGGTAATTGCGTAGGAGAAAGATTTCAAATTTTGTTCTGATCATACCATTCTGCTGGCTAGTTTGAACCTACTGACAAAGCGGGAAGTTGAGAAAGAGAAATGGTTGTTTTCTGACTGGACTGACTTTGTGAGAGCAGCGAAAGGAGAAATGAACAGATGTGTGCAGGGAGCTGGAGGGAATTCCTTCATCCCCAGCTCCTCCGTGCCTGCTCCACGCCCTGTCCTGGGTGTTGGGGCTACATCAGTGAGCAGGACAGACGAAGACTTGCCATCCTGCCACCCACAGCCCAATGGGGATGCTGGTGACAAATGCAGAACAAGTAATAATTATGTTTTCAGGGGCTGATGAGTGAAAAAAGAGTGGTGGTGTAGGAAGGTGCCTGGGAAGAGGCGATCCCAAAGATGAGACCGGCAGGACAGGAACCAGCCATCCCAGATCTGGGTGGGGGATGCGCACTGCAGGCAGAGGGGACCCACCAGCGCAGGCAGGAGGCGGAACTTGAGCCTGTGACAGGATGAATTACCAACACTGAAGAAGTTTTCCAATGCTATGCTGTTTCTTTCCTGCAATTTTTACAGGCAAGTATACTTTTAAACTTCTGAAATGTTCATGTCTTGCCTTTTAAAACTGTTGAATTGATTCCAGTGCATATTTTGGAATATACATATCTATGGTCATTGTGGCAATTTAAACTGTTCAGAAGAAGTTCATATTATTTGCCATCATTTTTTTAAGAAAGCAAAATGATAATTCAGTAAAAGAAATATTTCCTGGAGAGGAAAGGGAACTTTCTGTTGTATGGAGTCGAAGTTATTTCACGTACCATTGATTAAGGTTAGACTCTGGAAACACACTAGTTTCCTTGGAATCTTAGTGTAGGAATGCAATAACCAAACAGCATTATTTTATTTTAAATAGACCGGATATCATCCATTTCTATTATAGATGCTTTAAAAATGCTGGGAAACTGGAGAAGAGAAGGAAAGGATTCCATGGCAGTTATTTATGTAGAGAATATTTAAACTTGTAGGTGCATAAATGTTGCTGGGGAAGCAGCGGAATTCCCAGGAGTACTCACTGCACACAGAGCAGTTTGCTGAGGGCTCATTGTCAAGCTTCAAATGAATTCTGTTGTAAGCTGAAGCACTGATTTTGGTTGACAGTGCACACACACAAGTCTGTCTTTTCACTCATTCACTGTTCACCACCTACTATGCCAGGGCTTGAGGAGATATAAAGAAATGTGACATCCAGCCCAGCCTTTCCAGAAACCTACTTCTATCACGGAAACAGGTTTGCAGTGCAGCTGATCAGTGCAGCTGAGCACAGCCTGCATGAGGGTGCTAAGTTTAGGAGGCCTTCTAGAGCAGGTGAGGCCTAAACTAACTGTGAGGAGCCAGTGTTAGTCAGGCAGAGGTGTGGGAGTGGGATATAGGGGTTGGAATTCCAGGGGGACAGTGAGGCTGGAGAAAAGGTGTCTGGGGAGGTGTGTTCAAGGGCATGGAAATCCTTACTTTTTGGAAGATGACTTGGAACTTGATCCAAAAGTCTGGAATAGTAACATTAAACATATCCACAGTACACCTGGTGTTGTGAACAGTAGGATGAGGCATAAACAGGGCTTAGGACAGTGCCTGGGTCAGGGTAAAATTCAGTCTGTTAACTATTTTTATTATTATTAAAATCTATAAGCATGAGAGAGTGGAAGAACTGGGCTAAACGCAAGAGGCTGACCCAAGTTCAAGGATAGGGAAGTTATATAACATAGTCTCTCATCAAGGTTGCTCCTGAAACACCCAATGAGTAGTGAAAGGATATAAATGAGACATGCCTGACAGTGGCTGGACAAGTCTCTCATGATCTCTATCACAAAGATTCCTGAAGTTCAGCATCTTTAGTACCTGCCAATATGGGAGGAACACTGGGCTGTGGCTTGCTGCCTCTCATACTCCCAGCCACATGGGCACCCGCAAACAACTAACACTCAAAAGGCAACACTTCTGCTTGCCACCGGGTTCTAAGCCTTGAAAGGCTTGATGCACCAGCCCTGTCCCTGCTGTGTGCACCGCAGCACCGCAGTCTGCCCGTCTTGTTGAGTAGGGGCTTCCTGGGTACGGCCTCCTGCAGAGGAGTCAGCGACGCCCTCAGGTTTCTAGCTGGGGGGTGGGCAAGGGTGGGCACAGAGGCCATTCATAAAATGAGGAGGAAGCCAAGTTGGGTGGGTTCAGTCTCTGGCATATGGGGAAATTTGAGATGTCATGGAAAATGCTGAGGGTTATAGAAGTAGGATCAGCAGAGGTAGTGGTGAAAGCCATAGGATTTGATGCAATCCCCCAGGGAAGATGTGTAGACATCAACCTTCACATCACTGACACACTGGGGCATGGTTATATGCTATACAAAGAGATTCACTAAAGTCTTCCTTATTCTTTTCCTTTTCTATTTCTTTATATGGAGTTTCGCTCTTGTTGCCCAGGCTAGAGTGCAATGGCACAATCTCGGCCCACCACAACCTCCGCTTCCCAAGTTCAAGCAATTCTCCTGCCTCAGCCTCCAAGTAGCTGGGATTACAGGCGTACACCACCACAATCAGCTAATTTTCTATTTTTAGTAGAGATGGGATTTCTCCACGTTGATCAGGCTGGTCTTGAACTTCCGACCTCAGGTGATCCACCCACCTCAGCCTCCCAGAGTGTTGAGATTACAGGCGTGAGCCACTGTGTCTGGCCGAAGTCTTCCTTATTCTTGATATAATTGTGCATATTTTAAATACAGGAGTTATGATTTGACCCAATAGTTTTCTGGAAACATGGAGGCAAAGTGAGAAAGGCTTTAAGCTGGTGTGGAGTCTGTTCTTTTAAAGAGTTATTTTCTTTGCTGTTTTGATTTATTTTGTTTTAATAATGAGGCACTCTTAAAAGTGTCCACATTTCATCCAAAATAAGAGTTTTATATTTTTGGTTGTACTTTATCATGTATCAAGACACAGTGGTTTTATCTCTCACAAAGGCCTCTCCCATTTCCCTTCCTCTGAGTCACAAGCGCCCCGTGCTGCTTTGCTGGCTCTAGTGAGATGAGCCTGTGGGCGGGGTCGGCGGCAGCCAGGGCCACCTTCCTCTGGACTCAGTGTCTCACACTGGCTCTCCAGCAGTTGTGTTGAACTTTGGCTGTCCTTGATTTAAAATGTTCTGGAGATCGGGACCATCCTGGTCCACATAGTGAAACCCCGTCTCTACTAAAAAGACAAAAAATTAGCTGGGCATGGTGGCGCGTGCCTGTAACCCCAGCTACTCAGGAGGCTGAGGCAGAAGAATTGCCTGAACCCAGGAGGTGGAGGTTGCGGTGAGCCGAGATCGCGCCATTGCACTCCAGCCTGGGTAGCAAGAGCGAAACTCTGTCTCAAAAAAAAAAAAAAAAATGTTCTGTGGTAAAGGGGTCCTTGGTCAACAACATCGCTCCATGATTTCAGCTTCTACCTTATTCAAAGTCCTGTGCTGGGTGCAAGAAAGACAGAGCAAAACAGCAGCAGCCGCCCTCAGGGCAGCCTGAGGGAGAGGACTTTAAATAGAGCATTGTAGGACTGACTATTTGATTATGGCTGACTGAAGAGCTATGAAATGATAGCTGGAGAGTTGATCTAGTCTAGGGATCAGGGATATGACATCTGAGCTGAACTCTGAAGATGAAGAAGGAATTGATCTTGGTTGGGGGAGGAGAGCTGGCAAGGGCCTGCGGAGCAGCATGGGGCCCCAGGGCAGAAAGACTGGAGCCGGAGCCAGTACAGGGAAGGGGCTGACTGGGTGGCAAGGGCCGCACCTGCAGGCCACAGACAGGATTTTGTCCTGAGAGAAATGGAAAGCCAGGGACTAGAAGGAGGGGTTTTGAAAAGATCCTTCTAGCTGGAGTGTGGAGAATGATGCTGGAGCGAGGAGGTGTGCAGAGTGAATGTAGAGAGAGCAGAAGGCTCGCCAAGGGGGCAGGGGAGAGGGAGCAGGGCTTTGAGCCAAGGTGAGGACAGTGGAAATGGAGAGGAGCATATAGTGGACCCAGTACGCCAGGTTGCCCCGAGCCAGGCTGCAGCAGGCCACCCTCCCACCAGCCACATGACAGCAGTCATAAACCACCAAACCCTGAGTCCCATCAGAAAGTAAAAAATAAACAGGTAATTGAACATCGGAAATCATCACTGGAATAAAACATTTTATATTAAGACAACATTTTTAACATCCTGTCATTTAAAAGATGCTTGTGTGTACAGAATAACGTAATTTGCCCAATAATTGGGCCAATTGCCTAGTACCGTTCTAAGCACTCTACATGTATTATGTGTGCTAACAAAGCTTTGAAGGTCTACTCAAACTCAGTAGTAATTACAGAAATGCAAACTAAATAAGCAGTAAGTTAGTACAGTACCACTAGCAGACTGGCAATCAGGAAGTGGCAGGGCCCATTGGTTGGCAGGCTTTGGCGCTTTATGACAGCAGTCTGGCATATGCAATCTGACATATGTGGTCAAATCAAGCTTATGTGTGAATGCCCTATGACCTAGAAATACCACTCTGGGCATGTATCCCAGAGAAACTGTGAAGCAGATCTGTGAAGGAACTGATTCATATAAGGATGTTCACTGAGGCACCATGTGGGGAGGTGGGACTTTGGAGGCACCCACCTTATAAAGACCTCTGGTCTTGCCCAGGGATGCTCCTTCTGTGACTTACACAATAGGTTGCTACAGCCACACGGTGCAAAGCTAATCCATTCAATTCAAAGCCATAAAAAAAGTAAGAAGACATTTTTGAAAGAGTGAAATCTGACAGGGGCCAAAGGTGACCAACAATTCTAGCTTTCCTGAGGAAAGGAGGATTCCTGTAATGCAAATCACAGTGATTTCATTTCTTTCCCCCACACACTGCCAGAACTGCCCATCTGTGAAACAGATCAGGAAACTTTACATCCCTTTCTTTAAACACAGCCAAACACAGAGCACATTGTTCCAGTAACTTTCAGAAAAGGGCTATTTAATAAGAAATAGTCAGCAAGCAAAGCAAATGACCATATGACTATATAACCTGTAGAAATAAATTAGTAGCTCTTTGCTGCAGATTTTTAAAAAATTATGTATAAAAGAGGAATTGTATACTACAGCCTGGAACTAAATTCTTTATAATCATGGGCCACTAATAACATAGTTTATGCTCTAATCTTAATTTTTGTTTGTTTATTTTACAGGTGATTTTTGGCCCTACAGGGGGCCAATACCATCCCCCTTCTCATATACCTTCCACCTCCCCTTCCTCATACACCATACCATCATTCACTCTTTAGGGACTGATTTTTGGTTTGATTTGCAATCAGTTTGGAGGGAAACAGGCCACTTTCAAATCCCTGTTTGAGAGCATGTACAATGGAATGCATTCAAAGATCTGAACTCATCACACTATATTTTAGTTATTTATTTTTTGGTAAATGTTCCTCAATTCCTTAACAAATCAGTATTAAGCATTCATTCAGTGCTTACATATAAAACATCCTGCCACCATCGGAGGGAATCATGATAAAAGTGATTACGTATTATACTCTTACTATGTGCCTTACCCAACCCAACATGGTACCCATGTGCTAATTTATTATATCACTAAAGCCTTTTAATAGGTATAATTGTTATCTCCATTTTAAGGATGAAGAAATGGAGGCACTTGACCAAAGTTCAGGAATTGGCCAAAGTCACAGCACAGGAAGCAGGGAAACCGACCTGCAGAGCCCCTGCTCTTCTCAAATACTGCACAGAACTGCACAGGAAGCAGGGAAACCGGCCTGCAGAGCCCCTGCTCTTCTCAAATACTGCACAGAACTGCACAGAAAAATAAATCCCAGCAACCTCTCTAAGAAAAGGAAGAATAAAAGCTGGTTGCTGGTGTGTGTGTGTGTGTGTGTGTGTGTGTGTGTGTGTGTGCGTGTATGTGTGTGTGAGAGAGAGAGAGAGAACGTGCTGGGATCCTCTTGCACTATGCTTACAACTAAGCTCCCTGTGGACAAGAACCACTCCAAACCTTCCTCTGGAAGGGAGACTGCCAGGTATGGTATGTGTATTAAAGTGCTAGGGCTGCTATAACAAAGTACCACAAACTAGGTGGCTTAAAACAACAGATATTTATTCTCATACAGTTCTGGAGGCCAGAAGGCCAATATCAAGGTGTCAGCAGGGCTGTGCTTCCTCTGAGACTCTGGGTGGAATCCCTCCTTGCCTCTTCCTAGTTTCAGGTGGTGGCTGTCAATCTTGGCATTCTTTGGCTTGCAGCTGGATCACTCCAATCTCTGCCTCTATTTTTGTTTGTGTTTGAGATGGATCTTGCTCTGTTCACCCAAGCTAGAGTGCAGTGGTGCAATCATAGCTCACTGCAGCCTCAAACTCATGGGCTTAAGGGATCCTCCAGGCAACCTTTATCTTTAAATGGTGGCCTTCCTCTGAGTCTGTTTGCATATTCACATGGCTTTAATATTATATAAGGACAGCAGCCATTGGATTTAGGGCCCATTCTAATCCAGTATGACCTCATCTTAACTTGATTACATCTGCAAAGACTCTGTTTACAGTTAAATCACTGAGGGTTAGATGCAGGTCTGTGAAGGAACTGCTCATATAAGGATGTTCACTAAGGCACCATGGTATAACATTTCTTTTTAGGAAACACACCTCAACACATAACAGATGGAAGTAAAGGTGATCTGAGAGTTTAGAGGAGCCCCTGGATGCAGACCCTTTCAGACGAGGTATAAATGAAAGCATGACCCAGTGCAGGTGGGGACGTCTCCATGAAGGACTAGGATTAGACAAGCCAAGAGAGAGGAAGAGGGTGCTCTGGAAAGGTAGAGTGTGTGCCAGGGCATGGAAGTAAGCAGCTCAACCTGGGGCAGCTAGCAAATTAAGTCAGAGTAGACTTGGGGTTGAGGTTACAGTTGTGGGAGGGGGCCAGATTAGAGACGGTCTCTTACAGGGACCTCATTCCAAAGCAGTGTCTCAAATCTGAGTGTGCCACACAATTCCTTAGAGGGCTTCTGGGCCCATACCCAGAGTTTTGATTCAGGAAGTCTAGGGTGGGGCCTGAGAACGTGCATTTTAACAGGTTCCACATGATGCTGATCCTGTTGGTCCAGGGACCACACTTCGAGAACTACTTTCTAGCTGCTGAGTGGAACCACTCAAGTTCTAAGGGGTGCAGGTAGGAAGTGACATGTAGCTCAGATGACAGTCACTAGGATACAGCTGACTGCTAAATAGGAGATTGATGCTGGGACCATTAATTCTCTCCAGAAACCTGAGAGTATCATCAGGACCAAATGAAATGGAGGAGTGTTCTTTCAAAGTGTGGTGACTTCAGGAGCCTGGAGTTTCTGGTGAATCAGGTTATGATACCTTAGAAAGTGCAGGTGGCAGGTCTGCCCTCTGCTTCAGCAGGAGCAAATAATAACCTCCATGATGACACAGTATGTGCTGTTCTTCAAGAAGGAACACTTGGGCTAGGTGTGGTGGCTCACACCTATAATCCCAGCACTTTGGGAGGCCGAGGTGGGCGGATCACCTGAGGTTGAGAGTTTGAGACCAGCCTGACCAACATGGAGAAACCTGTCTCTACTAAAAATACAAAATTAGCTAGGTTTGGTGGTGCACAACTATAATCCCAGCTACTCGGGAGGCTGAGGCAGGAGAATCGCTTGAAGCCGGGAGGCGGAGGTTACAATGAGCCGAGATCACACCATTGCAGCTTGGGCAACGAGTGAAACTCAAAAAAAAAAAAAGTATCAAGAAGGAACACTGGAGAAGGCAGTTTGGACTAAAATAATTTTTAAAGAAAATTCCCTCCTTGCTTCCTGTTAGATGGATA
Source organism: Sapajus apella (assembly GCF_009761245.1). Lineage (NCBI taxonomy): Eukaryota > Metazoa > Chordata > Mammalia > Primates > Cebidae > Sapajus > Sapajus apella. The sequence goes on along the minus strand of NW_022436944.1, from coordinate 10,120,087 downwards.
ACAATTTTGCTTTATAATGACATTTATATATGCACCAAAAAGTTAAAACTACTCATTCTAATAGCAACTCTACAAAGACATGTCCTGTTTTCAGTAAAAGTTGTTTATAGTAAACCACAAAGCTTTGTTTTCTTGTTAATGGATCAAAGATTTTTCTTCCAGTAGGTGTCTGTACTATCTTTACATTAGGCACTACCCACTTTTTTTTTAATATTGCATAAAATCAGCAAAATATTACATAAAGTCAATTTGAAATATTAAAATATTTAATTTTTTTTTTTTTTTTTTTGAGACGGAGTTTCGCTCTTGTTACCCAGGCTGGAGTGCAATGGCGCGATCTTGGCTCACCGCAACCTCCGCCTCCTGGGTTCAGGCAATTCTCCTGCCTCAGCCTCCTGAGTAGCTGGGATTACAGGCACGCGCCACCATGCCCAGCTAATTTTTTGTATTTTTAGTAGAGACGGGGTTTCACCATGTTGACCAGGTTTGTCTTGATCTCTTGACCTTGTGATCCACCTGCCTTGGCCTCCCAAAGTTCTGGGATTACAGGTGTGAGCCACCGCGCCTGGCCTAAATATTTTTTAATATTTTTCAATATTTGAAAGATTGGGTAAAGTCATTTAAATATTGGATTTGTTAGAAATGAACCCGAGGAACTTGATGAGGGATAGAGAAGAGGTATATATACTAAGAGCACATTTAACATCCCCTTTAAACTCTCTCAAAACACCACAAATCGTGGAGCAAATAAAAGAGCAGGAATGGTGTCCTGGAGAAACGTTGCTGTGCACCACCACACGGAGAAGTCTCCAAAGACTTGATTCAGCCCAAAGCTCCTCTACAGAAAGCACTTCCCGATTCCCCCCTCTTCAGTGTTATTGGTTGCTAAGCACTGATCCTTCCTGTTGCATTAGCGCCCTTAGAGCCAGTGTAACAACATTAAACTTTCTGTTCTCAGGCTGGCAGTGGGTGGGTGGGGACAAACCTCTTTTGTCTAGAGCTCACAGGTAATTTTTTTTTAATACTACGTTTTAGGTTTTGGGGTATATGTAAAGAACATGCAGAATTGTTGCATAGGTACATACATGGCAATGTGGTTTGCTGCCTTCCTCCCTATCACCTATATCTGGCATTTCTCCCCATGTTATCCCTCCCCAACCACCACCCCCTGCTTTCCCTCTCGGTGTCCATGTGTTCTCATTGTTCAACTCCCGCCTATGAGTGAGAACATGCGGTGTTTGATTTTCTGTTCTTGTGTCAGTTTGCTGAGAATGATGGTTTCCAGGTTCATCCGTGTCCCTACAAAGGACACGAATTCATCGTTTTTTATGAATGCATAGTATTCCGTGGTGTATATGTGCCACATTTTCCTTGTCCGTATCATTGATGGGCATTTGGATTGGTTCCAAGTCTTTGCTATTGTAAACAGTGCTGCAGTGAACATTCATGTGCATGTGTCCTTATAATAGAACGATTTATAATCCTTTGGATCTATATCCAGTAATGGGATTGCTGGGTAAATGGAATTTCTGTTTCTAGGGCTCACAGGTAATTCTAATCTTCCTCCACACATCTTGGGACTCACTGGTCTAATAGACTCAGCTTCTAAATGTTGCCTCCAGCATTCACATTTGGTAAGAAACATAAATGTCAGGCTATTCCAGTAAAATCGAACTTCTTCATTTTATAAGGTTACTTTTATGAGTCAGGCTTAGTTGGAGATAAGTAAACAACTCATTTGTGAATAAAAGTTGCTGTGCTATCCTTATGTTCCAGACGGAGAGAGCATCAGTATATTATATTATACCCTGGAATCATTTTATTGCATTTTCCTTCTCTCGGGCAAGGCCAGATAAAACAAATACAATTTATGGAACAGAAGTCAGTTACCTTCTGATCAGGCCAATGCAGTGGGGCCCAAGGGAGCCCTTTGCATGTGGATGCTTTGCTTTATCAGGGTAGGTAGCAGTGGAGAGGAGAGCCAGAATACTGTGTGTCTTCTCTTTCAGCCAACCCTGGGTCCCACATTCTTGATCTGGGTAGGAAATGAGTGGAAGCTGCCTGCTCCAGGTCCTCTCTGGCCTCAGGTGGGGATAATCAGAAAAGGCTGGTTGAGAGAGGGACATGAGGCTTCAGGTCTGCTTTTTCCTGCTGGGAGGATTGGGAATGGGCTGAGTCATGGCTTGTCTCCCTGTTCCAGGTGCCTCAGTGGTTCCAGCACCCTTCCAGCGACCTTCATTTAATTTAACAAATGTCTAATATTTGTCTCTAGCAGGCCCTGTGCTAGTACAATGAAGGAGATAAAGACATGTTATAATACGTTGCGCCCTGTAGAAGCCGACCATCCATTTAAGATAGGCAACCACATGGGCAGAATGGAAAGAAAAGTGACTGTGCAAGAGCTTGGACGAAGCAGCCTATGGTTGAGTACTGAGATATAGTGGAGAGGGCAGGTGGGTTCCCATGTGAGATTAGCAAGGCTGCGGACATCAGCAAGCAGGAGGTGGGAGCAAGAGCTGCTTTTTCTGCGTACTGGCATATGTCGGGCAGAGTAGTAAATACTTGCAGGAGCTCACAGCCAGCCTGAACACTGGGTGTGGTATGCTGAATAACGTCCCCCCCACCACCCTGCCCAAAGCTGTCCACTTCCTAATCCCTTGCATCTGTGAATATGTTATTTTACGTGACAAAAAGGATTTTGCCAATGTGACTAAGGATCTTGAGATGGGGGACTATCCTGGATTATTCCTGTGGGCACAACATAATCACAACAGTCCTATGAGGAGCAGACGGTGTCATAATCAAAGATGCTGTGCTGCTTGCTTTGATGGAGGATGGAGTCATGAGCCAAGCAGCGCAGGTGGTCTCTAGAAGCTGGAAATGGATTCTCTCCTAGAGCCTCCAGAAGGAACAAGGCCCTGTGACACCTTAATTTTAGCCCAGGGAGACCTATTTCAGGCTTCTAGCCTCCAGAACCATAAGTAAATTTGTGTTGTTTTAACTCAATAAGTCTGAGGTCATTTGTTAGAGCAGCAATAGGACACAACACCGATACAGAATTACTATGATCCTTAATGTCACGTTCTGTATGGGATGTGTTCTTGGGATGATCATGGATCACATACATCCCATACACTGCCATGCTGCAAGACTCCTTTTCTTTTCTTCTTCTTTTTTTTTTTTAAATCACACAAGATCTCACTCTGTTGCCCAGCCTGGGAGGCAGTGGTGCAGTCAGGGCTCACTGCATGCTGAGCTTTCCTGGGGTCAGGTGATCCTCCCATCTCAGCCTCCCAAATAGCTGGGACTACAAGTATGCACCACCAAACATGGCTAATTTATTTTTTCTAGAGATGGGGTCTCATCACATTACCCAGACTGGTCTTGAACTCCTGGGCTCAAGCAGTCCTCCAACCTCAGCCTCCCAAAGTGCTGGGATTCCAGGTGTGAGCCAACATGCCCGGCCAAGATTTCCTTTCTTAATTTGACTTTTCTGGCTAGAGACATCCTAAACAACCATAGCAAGCCAGCCAGAGTGACTTGTTGTGGCTACTGTCCCTAACCACTGTGGGACTATTTCTGTGAAACATTCTTCAACTGAGGTACCATTCAGAAAGGCAAATGAATGCCAAGGTTGTGTTAGTGTCATACATGTCTGAGGTGAGATACTGCTTTACAGCAAGTGTGATCAAGGGTCAGGTTGGATTTGGGCGAGTGTGTATGCATGCATGTGTAATATTCCATGCCTCATGCAGTCGTTGTGGGCTGATTATTGACATGCAGTCTCCAGCAGAACAACCTGGTCATTAAAGGATGAGTCTGCAGCCAAGCCAGACTTCTGGTAGTCAACAGTCATGACCCGCCACCGGTGGTCTTGATGTGGGATGTTACTAATGCTCTGTGATTATATGCATCCCTGGCTGTGACTCTGCATGTGGAAAGCCAAGTGGAAAATGTCATGGGCTGCCAAAAAAAAAAAAAATTGTGGTTTAAAAACAATTTATTACAAAATGGTAGAAAACCAAAAAAATTCCTATCGGCTTGCTCATCTGGGCGCAGTTAGCTTAGGAGATTGGGGCAAAGTGCCAAGGAGGTCAAAGTTGAAGCTTTACTCCAAAGACCTAGTGGCCTTTCCCACCCCATGCTAGACCCAGATTCTGTGATGAGAGCCTGCAGATCAGGTTGGTGATGGGGAGGAGACCGTAGGCGCACCTGTGCTATTTCAGCACAAGCATTGCCTGGAAGGAGAGATTCCTGCCTGTCTGTTCTGTGCTTTCAGGATTGTTACGTTTCATCCTTAGGACAGTGTGAGGGCACTGAAGAGATCCTAGTTTCTCTTGCAGATATCCCCCTCCCTGCTGTTCTTTCCTAATGCCTATAAAAAGTACTTGGGAGCTTTCCTTACATGAAAATGAAGACTATTTCACTTGAGTATTTTATTACTTATCTTCTCCCTCTATGTTCATTGCAGCCTTTTGAATTCTGCAGTTTTTGTTTCTATGGATTATTTAATATTTTGCTTTCCTCATCTCCTGAATCATCACCTCTGAATTATTGACATTAATGGAGAGGAGACCTCAAGAGTGGTAATTAGATAAATTATATTGTATTAACGTGCTTTATAGGTTGAAAGTCACAAAGGAATAAAGTTTTTCATAGTGGAGTAAGTGCTCTCCTAACTGCCCTGTGGCCTAGAGGACAGGCTTCATGTTTGCCGTCAGACCCATGGTGGCCTGAACCCCAGAGTATGGGCTCCTGCCTAGTGGCCCGTATGGGGCTGACCTGATGCTTACCCAAAGCCAGCTGCTTTGCTCTCAAATTTGCTTATAGCAGATATACTTAGTACCTGATTACATAAATAAATGTTATGTAAAGTGGTGAAGAGTGGGTATAAACAAAGATGGCATGTCCATGAAATTCAAGATAAATGCATTAGAAATTTAGCTGTTGAATTGGTGTCAAGATTAGTCAAGAAAAAGTAAAAGCAGAGGATTATTCAGCGTATTCTGTGGGAGCTCATTCCACAATCAGTAAAACAAAATGGAAACCACAAACGATTCCCTATGGGTGTGTTTTCTTGCTAGAAAAACTGATATGGTTTGGATGTTTGTCCTCTCCACATCTCATGTTGAAATGTGATTCCCAGTTTGGAGTTGAGGGTGTCCCAGTGGGAGGTGACTGGATTGTGGAGGTGGGTCCCTTATGAATGGTTTAGCACCATCCCCTTGGTGATACGTGAATTTTTGCTCTGAGATCTGGTTAAGTGTGTGGCAGTACCCTGCTTGCTCTATTGCTCCCATTCTTGCCATGTGACATACTGGCTCCCTACGCCATGATTGTAAGCTCCTTGAGGCCTCACCAGAAGCAGATGCCAGCACCACACTTCCTGTGGAGCCTGCAAAACCATAAGCCAAAAAAAGCTCTTTTCTTTATAAATTACCCAGCCTCAGATATTCCTTTAAACAATGCAAGAAGTGACTCACACAGACTTCAGGGAGCTCCAATTAAATGGCCTTGGCCCTATATCAAAAGATAGATGATAAATGTACACTTACAGATTTTATTTTAAATTGAAGCAATTAAGGTATGGGCCTAACTCCCCTCTCCCAAGACACTTTGTATGTTTCCAACCACTGGTCTTGACCTGGTCAGAGGGTGTGTTTTGTTTGTTTGTTTGTTTTGTTTTTTGTTTTGTTGTTAAGTGGCCAATTCCCAAACAACAGCTAATTCCTTGGTCTGTCACTTGGGCTGGACTGCAGTGGTACGATTTTGGCTCACTGCAACCTCCACCTCCCCAGTTCAAGCAGTTCTCTGCCTCAGCCTCCCAAGTAGCTGGGATTACAGGCACCCACCACCATGCCTGGCTAGTTTTTGTATTTTAGTAGAGATGGGATTTCACCATGTTGGCCAGGCCGGTTTTGAACTCCTGACCTTGTGATCCACCCGCCTCAGGCTCTCAAAAGTGCTGGGATTACAGGCTTGAGCCACCGTGCCCGGCCCGGAATGGGTTGACTTTCTTCTGGAGTGTGTGCACTTGAGGATTTCAGCCAGTCTCTCAAAATGTTAGTAAAAGGCTGGCCTCTCACCAAATGCACCACACAGAGGCAGTGGCCCCAGAAGTTGCCGAGTGGCAAGTAGAGACTTGTCTCCGAGTAAGAGACAGCCTTGAATAGTCAGGAGCAGGGCAAACATTGTGGGGCTGATCCAGGAAACCCTGAGTAGCACAAGAATGCTTGGCACCATCCAAAATCTCCCACCACTCCAACTGTGGGTCCTGAGCCTAAGCCATGTAATATTAGAAAAGGAAAAGCCTCACTGGTTTTGGAAAGGTAGTGTAAGGCCAGATAAGAGAGGAATCAGGTGGGGACAGTGAGGGAACACAAATCATAATCTGTGATCTCCCTACAATTAGGAACAAAACACAAAACAAAACAATACTTCCTCTACTCCACTCCACTCGACTCCCGCTAGCACTTAGTTCTTCCTTGCATTTACTACCGCAAATACTGCTGCATTTTGCCACCAGAGGGCAACAGTGTTTTTAAAATGAAAGATGACTTGATGCGCCAAGATCTCACAGAATTTCAGAGGGAGAAGAGGTCTTAAACATCATTTAGTCCAAAGGCTTTCAAAAATTTTTAAAGCTGCAACCCACAGCAAGAACTGCATTTCTCGTTGTGTCCTAGGTCATACATATATATCTGAAACACATTTGGAGACACTACTTACCCTTGCTTTTGCAATGCACTCTAATCTTTTCTAGCCTATACTATTTCATAGTCAACAGGATCCCACACTAAATTGACTTTATAACCCTGGTGAGCCCTTAGTTTGAAAAACTCTGACTTCATCTCAGCCTCTCATCTTACAAAGGAGTGCACTGACCCCTAGAATGGGAAGGGATCCCTACTAGCTATACTTCTCTCCCCTACCTGGCTACCTGCTCGCTTCTCAGGGTCAGTTCTGGATGGATGATAGACGTTGTGCAGCAGCTGAGCACTCAGTCCAACAATGCACTGATTGGGTAGAATGCAAACCTGAGTTTGGAGACCAATCATGTTCTACTTATTTTTTTTGAGACAGAGTCTCAGGCTGGAGTATAGTGCCATGATCTCTGCTCACTGCAACCCCCGCCTTCAGGTTCAAGTGATTCTCATGCCTCAGCCTCCCATTGTAGCTGGGATTACAGACATGCACCACCACACCCGGCTAATTTTTGTATTTTTAATAGAGATGGAGTTTCACCATGTTGGCAAGGCTGGTCTCCAACTCCTGACCTCATGTGATCTGCCTGCCTCAACTTCCCAAAGTGCTGAGATTACAGGCATGAGCCACCATGCCTGGCCCATGTTTTACTTCTCCCCAATGCTGTGACTGCTTTTGTAATGGAGGCAGGAGTTTCTTATGACCACACTGAAAGCTCTATGTAGATGTGTCTGCGCTCTTCACTCAGGCAGCCAAGTGCTTCAAAACAGAGAATCTCCAAAGAGGCCTTCCCTAATGACCCTATATTCAATGTGAATCAGGCCACACTATCTAGCCCAGTTCCTGACACAGAGGAAGCATTCAATACAGAGCTAATCGATAAACAGACTGCCCCTGAACTCACATTTTTATACTTTTCAACTGGCACTCATATCATCTTACATGACTCCTAAGACCACCTGACATTGTTGGCAGAACATGAATTATTTCCATTCCAAACAGGGAAATATCCAGAGAAGACTTAAATAAACTTCCCCAAAGCCAATGGACTAAACGATGTTTAAGACCTCTTTAAGATTTATATAACATATATAAAATACCCAGCCCCTGCCTCCTCATTGGAGCAATGCAGGGGCTGGGAATTTTTACTTTATTTACTCAGGTTTTGAGAGCTAGTTTGATTATTTTATGAAGGGTGTCAAGTATCTTATTTTCAAGGGGGTGACTAAATGCATGAGAATGCAAGCTATTTTATTGTTCCTTTTAAAAATGGGTTTGGAATGGGGAAAAAAAATCCCTGGGATTGAAAACTGGTGTACCTTAGAAATCTGAGTGAGCTTGGTTTTCTGTAGGGAATCCTGCCCCCGGTAACCAGGGAGCAAATCCAAAGTCCTCAAGGTCCATTACCTCACTGCCATGTTGTACTAGGAAAACTGAACTTTTTTGTAGCTCAGATAGCAAGGATCATTAAGACAGGTGACAAGAATAAGTTGCTTCTTCCTTCCTTCCTTTCCTCCCTCCCTCCCTCCCTCCTTCCTTCCTTCTTTCCTTCCCTCCCTCCCTCCCTTTTCACAGGGTCTCACTCTTGTTGCCTAGGCTGGGTGCAGTAGTGCATTCTCTGTTCACTGCAACCTCCGGGTCCTGGGGTCCTGGGCGCAAGCAATACTCCCATCTCAGTCTCCTGAGTAGCTGGGACCATAGCCCTGCACACCACCACACCCAGCTATTTTTTTTTTTTTTTTTTCTGTATTTTTGGCAGAGATGGTGTTTTGCCATGTTACCCAGACTGGTCTTCAACTCCTGGGCTCAAGCAATTCACCCACTTCGGCCTCCCAAAGTGCTGTGATTAGAGGTGTGAGCCATCATGCCCAGCCAGGTTGCTTTTTTCTTTATCTATTTTTTTAAGACGGAATTTTGTTCTTGTTGTCCACGCTGGAGTGTAATGGCAATATCTCAACTCACTACAACCTCCACCTCTCCGGTTCAAGCTATTCTCCTGCCCCAGCCTCCGGAGTAGCTGGGACTATAGGCAAGTGCCACCACATCCAGCTAATTTTACATTTTTGGTAGAGACAAGCTTTCTCCATGTTGGTCAGGCTAATCTCAAACTCCCGACCTCAGGCAATCCACCCTTCTTGGCCTCCCAAAGTGCTGGGATTACAGGCGTGAGCCACTGCGCCCGGCCAGATTGCCATTTTCCAGGAACACTTTGATTTAATCATTCAATAAATGTAGTCATGCCAGGTGCAGGAATAAATTTTGAAGAACGGAGGCTGAACTTCTTGAAGGACTTTCCAATGGTGTCTGCTACCAGGCGTTCGGCACTGTTAAATGAAAATCCTCCTGCCGCACTTTAAAACTTCACCTATTTATTAAATACATGCGGTACTCAATACCAGATTCTTCGAGGCTGTGTGTCTGCAGGCTTTGTGGAATATCTCGGGGTTGCAGAAGGAGCAACTTTGCTTTTGGGACAGACTTGGTGTAGTTCTGTAACTTTTCTATCTATGTGATGAAGAACGCAATATAGCTTCACACACACGATACCTACAGCCAATGCCGTGAAATCAGCAACCAAACAATGGGTTGCAAAGTTCTTATTCATTCAGTTCATATAGAACTCTGAGCCCCGGTTCACTCACTTCTATCGGATAAAAGCAGACGCCAGCATTAGCAGATTTCTGCCCAGGCCTGCGTGTGAATTCCAACCACATTACTCTGAAGCCCTAGCTTGGCGGCCTGCGATTACCAAGAGATTGTCGTCCGCGGTGTGGTATCGCTACTGACTTAGATTTTGGAAATCCCGCCCAAGACTTTGGCTGCATGGCTGCAGTCACTGGTAGGGTGTGCGCACAATAACCACCCCTTAGCAACCAACTCTGGGTATCTCCAGATAAAATTAAATGTTGCTCTTTCAGCGTGTTCCTCAATTTCCCAAAGCATCTCTCTCCCAGGTATGGGAGCTGTCAAGAGCGCTGCCCTGTGAAAAATTTATGGCTTCATAAATGCTGGAAGAAATGAGCCAGCTTTCTGCAGTGCACCGATGGGCCCCTTCCACGCCCTGGGACACTTAGGGGGAGCCAGGCCCAGCTGGGATGTCCCGTGGCGTCGTGTCCACCGCACCTGCCCTCGCGCATCCGCCGCTGGGAGGCGGGCGCGCGCACCCAGGTGTCGCGCCCAGCGCCGTGCGCGGACAGCCCAGGCGCGCGCCCCGGCACATCGCTCCGCACTCACCCACGCTCGGCCCTTCTGCACCTGGGCCAGCACTCGCAGCGCGCTGGGCGAGCCCGCCCGGAAGTTGAAGAAGTGCAGCGCCGCGCGCGCCGCCTGCTGCAGGAGCCTGCGCTGGAGCCTCGCATCCTGGGGCTGCCCCCGGTCCTCCGCGCTCTCGGACTCCGCGGCCGCCACCACCGGGACAAGCAACAGCAGCAGCAAGATTAGCGGGGCGGCGGGGCGCGGGCCCCAGGGCCCGGACCCGGGAGCGGGCGGCGGTGGCCGGCGGGGCTGCATGGACGCTGGAAAGTTGGCTCCGCACCCGACAGACCCGGGCTCGGAGCCGGCGGTGCCGGCGCTCGCGGAAATAAGGTCGCGGTGGGCCCCTCCCCTCCGCCCCCGGGGCGAACGTCTGGAGCGAGCCGGGATCTCCGTGGGGCCGCGCCCTTTCCACGCTTCCCTCAGCCCTTGGGCTTTTTCTGCCCCTCCCCGCTGCCCCGGCTTGGTGCCAGGATGCGGCGGCGCCTTCGCGGCGCGGGGTCAAGTGTTTCCGGCCCAGACCGCGCGGGAAGAGGGAGGGGGTGGGGGTGGCGGGACAGTGGGGACACCTCCCCTGGGGGATCGCGGCCCGCCCGTGCTACCTCACCCGGCACCCCTAGCCCAGCTCAGGGACTTGGCGTTTCCCCGGCGGTTTCGCAACCCTGGAGCTTTAGAGGAAAACTGCTTGGGTTCTCCAAGCCTTAGGGCTGTGATTTCCCAACAGGTGAAAGGTAACAGTCAGAGAGAAAGGGGCGGGCCGCACTGGGCATAGATGGGGCTCCTCGTGGCACAGTCACTGTGGAAGTGGGAGAAGTCAGGCACCAGAGGGATGGGGCTGGAGGGGAGGGTGAAGGACTCCGGTAGGGAGCCCAGGACTCCGGAGTCTGGCGGCTGGAGACGGGCCTGCCCAGGTGGCGAGGCACTGAGGAGGGAGGAGCGGGCAGCAGGGCAGGGTAAGATAAGGCCTGAGAGTCCCATTGGTCTCAGAAGCAAGTAGGTCATTGACAACCCGGGTGGGAGGCAGATTTAAAGGCCGGGGGTGGAAGCGGATTCCAGCGGCATGAGGCATGGATGGGACTTCAGGGAATGGAAATGGAGGAATGGAGGCAGCAAGTGTTGGCAAGTGTTTTTTTCTTTGAGGCAGTCTTCCTCTGTCGCCCAGGCTAGAGTGGAGTGGCGCACTGTAACCTCTGCCTCCCGGGTTCCAGCGATTCTCCTGCCTCAGCCCCCTGAGTAGCTGGGATTACAGGCGCCCGCCACCATGCCCAGCTAATTTTTGTATTTTTGGTAGAGAAGGGGTTTCACCATGTTGGTCAGGCTGGTCTCGAACTCCTGACCTCGTGATCCGCTCGTCTCGGCCTCCCAAAGTGCTGGGATTACAGGCGTGAGCCACGACACCTGGTGGCAACTCTTTAGACAGGTGACAGTGAAGGGCTGAGAGAGCTATTGTTTTTAAACCACAGACAAGAGGAAAAGTCCTGGAGAACCAGGGCTCAGAGGGGAGAACTGGTACTGCTAGGCACTCCTGACATCCATTTCTCCATCCTGCATTTTTTCAGGGGTCTACCCCTGCTCCAAACCTGGACCCCAGTGCTGTTATGGGGCTAAAGGAAATCCCTTCTCCTTGCCAGTGGGTGGTTGAGGCTGGGCATGTGCAAGTTCTGCGTGAGATGTGAGCAAAGCCTGCAGGCTGATGGACGTGGTGCCATCTCTGTAAAGATCCTCTCTCACTGCACTTCTTCCTCTGGGTGTTGTCTGTCCCTCTCTATCTTTCCTTCCCTCTGCAGATAATTGCGAAACACCTACTCTGCCAGGCCCTGGGGAAATGAGGCTAAACAATCACAAACATCTCTGACTTCCTGGAGCACACCTTCTAGCCAGGTGGGGCCCAGACACTCAATGAGGCCAAGGGAATGTGCCCTATGTTGGATGCAGTTACATGCCAGGGAGAAAAATGAAGCCAGAAAAGAAGTGGGGAGTCAGGAGGTGGTTAATCTTAAAAGGTGGTTAGGGCAGGCCTGTATGGGGAGGTGATATTTGAGTGAGGACCTGAAGGAGGCATGGGAGCCAGGTGGACATGTAGGTAAAAGCACTGGAAGCAGAGGAGACACAAGTGCAGAGGCGGGGGCAGGAGTCCATCTGGCATGTTTGAAGTTGCAGCCAAAGGCAGGTCGCAGGGAGTAGGTTGCCAGAGTGGAAAGAGAGATGACATGAAAGTCTATCTGGAGGGAGAATCCAAGGGGAAGAGTGCAGGTCCTTGATAGGTCCTGGTTAAGTCTGGCCGTGCTGCCCAGAAGGGTGCCCTGGTCTTGCTGGCTACCTGAGAATGAAGCCTATTTTAAGAGTGGCAGAGCAGAGAGATGGGAGGGCCCTGGGTTGCTGATGGTATTGTTGAACACAGGAATCAGCTGATCCTGGAGCTTATTATTATTTCACTTATTTGAAGCTGAAGTTGCTGTTTCTTGCCCTCAGAGGCAGCCTAGCACAGATGATCACCTCCCAGAACCTAGTCATCCCCCCATATTGTGTTTTGTACTGAAATAATAGAATACGTGAGACTGGGTAATTTATAAAGAACAGATATTTATTTCTCACAGTTCTGGAGGTTGGAAGTCCATGATCCCGGCACCAGCAGGTTTGGTGTCTGGTGAGTGTTTGGTGTTTGGTGTCTGTCTCTGCTTCCAAAATGGGGCTTTGCATGTTTCATCCTCTGAAGGGGAGGAACGCTGTGTCCTCACATGCTGGAAGAGTGGGAGAGAACCCACTCTTATGACCTAAACACCTCACACTAGGCCCCACCTCCCAATACTCTTGCATTTGGAATTGAGTTTCAACATGAATTTTGGAGGGGACAAAAATGCCCAAACTAGAGCACCCTCCAAGAGGTTGTAGTAGCAGACTTTTGAGAATTGATCACCTCCAGGTTTTATAAATTTTCCTCATTTTACTCGGAGCTTTGTCCCCTATGTTAGACTGCTTTCAGCTGTATGTCATAGAAAACCTGATTAACAATGTGGACTACTTACTGGTCTGGAGTGGGAGATCTCAGTGTTTTTGAAAGACCTAGGCTCTCTCCATTTTTCTGCACAGCCATCCTCAGCTGGTTGACTTTTTGTCCATGGACTTGTAGCTTCATGGTTATAGAATGGCTGCTACAGCTCCAGACATCACATCATGTGCTGGAGTTGCAGCCAAAGGCAGGTGGCAGGGAATAGGTTGCCAGAGTGGAAAGAGCGCTTGACATGATGCACCTGTTTGTTTTTTGCATCAGGAAGAAATATTTTTCTAGAACCTCTTCCTATACCTTTCTTGCCCCCAGACCTTCCCTTATACATCATCAGCCAGATCTGGGTTGCACTGGCAAAGCCTAGGCACAAGGGAGGCTGGCAAAGTGAGTATCTGTCGTTTATCAGAGTCAGTGGTCTGGTCTGTAAAATAGGATTAAATTTAACTGCATGGAACAAACACCTGAATGACATTGGCTGAAACAGGAGAGGAAATTATTTCTCACATAAAAGAAGCTGTGCGGCAAAGGTGGGGCGGTAGACAATCTGTGGTTAGAACTGCAGATCCATGAGGTTGTTAGAGGTCCAGGCCTTTTCCAGATCTCTGCTCCCACATCCTGAGAGTGTGTCCCTTGCCCTCAGGGTCCAAGATGGGCACTAGCCATCAGCAGGCTCCCTTTATGGATTTCCTAGAAGTGTCCTGCAGGGCACTTCTGCCCTGCATCTTATTGGCAAGAACTTAGTTGCAAAGGAAGCTGCGAAATGTAGTGTTTACTCAGGGTAGGCATATGCCAAAATAAAACTCAGGATTTTGTTACTAAGGAAGAAGACTGCATCTTGTTTTTTTTTTGTTTTTTTTTTTTTTTTTTTGGACGGGGTTTCACCAATGTTCCCCCGGCTGAGTTCAAAGGGGCTATTTTGGCTCACCGCAACCTCCGCCTCCTGGGTTCAGGCAATTCTCCTGCCTCAGCCTCCTGAGCAGCTGGGATTACAGGCACGCGCCACCATGCCCAGCTAATTTTTTGTATTTTTAGTAGAGACGGGGTTTCACTATGTTGACCAGGATGGTCGCGATCTCTTGACCTCGTGATCCACCTGCCTCGGCCTCCCAAAGTGCTGGGATTACAGGCTTGAGCCACCGCGCCCGGCCTTAGAAAACTGCATCTTACATTAGGTATCCTAGAAGCAGGTCCTGAAACAAAGACTGTTCCCAGAAGAAAGGCTCCCAGAAGAAATCAGTAAGGAGCTAGAAGGAGGATAGCCATGCAAGGATCTCAGACAGTTATATGACAGGTACGTTCAGCCTGACCTGAAGGGGAGCTCTCAACTGTAAACGATGCCTCTGAGATGTCCCTGCCCCAGGCAGGGTATCTGGGCTTCCATTCTTCTATGCCTGTCAGCCACTGGCTAAGGGCTACCCTCAGTGATAACCAAGGTACTTCAGTCTTTCTATAGGTGGGCACGAAAGGGAGTAGCACAAGAACAACCCTCCCAGAAGAGCTGCAGGAGCCTCAGGTCAAAAGCAAAAACTTGCTAAGTGAAAGGGTAGACTCAGAGAAAGGGATCCAGGAATCTCTGCAGAGCCCCAGTGGGGTCTCTGCAGGGGTAATGCCTAGTGGGAAGGAAGTAACCACCTCTGTTACTGAGGCAAGGAAGGGAAGGGCAGGAATGGCTGATAGTGGCCAACAGGCAGCCTGTGCAGCACGTGTGCAATTCCTGCCTCTGTGACGGTGAGAATCATGGAAAGTCAAAAGCAAGAGGGAAGACAGAAAAGACCAGGAGACCAAGTGCTGCTGTGTGAGCTCAGGGCACTCTTCCGAGGTTAGCTGTTTTAAATAGTGATAACAGTTACAGTGGGGGCAAATTGATGCTGATCAGGAACACATATGTAGACATTTAGTTATGGTATTTATTTTATAAACAGGAATTTTCTAGAAAACAATATTTTCTTTGCTGGGGTATGTCCATATTCTTTGTCAACTTATGTGTGGGGTTGTTGGATTTCTGGTTGATTTGTAGAAGGTCTTTCAATATGAGGGAGATCAGGCCTTGATCTGTCATGGGTATCTGTATGTTTTTTCTCAGTTCATAGACAGATTTTGTGTGTACACGGATTGTTCTTCCTTGCCACATACTGTGTGTGGGGATTACATTGTTAACTGTCCACCACGTTCTCCAAAAGACCTGTCATCATATCCCACCCCCCGCCCAGGGCTGCTGGAAGATTGTGCCACATTCGAGGGGAGGAAAGTATCAGGCAGCAGGTTCCGCCCTAGCCTCTGCACAGGAGCAGATGTGTCGCCACAAGGGGGTCCTGATATGTCCTGTTCCCTAGTTCCTTAGTCATTGCTTATGTTATCATGAGCATTTTAATTTAGAGAACTTAATTTGTGCTTAAGAAACCAATCCATATGTTTATTTCCACATATGGATTGTAAACTCCTCCACGGCAGTGACACTGAATGTCTCATTTTCTGCTCTGCATTCCCTGGAACAATGCCTGGCACACAATATGCACCAATATAATTTAAAAAAAAAAATAATGAAGAGTAAAGGGCTATATCGTATATACAACTATAATGACTTTTAATCATATGAAAAGATACTCAGTAGAGAAGGTGAGAGGGGAAATTGATACGACCTGTTTGGTGGGCTGTTTGCAATATCTATTGAAATTGGAAATGCATATGGCCTTTGACCCAGCAATTCTACCTTTAGAGTTTATAAGAACAATAAATCCATGCCTGTACATAAAGAAGTATGTGCAAGGACGTTTATTTCCACATATGGATCGTAAACTCCTCCACAGCAGTGACAGTCTTGTTTTCTACTCTATGTTCCCTAGAATGGTGCCTGGCACCCAATAGGCACCAATACAGATTTTTTTTTTTAAAGAATGAAGAGTAAAGGGCTGGGAAAACACCTGTGTTTCATAGATGAATAATTATGGTACCTCCATAGAATGGAATACTGTACAGTCATGAAGAAGATTATATATATATAATATTTGAGATGGAGTCTGGCTCTGTTGCCCAGCAGGCTGGAGTGCAATGGTGCAATCTTGGCTCATTGCACCCTCCACCTCTCAGGTTTAAGCAATTCTGCCTCAGCCTCCCAAGTACCTGGAACTACAGGTGTGTGCCACCACACCTGGCTAATTTTTGTATTTTTAGTAGAGATGGGGTTTCACAGTGTTAGCCAGGATGGTCTTGATCTTCTGATCTTGTGATTTGCCCGCCTTAGCCTCCCAAAGTGCTGGGATTACAGGCGTGAGCCACCAAGCCCAGCGAAGAAGAGATATATTGAGGCGTGTGTGACACTGAACCATTTCTAAGGTATAATGTTAACAGCAAGATGTAGAGCAGGTCAAGTAGTAAGTTGCTGTTTGTTTAAAAAAATAATAATATACATAAATGTGGAAATATGCAAACACTGCCTCTGCAAAGGTTTGCAAGAAATTGCCAATATAGAATGACAGAAAAACTCTTGCCATAGGCTCTCTTTTGCGGTGATTGCTTTTTTTATGTGTGTGTAATGTGTGTTACCTATTCTAAATAAGTAAATAAATGAGGTGCTGTTTCCCAGTGCACTTCAATCAGTTTCTCCCGTGGTAGGGAGGACCACCACAGGGGATTTACAATTCTATCTGCCCGCCGAGCCAGAGGAAGCCAGTGGGAGCCTGCCTTGCTTGCTTGTGTAGTCCCAGCTTGTCCTCCTTTCTCTGAGTCTTACCTCGCCACAGTCTTGCCTCAGACCTAGTCATGTTTCCCCACATTGAAACTTCCAGGGAAGGAGCTGCTGAGCAAATTCATAGTGTAGTGTCAGTGGCTGCCATGGCTCACTGCATTGCTCCTCTCAGGAGTATTGTCATTTAAATAGGGACAAGGTCTTGAGCCAAGAGACCAAAGGTCTGACTGAACAGACTTGCAGTATTGGCTCCTGTGCCCTGTGCTAGGTAGAGGCATCCAGCATCCCCTAAACAGCCGTGCTTGCCCCCTTCTATCACCTTGACTACATAAAGAGGCCAGAGAGCAGGGAGAGGGCTCTGAGAGGCATTGGCTGTTATTTTCCTTGTTTTAACCAACTCTGGCTGCTTTAACAAAAGACCGCAGACTGGCTTAAACTAGAGAAATGTATTTTCTTATGGATTGGAAGCTGGGAAGTCCAAGATCAATATGCTGGCTGACTCATTTCCTGGTAAGGCCCCTTTTCCTGGCATACCCTGGAACTGCGTGCTCACAGCAGAGATGGAAGCAGCAAGCCTCCCATGTCTCTCTCTTTTTTTTAGACGGAGTCTCACTCCTTCACCAGGCTGGAGCACAGTAGCGCAGCCTCAGCGCGCTGCAGCCTCCACCTCCCAGGTTCAAGCAATTCTCCTGCCTCAACCTCCCAAGTATCTGGGACTACAGGCGACCACCACACCCAGCTAGTTTTCGTTTTTTAGTAGAGACGTGGTTTCACCATGTTGACCAGGATGGTCTGGATCTTTTGAGCTCGTGACCTGCCCGCCTCCACCTTCCAGAGTGCTGGGATTACAGGCTTAAGTCACCTCGCCCAGCCTGGTGTCTCTTCTTAAAAGGAAACTAATCCCATTATAGGGTTAGTAATTCTGGTTAGACTTCAACTAACCCTAATGGCATCCCAAAGGCCCCACCTCCAAATATCATCACAGTGGAGGTTAGGGCTGCAACACATGAACTGCGGGGGGACACAACTCAGTCTATAGCAAACCCCTCGCAGAGGGCCTGGGATGTGTCTTCCCGGCAGATGAGAGGACTGGGCATGACGAGACGAAGTGGTTGCCTGCAGAGAAAGAAGGGTATGGTGACACTGCCATCCTGGCTACCTTTGGCCACTCCAGCTTATGGAATGTAATAGGGCCCAGGAGCCAGTTCCCATGCACCTCAGGCCCCATATTCTCTTAGCCAAGCCCTGAGAATACATCAAGAACAGGTGAGGGCATGTGGACGCAGGTGTGGGGAACTCCCAGCAGCTGGCCCCTCTTCCTGCTAATTCTGCTCTGATTTCCACCTTTGCTGGCCTCCCTCCAGTGCTGCTGAACACACCTCATTCTGGTGGCCTGCCTGGAGGGAGACAGTGTGACGTGGTGGGCTCAGGACCCTATTTGGACAAGTAAGTGAGGAGAGCAGTTGGTGGAGTCTTGGAGGGAAGCTCTCTTGCTCTTCTGAGAGCGTGTGCTCTCCCGTCCTCTGCCGCGGTATGAGAGGAAGCCTGTGCCGTAGAAGTTGCTGGTGCCGTCTTGCGTTTCCCAGGAAAGAATGATCAGGTGGCGTCGACTCAGTGGAAGACAGAGATGAGGCCCGGAAAGAAACCAGGCCCCTGGGGGTGTTACTAACCCACTGGATCATGACCCATCTGAGGCCTGCCCTGCCTCTAGACATTTTGTTATAAGAACCAGTAAGTGGATTTTACGGTTAAAGCCAGCCTGAGTGTGGTTTTGTAACAATGGTTGAAAATTCCTAATGGATTGCTGAGGCAGTTAGTATCGGCAGGAACCACAGAGATCTAGGGCTGCCTCGTACTGGGGGTGGGAGGTGCGAGGCAGCAGGCAGACTGTGCCAGGGGGTGGTGGAAGCCAAACATGGTCTGGGGACACCACAGTTGCTACCTGCCTTAGGACCACCATTATCTTCAAAGCCCACCAATTTTGGGATTACCCAGGTGGAGAAGGGATATCTCCCTTCACCAACAACTCCCAGCCATGGCAGTAATGCCTTGTCAGCCACAGGAGCTGGGCCAAGCCATGACCTCAGGTCAGAAGTGACTGCTCCCAGGCTGAACAAGCATCTGTTTCCATTTGAGCACCATCTCTTAGCTCCACAAGCTCTGCTGCCCTGTCTAAGGCTGTGAGGGAAGGCAGGGTTGGGGGGAGACAGGAAAAAAGACCACGGGGAAGGAGAAGGAATCCCCAAGATAGAGGCTTTAACCTACATCATGGACGAGAGTCACACCAGAGAAGACAACAGAATCACTGGGGTGGATGTTGTATTTTGCAAAGGAACCCTTAATTGAGACTCTTCTCTCTCCCTGCCCCTGCACTCACCAGTGTAAGCACCCACATAGGGGCTTGGAAAGCAAAGTTGATATCAGTTATTAGAAAATATAAAAACATCTCCTCTTTGTGCATGAGCGTGACTGCCCAAGGTACTATCAGAAGCTTCCCCCTTCTAGATGTGCATGTAGAAGGATGTGCACACAGACCATCTCTGGAGGGACAAATCAGAACCGACTAACAATGGTTAGGGAAACGGAGGGGTGCTTGGGTCAGAGGGGCTTTCTCTAACTGTCAAGTCTTTGGGTTCTTTTCTGTTATCATTTGTAGGTAGCACAGTGGCTCAGAGAGTAGACTTGGAGCCAGGCTGCCCGGTTTGTAACCCAGCTTGACCTGTGTGATCTGAGGTGAGTTATTTCACCTGTCTGTGCTTCTGTGGCACCTCCTACCTCACTGAGTTGTTTGTGAGGAGCAAACAGCTCACTACCTGTGTATACGTAAAGCATTTAGGACAATGCCTGGCACAAAGTAATGGCTATATGATTGCTATTATTATTATTATTGCCATTAACTTAAAAATTAGATACAATCTTGAAAAAATGCAGTCACCTGTGGATTTTTTTTTTTTTTTTTCCACAAAGGATGAGAAGGGATGGCAGGGACTGAAACCTGCTGGGCCACTAAATAAAATCTCAGCTATTACTCGTAGCCCCTGTAATCTAATCTTTCATTAGAACTATTTGCAGTTAAGAAAATAGGAACCTGTAATCATTTTTGGTCTTCCTCTTGGCAGAGGTGAGGTTGGGTAAGGTTGGCAAGAAGAATACTATGGATAATCCAGGCTTAACTATTGAAAACTGATTAACCAAAGCAAGGGTGTGACCAAGATGATTCTTATCTCAGAGCTTTGGAACCAGAATACTGGTGGAGAAAAGGCAGCTCTCCTGGTTCCCTGGGCCTGCATCTTGCATGCTCTGAGAGGGCCTCGGCTTTTGTTTGGTGAAGCCCTGTAAAGCTACACATTTACCATGCTGTGCTCCTGAAGCCCTTGTAGGAAGGCACTTAACTATCCACAGAAAGAAGAGAACCCCTAATGAATAGAGTGAGCTGCGTTCCCAGAGCATTTGGCTTACTGGTCTCTCCTGTGAAGTTGCTTGGGACTCATAGGGGGAATTCACAGTGTCCTAAATATTGTGCCTGTAAGCCGCCTGGGGTTTATGTGGCTGTGTTGAGTCCCCAGCGATGGTATTTTGCTTTAGGAGCAAGACCCAAGGCTTGGAGCCTTCAGCATTATGCTCTCATCCCACCAGACTCTCAGCAGGAAGGCAAAGGCGGCAGTGCAGAGGATCCTAGAATGTGGATCTGGGCTGCAATGGAACAGCTAACTAGAGTTTTCTGAATCCATGAGATTAAAGAAGAAGCCTTTCCGGCTTGAATCTAGTGAGACTGAATTCTTTGGGGATGCGGAACTGGAGATGAGATTCTTTCTAAAAGAGATACCACAGAAAACAGGCTGGTTGCATTTATTCCTGTCACCAAGGAAAGATTTCACATGACATAGTTTAGGTAGAGACTGACAAGGATGTGTTTGGAAGTGCCAGCACCAAAGGGGATAAGGTAATCAGCCCTGTCCAAGAGAGCTTTCTGATGGCAATGATCCATACCTGCACTAGCTGCATGTGGCTACCAAGTGCTTGAATTATGGCCGGTACAGTCTAAGGACGGAATTTTTAATTGTATTTAATTTAAATTGATTTAAATATATATATAGCCATGCATATTTCCATGGTGGCTGATGATTACTGTAGCCTACAGCACAGTTATAGACAACTAACTTTTCCCTATAACGCTTTGGGAAGAGAAAGGGCAAGTAATATTTTGGAGAGCTGTGTTTCCGACATGATGCTATATGCTTTCTCTTACAGAAAAGTCTTGTTTAATCTCCACAAGTTTGAGAACTAAACTGGGTTCAGAGAGAAGTAAGTTGCCGAGGTTGCATCAGTAATAAGGGAGCAGGGGGGTGGATTCAAGCTCAGGTATGGCCCACCCAAGTACTGCTTGTACATTCCACAACTAGGGAGACTCTGGTGGACTTAAAGGTTTAGATTACAGCAGCAAAGTGAATTAAGGACCAGGAAATGTGGCTTTGTTGTTAGGGAAGTTGAGATTATTTCACTTCAAGAGAAGAATACTGAAGAAGACAGTTAATCTTTAAAACTACTTTCAAAGATTATTTCTTTTTCTTTTCTTGAGATGGAGCCTTACACTGTCACCTGGGCTAGGGTACAGTGGCATGATCTCAGCTCACTAAAACTTCCACCTCCCGAGTTCAAGCAATTCTCCTCCCTCAGCCTCCTGAGTAGCTGGGATTCCAGGTGCCCACAACCACACCTGGCTAATTTTTGTTTTTTTAGTAGAGATGGGGTTTCACTGTGTTGGCCAGGCTGGTCTTGAACTGCTGACCTCAGGTGATCTGCCTGCCTTGGCCTCCCAAAGTGCTGGGATTACAGGCATGAGCCATTGTGCCCAGCCTCAAAAATCATTTCTTAGAGAAGAACAGCAGCTGGCTGTCTCTGTCACCATTAGCGAACACTTCATTTTACTCTGGTTTACATGGGGGCTATGGAAGGATGTGATAAAGCCTCGTTTCTGACACCGGCATGTTTCTCTTTACATCCCAGGGAGCCTGCTTGGACTTCAGGCCCCTGTGCGGCTGACTCTGTAGTCCTGGAGGAACTCAACAGCCAGGGACTTAGGATCATTTGTGTGTGGCATTTGGGCTTACCAGACTGTTGGCTTTTAAAGAAGATGGAAAGCATCAGGTTTCCTATATTTAAATTACTTGGTGATCTCAATACTTGTTGTTAGCAGAAGTTCACAATGGAGACAGCCTATTTGCTCTACTACTCTTGATGTGGCCGTATTACTAAACTTGAGCTGATTAACAGAACTGTTACACAATTCTGTGCCCCCCTTACTTATGGCATGAAGCAGTTCTTTTAAAACCTGCCATGTATTCACATTTAAAGCTAAAAGTAATTTAGATTACATGGTTTTGAGAAGCCCGTGTTGACACATAAGTGCCAACAGATGGGTTTTCAAATGTATCAGAGTGAAAATGGTCAGTACCCCATGTGTTGGTTTTTGCAATTTTCCAAAGTAAGCCCTGATTTTTGGCATGTCATGCTAGTTAAGAACACAATGTCTTTATAGCTCAATTATACATTTTTCTGACAAATTTGGCATGGCATTTTGTTTTTCCATCAGTCACTTAAGACAGGACATTTGCCATTCCAAGAATGAATTAACACTCTTCTAAGTGATCTATAAACTGAGATGTAAAATAAATTGCAAATTGGGACTGTTTTAGTTTTTCAAGCAAAGGGTATTTAAATAAAGCTTGAAATCATAAACCTTATTTCCTGCTTGAGAAGATGCTATATTCAATACAGAGCGAAATAAAGGTTTTAAAGTTTTTTTTTCTGGCAAGAAGAGTTAGAATCTTATGTTCTTCAAATAAAATTTCAAGGCAAATTCATAATACTTGTTAATATTTGTATGCCATGAAATTCTGGAGTGATCGATTTGTGCAGTTCTGTTTATGACACTGGCGTTCGCCAGTCAAATTTGCGCAGAGGATGTTATCAAGGCAAACCAAAACCACCTCCTCATACCATAGAGGAAGGCATCTGCTCACCCGTGGCAGCCTAGATAACAGGACAGTGTGTTAGCCCTCATTCTATTTTCCCCTCTTCACCTTTATTTCCACAGGGTGCAAAGCAGGGCATATGTATGATAGTGAGAACGGAAGTACTGATAAATAAATCACCTCATAGACAACACAATCACCTAGATGACTTAGAATACATGAATATGTACAGACAGAGGTTGGTTGAATCCTTGGAATGTTCTTCTGACGGTGCTGATTTGTGTGTGGTTAGTTGTTAAAACCTGGAGCTCCTGCAGGGAGGATGATTGATGCAGGCTTCTATTCAGCCATCCTGCCCCTCATTCCTTGGAATGTAACATGCGGTGGGTGGATCTTCAAGTCCAGAAGCAGAAAAGCTGGATTTGTGGGCATTCAGAAGAGTCAGCAAGTTGTGAAACTAGTAAGGGGCAGACTGGTCTAGGCAGAAGATGTGGCCTGAGTGAATGAATTGTAGGGAAGACCAAACAGAACAGCAGTGAAGCTGGCTGGAATCGTACCAGTGGCTACTTGGCAGTAAAAGAAAAAGGTGGAAGACCTTAAAGCCCAGCAATGGGCATTTGCTCTTAGAGGATTCTCTAAAGTTCCTACACACCTGGCCTGAAAAGTGCCTTCTGTGCACCGGATGACTTGGGTTGGATTATTTTTTTGAAACAAATGCTAGCATAAAAGTGTTTTTCTCTTCACTGGTAAATATCAGAATTATGATCAGGCTTTAGGATAAGGGGATACTATTGTTGGCTAAAATGAAATTCTATCTTTTGACTCATAAAGGACTACGAAGGATGGTACAGGGCAAAGAGCTCTGGTCTGAGACTCGGAAGACATCGGGTCTAGTCCCAGCTTAACCACTGAAACTGGCTCCGTCTCTTTAGTAGAAAATGCTGGGTGTGGGATGAATTACGTGGTAATCACAGGGAACTGCCGGTTTGAAACACTGTAGTTTTATTCTCTTTTACCTCTGCCTACCCAGTGGAGAGAACTTTGCTAAGTTGTCCTTTTCTTTGCACTAATCTCAGTAGCATCTTCCCACCTCCTGAAAGGATACTTGTGCCCTCTTACTGTCATGAAGGTATCATGCATGGCCTTATTACTAGATATTTTAAGTTAGAAAAAATCCAGACCCCCAAAAGATGAGTAGTTTAATTGATATTCTTATTGTCTGAACTAAATGAAGCGAATGCCTGGAATTTGGTAAGTGAGATGACTCCTATTTGAAATTGTAAGTGAACTGATGTGGCAGTCAGGGTAGTCTAGGATATGCTGTAGTAACAAACAATGCCTGCATCTCAGGACCTAAGATAGAAAGGGTTATTTGTTGCTCTCATCACAAGTCCATTATGGGTCGGCTGGGGGTTTTACCGTGGCGTCGTCAATGTTCTTATTCCACAGGGCAGGCCAGTGGAGCACCTGCGTCTGGAGCATTTCTTGTTGCTGTGACTGAGGAAAAAGAGAACAGGGTGAATTATGCTTAGGCTCTTAGAGTTCCTGTTTAGGAGTGATAGATGTTACTTCTGCTCACCTTTTATTGACCAAAGCATGTCATAGGCCATGCCTGACTTCTTCAGGGGGTGGGAAAGTACAATGCCATCATGTTCTCCAGGAGGCGGAGAGCTGAAAGTATGTGGAACAGCACAAATGCTTACCACAACAGTGACTGCCATGCTAGACCCAGCCTCATTGGAGCAGTCTTTCGTATATTGTATTAGTTTGCTGAGCTGCCATAACTGAGTACCACAGACTGGGTAGATCAGACAGCATTTATTTTCTCCCAATTCTGGAGGCTGGGAGTCTAATGTCATGGTGTAGGCAGGGTTGGTTTCTCCTGAGACCTTTCTCCTTGGCTTGCAGATAGCTGCCTTCTCTGTGTGTCTTCACATCATCTTCCCTCTTTGTGTGCCTGTGTCCTGTGTCCTTATAAGGACACCAGTCACATTGGACTACAGCCCACTCCAATGACCTTACTTTAATGAATTACCTCTTTAAAGAGACTATTTCCAAATGCTGTGATATTCTGAGGTGCTGGGGGTTAGGGCTTCAACATATGTATGAATTTTGGGGAGACACAGTTGAGCCCATAATGGATATCATGTTAACATTAGAACCTTGTCTTATTAATTGGGCCTGTAACAATGGTAATTGTTAATAGCAATTAGTAATTAGCAAAACTTTTTGATACATATTATCCCTATCCTTATAGTTGGCATCAAAAACTCTTTACATATATATATATATATATGTATGTAGAGAGAGAGAAAGAGAGAGAGAGAGACTTGTTCTGTCACCCAGACTGGGGTGCAGTGGCACAATCTTGGCTCACTGCAACCTCCACCTCCTAGGCTCAGGTGATCCACCCCCATCAGCCTCCTGAGTAGCTGGGACTACAGCCAGCTGCCACCATGTCTGGCTAATTTTTGTGGTTTTAGTAGAGATGGGGTTTCACCATGTTGCCCAGGATGATCTTGAACTCCTGGCTCAAGCAATCCACCTCCCTTAACCTCCCAAAGTGCTGGGATTTCACATGTGAGCCATTACGCCAGGCCACAAGATCTATTTGTGCAAATAAATGATTTCTTGCTATAACATTCATGACAGCTCTAAGATGCTGGGATTAGAGTTTAAAAATTGTAGATTTAATTGCAAGCCCATAGAAGGTTTTCCTAATGCACCTCATACCTTAAATTCTCTTTAATCACATTGGATACTGCAGAATCCAGAAGACTGACTTAACTTTTTACTGGTTTTAATATTTCTCCTGTGATATGTGTTAGGAAACCATAGACTTGTTGTTTTTACTGAGTATTTTCCTGCTATTAGACGTGATTGGTGGGACATGGTGGTTCACTCCTGTAATTCCAGCACTTTGGGAGGCTGAGGTGGGTGGATCACCTTGAACTCTTGGTCAGGAGTTCAAGAGCAGCATGGCCAACATGGTGAAACCCCAGCTCTACTAAAAATACAAAAGTTAGCCAGGTATGTTGGCATGCACCTGTAATTTCAGCTACTTGGGAAGCTGAGGCAGGAGAATCACTTGACCAGGAGATAGAGGTTGCAGTGAGCCAAGATCGTGCCAGTACACTCCAGCCTTGGTGACAGAGTGAGACTCTGCCAAATATATATGTGTGTGTGTGTGCGTGTGTGTGTGTGTGTGTGTGTGTGTGTGTGTGTATGTGTATATATATATGTGTGT
>NW_022436944.1:9949358-10091858 GCF_009761245.1 Sapajus apella | reverse complement strand
TCTCATGGCTTGTATCCCCACCAACCTCCCCCATCCCTTCCCTGCAAATACAGCTGCCCCTCCAGAGTTGGGCTGGGGTTGGAGCCCCCTCTTCCCCTGCTGTGCCCACCCTCTCCTGTCTGGTGACTCCTGTAGGACAGGGCTTCTCCACCTACTATTCCCTGTGTTCTTCTCCTTTGTCTTCCTTATTAGAATGAGGACAGGCATGGCTCCTCTTCTTACAGTTTCGACTTTTCAGAGTTGCAAATGCATCTGCTCTTCACATTGTATCTGTATCATTTTGCTTGATGTCAGTTTCTAGAACACCTTAGGCACTGGAAACAAGTACCAGAGGAATACAACATATAGAAAGAAAAATATGTGCATTATTATATACTGGCTATTATTAAATTATACACAATATTATAAAGAAAAATGTGTACCATATTGATAAATGAATAGAATCTTGGAGTTGAAAAGAATCTTGGGGCACCATTCAGCCTCACCCTTTCCCCTGAGGCTGAAAACCCAAAAGGTGAGCTGGGCGGGTAGTGGATCAGAGTGTTTGCAAGGAAACTGAGGCCTGAGCATTCTGTACAGAAAGAATAAATCCTGCATCTTCTATGCACATGTTCAAGAACTTTCAAATGTATCAAGACACTGTTGTGATTGATAGAATATGGATTCCTTTAAAAGCATCCCTGAATGAAGAGGTTTTGACCATGATGCATTTTCTGGTGTATGTGTGTGTTTAAGGGGTCTTCATATCCAGGAAGTTATGAGCTCCTTCTCAGGCAGACCTGCCGCGTGCTGCTCACTCATCCATGAAAACTCCTTGGGAGCCTCAGAACTAGCCTTATCTTGCATCCAACTCTGCCTCTGGGCCACTTCTGCTGTTGCCATGGTCCTGTGTAGTATGACTGAGAATAAGCCCCTCCAGCCTTTGGAAATCAGAGTCTGTGTCCTGGTCCAAATGTGTCCTGGCACCTCTTACTCATTCTCATCTTGACCTAGGGTGACAGCTTGTCCTGGTGTGCCAGAGTATCCTGGATTTAAAACTAAAAGTTCTGGGTCTGGAAACTGAACTGGAAAGTTCAGTCCCAGGAAAACTGGAATGGTTGGTCACCATGTCTACTCTCTTTCAGGCTGAACAATGCCATTTCCTAAAATGTTTATAGCACACAACATGTCTACATCCCACCATCCTGGTGGCTCATGCTCCAGTTCTTCACTCTGACATGCTGCATCTTGAGCTGAAGGAGATCCTCTGTATTGAGGTTGTGGGTCTGTCCATCAAGGCGTTCAACTTTTAACCAACTGTTCCACAACATTGGCTTATAATGCATGTGTGACCAATTAAAGCCACAGGGTGTTCTCCATAAAATTCTATCAGGTCACGTTTCCCACCTCCACCCTGTACTTGGCAGTCTTTTGATCTAATGGCAGTTTATTTTAAATTTAGTTTAACTTATTGGCTTGGGACTAGCCAATGTCCCTTTTCAGGTGATGTTAGAAGTGAATCCGTGGCCCATCATATTGGTGGTTGTGCCCAGGTGTGTGGCTTCTGCACATTTGGTAAACACACCTTCTGTGGCCTCATCCAAATTGTCGATACAAATGTTTGGCGCAGACCCCTGGGGCACATCACCTGAGACATCCATTGAGATTCACATCAAGCTGTCAGTTAATAATCTATATGTTCTTGTTCAGCTGTCAGGGAATAGATCTAATTGTATTTAGTCCCTTCAGGGTGACCCCAGAGGCTTCGGGCACATGCTGATGAAAAATCAAAATCTCTTAGTGGCTGAAGCATACTCCAGAAAGGCTAGGAAGCCACCAAGTCAACACCACTCTGAATAAGCACAGGTAACTGAGACATTGACCCTACAATTATGTGGGTGGTTTACTCCCAGCAAAGGCCTAATCCTCAACTGGCTCCTCTTTGCCACTTATAGGTCTCTGAGTCACTTCCTTTCACCAGCTATCTTTAGTAAACTCCTTGGGAGTTACAGTCAATTTGCTGAATATTTCAAAATTTTATTCCATCAGGTGAAGAAATAGAGTAGTGGGATGTACCTTCAAGTATAACCTCTTAGAATTTGTGTTTTAACTTTTTTGTCCCTGTACCTGTGACCTTTTTAAAAAATTGAATTAATACCCATGGATAAATGCCCAGATCCTAAGTATGCAGTTCCTTGTATAATCCTTGCCCCCGGCACCCCAGTCAAGATACGGATCCCACCTGTCACCCCAGAAATGCTTCAGTGCCTCCTTGCAGTCGGTTTCCCCCTCACCCTTCATATGGCCTAAGACTCTACCAATCTAACTGGTTTTAGATACCATGCAAATATAACCAAAGGTGATTAGAAAGAAATGCCTATAAAAATAAAATAAGACCTATATACATGTTTTGAAAGTAACTACAGTTTAGCATTTTCCATCTCCGTTTATGGCACAGGTAACCAAGTGTTTACTATATTGTTTTCTCATATTTTCTATTGCATAATTTTCTTTGAATAGTTCAATGTCATACCAATTAAAATGTTTATTCTGTGTTGCAACTTGTAGTATCTTAAAATAACATATATGTAAAATTGAACTTAAAAGGGGGGGATAATCTGCTGGAACATAAGAGTCTGTAGGTGTACAACAACCAGTGTCATCGTTCCTGGCTGGTAGAACTGTCTCATGAGGCCTGCAGCCAGCAGAGGTGTGCACAGGTACAGAGGTGGATACTGGCTGGCCTCCACCTGGTGGTTTGTGTTGGTTGCTGTTTGTGGAGACCTGCATTTGTAAGAGCTTCGCTAACTGCTGTGGCTGACACACCTGCAAGCATCTGTGGAATGTAATTAGTGCAGCCTAGCCTTGCAAATAGTAAAGTCTTCTCTTGTTGCAGGAGATGAACTGGACTGACCCATTCATAATACGTGGATAGAAGATATCTACCTATATTTTTGTACTTTGCAAAGAGTGTTCAATGTTCATTAATATGATGGTGACCTTAGGAAAATTCTGGGAAGTTCTCTAAATCTGATAGCAAATTATGTTTTAGCTATCCTGTCTTAAGTTTGGCTTTAGTGTTTGTGATGATTAATTTTATGTGTCAACTTGATGGAGCCAAGGGATTCTCAGCTCACTGGTAAAATAGTACTTCTGGGTGTGCCTGTGAGGGTGTTTCGGAGAGAAATTAGCATTCAGGTTGGTGGACTGAGTGAAGAAGAGTGCCCTCAACAATGCGGGTGGGCATCATCCCATCTATTGGGGGCCCAAATAAAACAGAAAGACAGAGGAAGGGCAAATTTGCTCTATGCTTGAGCTGGAACATCCACCTTCTGCCATCAAGCACCAGCTCTCCTGGTTCTTAGGGAACTTGGACTGGAAGAAACCACACTGGGTTGTCTGGATTTCTAGCTTGCAGACGGCAGATCTGGAGACTTCTCAGCCTCTGTAATCCATGAGCCAATCCCTCATAATACATCTCTTTCTATATATCTCTATATATCCTCTTGGCCTGTTTCTCTGGAGAACCCTAACCAATACGGCATTTTGTCTAACTATGGTAAGGTGCTACTTAGATCCCTTCATAGCAATGAAGAAACAGTAGTAGTAAGAGCAGAAATGAAAACCGCCATGGCAATAATAGGAACCACTTACTACTGCTCACCATGCTGGCAGCTGTGCTGAGCAACTTGTATAGATCATCACAATTAATTCCCACAGCAGTACCATTTATAGATCAAGTAATTGAAGTAAAATGGGTGAAGTAACTTTCCTAAAAGGATAAACCACATTAAAAGCAGAATTTGTATGTGGTGTACCTTTCAGTATCCCAGGAGAAAATGGCTGGTGTATTTAAATTGAGAGATTGGAGCCAAGTATGATAAATAAATAATGGAGTTTTCACATGTATGAGGAACTGCATCTACATGTGTTCCTGAGTCTATCTGTGTGGACCATTCTGTGCTATGATGTCCTTCTAACATCTCTAGCTCTCATAATAAGTCATATTATCTTGAAGAGTGAGTCTCTGGCTCCCTTGCTCCTCCTCCTTTCTCTTTCTTCAGTTTTTTTCTTAGCTGTTCTTTTCTGTTTATTCCTTGCATTAATTCGAAGATGTACTTGAAAAGTTCTATGAAAAAAAAATCTGGATGGGGTACATTGGCTCACACATGTCATCCCAGCACTTTGGGAAGTTGAGGCTGGCAGATCACTTGAGGCCAGGACTTTGAGACCAGCTTGGGCAACATAAGTACTACCCTATCTCTACAAAAACGAAAAAGAAAATTAGCCAGGCATGGTGGCTTGTGCCTGTAGTCCCAGCTGCATGGGAGGCTGAGATGGGAGGATTGCTTAAGCCTGAGGAGGTTGAGTCTGCAGTGAGCTGTGATTGCACCACTGCACGCCAGCTTCAGGGTCTAGAAAAAAAGACACACACACACACACACACACACACACACACACACACATTTTTCTGAGGCAAGAGTTCACTCTGTCACACAGGCTGGAGTGCAGTGACATGATCACAGCTCACCGTAGCCTTGACCTCCCAGGCTCAAGCAATCCTCCCACCTCAGCCTCCCAAGTAGCTGGGACTACAGGCATGAGCCACCACACTTGGCTAATTTTTTATTTTTTGTAGAGTTGGGGGTCTCAGTATATTGCTCAGGCTGATCTCAAACTTCTGGGCTAAACCAGTCCTCCCACCTTGGCTTTTGAAAGTGCTGGGATTACAGGCATGAGCCTCTGCACCTGGCCAAACTATCATCTTACTTATAATAGTTTTTTAAACTCTCTTGGATTTTCTATACTAAGGTAGTAAAAATTCTAAGAAGGCCCTCAAGATTTTCACCTCTTGTACATACCCCATATAATCCCCTTCCCTTGAGTGTGGGTAGAAACTGTGAATATGATGGGATAGTCACTCCCATTATTATGTTGTGCCATTTAAGACAGTTCTAGGTGACCAAAGGGAGAGATTCTCCTGGTGGCTTTGAATATAAGTAAGCTGTCACAGTGTAGGCCAAGTGACAAGGGACTGCAGGTGGCTTCCAGGGGCTGAGAGCACACCCCAGGCAACAACCAACAGAAAATGGAAGCCTCAGTCCTACAATCCCAGGGAACTGAATTCTGTCAACCACATGAGTTTGGAAGAGGATTGTAAGCTCCAGCTGAGAGCAGAAGTAGGGCCCCACCTTGATTTCAGCCCCACCTTGATTGTAGCCTGCTGACACCCTGAGTAGAGATACAGACTTCTGACCTACAGAACTGTAACGTAACAAATGTGGGTTTTTAAACTGCTAAGTTTGTGGTTGTTATCCAGCAACAGAAAGCATTGCAAACATTCATAGTGTTAGCAATTAATGGCAAGATTGTTTCTTCCTTTCCAAACCATATACATTTTATATTTATTTCTGGCCTTATTTTGCTGGGTAAAAACTTAGGTTAAAAAGAAGGGATAATATTGAAAATCCTTAAATTTTTCTTGATTGTAAGGTAATTCTTCTAATGGGTCTTCATTAACTATAATGTTTTGTAAACTTTTAGTGGACATCTTTGAGAAAATCATGAGCTTTACCTTGTCTTCTTACTTTGCTAAGAGTTTATCTTCCAATTACAAATGAGCTTTAAAGTTGTTAAGTGTGTTTTCTAGAGCTATTGAAAGAAATACACTTGTTTTCTTTTTTAACATGTTAAGTTAGTTTCTACGTTGATAGATTTTCTGAAGTTAAGCCATCATTTCATTCTGGGAATAAATCCTAAATTTAAAAATATAGTACGATGCCAGATTTAGATTGCTAATGTTTTATTTAAGATCTTTGTTTTCTTCAAAGGATTGGTAAAACAATTGTAAAGCCATCAAGGACTGTTGCTCTTTTTTCCTTCTTACATAGACATTATTATTTAGATCAGTTTTAGGTTTATAGCAAAACTGAGCAAAAGGTACAGAAAGTTCCCATATTTCCTCAGCCTCTTCCACTACCAACATCCTGCACCAGAGTGATACATTTATTACAACTGATGAGCCCACATTGGCACATCATTATCAACCAAAGTACATAGTTGACATTAGAGTTCACTTTTGGTGTTGTATATTCTATACAAATGTGTAATGACATATTCACCATTGTAGTATCATACATAATAGTTTCACTATCACAAAAAGCCTTTGTGCTCTGTTGAACATGTCTTCAACATCTTTCATTCCTCCCTACCAATCCCTGGCAGCCACTGATCTGGAAAAGGCATCAGATGCCTTTTCCAGGATGTTGCATAGTTGGAATCATATAGTATGTAGTGTTTTAAGACTGGCTTCTTTCACTGAGTAATATGCATTTGTTTTCTCCATGTCTTTTCATGGCGGGTAGCTCATTTCATTTTAGCCCTGAATAACATTTAATCGTCTGAATGTGCCACAATTTCTTTATTCATTGACCTACTGAAGGTCATCTTGGTTGCTTCCAAGTTTTGCCAATTATGATAAATAAAGCTGCTATGAACATTCATGTATGGGTTTTTGTGTGGCCATAAGTTTTCAACTCATTTGGTTGAATATCAAGAAGCACAATTGCTGAATTATATGGTAAGAATATTTTTAGTTTTGTATGAAACTGCCAAACTGTCTTCTAAGTGGTATATCATTTTGAAAGAGTGTCGTTTTTGTTGTTGATTTTTTTGTACCTTTTATTCAGCTGAATAGAATAGTCTATTTTCATTGTGGAAGCACATATTTTAGTCATTTATAATAATTATAGTGTGGATTTAATATACTTATCCTGTGGGTTCACACCTGCCAGTGCAAGCCCATCTCTTACCCCATTTTCTTTTTCAAAATTTGTGATGCTCAACTGTTATTCTATAAATCCCTCCCACCCCTTCACCCTTGAGTTGTTGATTTTTTAAAATCATTGATTAAATTTTTATTGATTGTTTCTAATTGCTTACAGATCTTTTCAAATTTTTTATTCTTGAGTTTTAAAAATATTTTCCTAGAAAATTGTGTACTTCATCTATGGTTTTATTATAATATTGTTGTTGACAGTATTCTTTCATGAGGTTCTAAAATTCCCTTTATATTTAATTTTTATTTTTAGTATTGTTGATATGTGCCTTATTTATTATTTACTAGGTTTGTGAAGGTTTTATTTATTTTACAAGTCTTTGTCAAGAGTCAGCATTTGGTTTCATTAAATCTATTTAGTTATCTTTGTTTTCTTATTCATTTCTGTTTCTGTATTTATTAGCTCTTTTCTTCTACTTTATTTTGTTTATTAGTTATATGACTTTCTTTTCTTGTGAAACTGGATCTCACTCTGTTGCTCAGGCTGGAGTACAGTGGCATGATCATGGCTTACTGCAGCCTTGACTTCCCAGGCTCAACCAATCCTCCAACCTCTCAGCCTCCTGACTAGCTGGGACCAAATACGTAGCCACCATGCCCAGCTAACTTCTGTATTTTTGGTAAAGATGGGGTTTTGCCATGTTGCCCAGTCTGATATCAAATGATCCTCCTGCCTTGGCCTCCCAAAGTGCTGGGATTACAGGCATGAGATACTATGTCTGTCTATTAAATCTATTTAGTTACCTCTGTTTATTATTTCATTCATTTCTGTTCTTACATTTGTTAGTTTTTTCCTTCTATTTTATTTCATTTATTAGTTATATAACTTCTTGAACTGACTGTTAAATCATTAGTTTTTAAATTTTTCTTTTTTTGAATATATCTAATTTTTTCTCTCTAGGTTCTGCATTACCTGCATTCCGTATGATGTGTAGGATTTTCTTTGGTATCCATTTCTAAATACAGTATTTTGTAATTTTTAAAATGATTTATTCTTTAACTCATGAGATAATTAGAAAAATATTTCTGGCTGGGTGTGGTGGCTTATGCCTGTAATCCCAGCATTTTGGGAGGCTGAGGCGGGTGGATCACTTGAGGTCAAGAGCTCAAGACCAGCCTGACCAACATGGTGAAAACCCATCTCTACTAAAAATACAAAAAATTAGCTGGGCATGGTGGCAGGTGCCTTTAACCCCAGCTACTCAGGAGGCTGAGGCAGGAGAATTGCTCGAACCCAGGTGGCAGAAGTTGCAGTGAGTTGAGATTGCGCCACTGCACTCCAGTCTGGGCCACAAGAGCAAAACTCTGTCTCAAAAAAAAAAAAAAAATATGAGAAGTATTTCTTATTTTTCAAACATGTTGGTTCATTTTTTATTTGTTTTGGATTTTTAATTGTATTTTATTATGTTTTGGGAACTTAATCTGAATGATAGTGAGCTTTTATTTACTGAGATTCCTTTTGATGTTCATTCAGTGATCAAGTTTTATGAATGTTCAGTTTTTTCCAAAATGCTTCAAATGTGACCAAAAAATATATCTCTAATGTTGGGTACATGAGTCCATGATCTCACATTTTTGAGGTCTCACTTCCTTTACTGTGTTCTTACAAGGCAATGCTGGTTGTCTTCGTTAGATCATAGGGCTTTGTGGGTCCCAGACTAGCTCTCAGTTTAATTTTTTGAGTAAAGATTCCTATAATCTGGGGAAAATGTAAATGTGAATACCATTCCCTTAAGTGGAATAGGGTTGGGGTTTGATTTTATGTGAAAAATTTACTCTTTTTTATCCATAGAAGCAGGCAGATTACAAACTCCCTTGACATCCGCATTGTTGATGGAAAATGTATATTTATGTGTATAATTTTTCTATCCTCCTTTTCATAGAGGGGCTTCACAGGGAGTTCCAAAACTTTTGTTGGATTTATTAGAAATTTGAGAGGCTAATCCCTACATGAACACTTGGATGGATGATAGAGATGTACCAATTATGATTATATATACATATATGTATATATTTCTTATATATCCAAACAGATATATATGCAACACCATAACTTAAATTTTCCCTGTAATGTATGAACTAGCACCTATTTCAAACACTGCCTTTGAACTTGATAGAAAGACATTATATATATATATATTTTTTTTTTAATTATATTTTAAAAATTCTATCCAATTGCCTGCAGTCATTAATTAGGGCAGTCAGAGCTGTCTCAGCAAACTTATTCTGTACTTGAGAAAACGGGAACTGAATTGTTTATCATCAATTTGCGTGATTCTCTATAGAAACTGAGAACAGCTTTGACTAGCTTTTTCCTTCTGCTTTTCTTCAAAGAAGATTTTTATAATATGTGGGACAGGGACGGTGAATTTTCTCCACTGCAATATTACCACACTCTCCTGAGCTGATTGCACTTTTATTTACTCTTCCATCTTTACAGATGGAAGGCCACCAAAGGCTTTAGTAGCCCCCAATTTGGGAGTATAATCACTCTGAATGAAGAAACCAAAGTAAGTAAACTGTGCTGTATGGGGGGGAATTAGGATTGGGGTGAGGTAAAGTCTTTTTTAAAAATGTACTAAAAATAAGATCTCCCTTGATTTTTGATGAAGGCAAATTATTCTAAATGCTTAAACCCTTTGACTTAATTCTTGGTAAGGATGTCCATTAAATTTACTTTCATCCACTAGAGTTCTGAACTCAGTTACATTTTGGCTCATTTATTTTTCTTAGGCCCAGAGAGAGGATGAGTAGGACCTCTCCTCGAAGGAGGCCCACGGTAGTCCATTCCTCCACTCTGGCTCACTCCTCACTAGGCCAGCTCATCTTCCTCTAACTCAAAATGACACATTGTTTCTCTCAAGAAAAGTGATTTTTGAAACCATTATTGTTGCTATTTGACAGGCAGGATTGTTTGTTTATAGTAATCCCAGCCTCAATCATAATACTGTACACATGGTGCCCAAGAAGCTGGTGGTTCAGAAAGAAGTAATGCTTCCAACGTCGGTGGGCATTTTCCAAGTATTTGATCTGTGCCAGGTGCTGGGCTAAGAGCTATTGGGTTCTTATTTGATCCTCAGGTCAATTCTGCGAGGAAGGAGGAGGTCATTTATTCTGAAATTTGGAGCTTGGCAGGGTTTGGATCCTCATTTACTGTTGCTCTGCTGGTGTACACTGCCCAGATGATATCTATTGTTATTATCCGCTACTCCTCATCCTGATCTTGACCTTTGTTGGAAATAGATGCTCAGTGCCGCAAAGAAAAATAAGCACTGAGACAAAGGATCTTTCAGCAGTGCAATTTTTACTTCCTGGACTGCAGGAAGGGTACTCTCACTAGCCACTTTGCCACAAGAGTACAATGAACAAAGGAAAACAGACATATTATTCCTTATGCATTTGGGGTTGTCCTTACTTCTGTGTTTGATCTCTGTTGGCTGGAGCCAGACCTCACAATCTAAACTAAAACCCAAATGGCTAACAACTTAAAACTTTTCTAAACAGGTAAAAGCAGTGGAGAGCTGGAACATGCCTGGGAACACATCCAGCACAGATATTTTGTGTTAATGTACAAGGACATAGAATATACTACGTGCCTGTAAGCATGGCATGTTTAACAGCTACAGAGGATAGGGCTTAACAAAGAGTTATTAGCACGCTTATTCTTTAACAAGAAAGGAAACTTTAAAAAGGTACTTTTCTGCTTCCCACAACTTTGAAATGTGAACCAATGTGATTGCCTGAGAGAATCATTTTTTAATGCATAAAAATAGTTTATAAAAGTGCTCTTTCTTAAAAACGTTCCTTGAATGCCATTCTAGGAACATTTTATTTTTTTTCTTTTTGAGATGGAGTCTTGCTCTGTTGGCCAGGCTGGAGTGCAATGGCACAATCTCGGCTCACTGCAACCTCTATATCCCAAGTTCAAGCGATTTTCCTGCCCCAGCCTCCCAAGTAGCTGGGATTACAGGCATGCACCACCATGCCCGGCTAATTTTTGTATTTTTAGTAGAGACAGGGTTTCACCGTGTTGGTCAGGCTGGTCTTGAATTCTTGACCTCGTGATCTGCCCATCTTGGCCTCCCAAAATGCTGGGATTACAGGCATGAGCCACTGTGCCTGGCCTCTAGGAATATTTTCTTCTCATCATTGGCAGTGTGGGCTGGGGATGGTGGCTCATGCCTGTAATCCTAACATTTTGGGAGGCAGAGGCAGGAGAATTGCTTGATACCAGGAGTTTGAGACCAGCCTGGCCAACATAGCGAGACCCTGTCTCTATTCAAGTATTTAAAAATTAAAAGAAATTTGGCAGCATGTTAGGAAGGACAGGACCCACTTAGATAATCTTATGACTGTGCGACAGGATGCAGAAGGAAAGAAGGTGAGTTGTAAGCAATAAAGGAAGATTGATATATGGGATAAATTAATGAATGACCAGAACTATAGTTTCTGTTTCACAAAATGCTATGTAATAGAGCGAATATGAGCTTCATGATTAGACCACGTTTGAGATAGCATCCCGCTGCTTGCTGATGGCGTCCTGGACATGTCATATAAGCTCTCTCAGCCTCAGTTTCTTTCAGGAAAGAAAGCAGAAAACAAATGTTATGGTCAGTGAAGTGTCATCCATCCTATCAGAAAAGTCATCCTATCAGAAAAGTAGGTTGCAACAACATGGTCTGTTTATCAGAGCATTATTGAGAATGCAAGTCCTCAAAGACACACCTTTACTCTAGCACCACAAAGGATGCAGGCGAGTGGTGGGGATGCTTGGCTGTTCCTCACTCTCTTGTGCTCCCCTACTGCTTAGAATTTGGTCTCTATAAGGAGCCAGGGCTCCTTGCAGGGAAGCTGATTTTCTGTCTTAGAGAAAACCTGAGGATTGATCTGGAGCAAAATAATGATTTCAAGTGGTTGAGGAGCCATGACAAAAGGACATAGGCATTGACCTGGAGAGCTCCCGCCTGCCTTTGGCAATGTGAACGTGCCCCGAAAATGATAATTCTAGTTCGTTGAAAGGGTTGGATTTCTAAAAAGTTCATAATATTTAAAACAAAAAAGCTAAAATAAAGTTAAATAAAAAAGGAAGCCATTATAAGAGTGTGGGTGCACTGCTGTGCTTAGTTTTGGGTTGATTTTGGTAAGTAGGAGAAGAGTAATCCATGTGGGGATTTTCCTTCTTCTGTTGGGCTGTGTCTCCTTGCAAATGTTGGGTATGGATGCATACTTGCTTCTATGTGAGGAGAGAAAGGGAGCGCGGCTTGTTTGGCTCTGGCAATGTGGGGTGGGCTCCGTATGTTGGTAGGAGGGTTAGGCTTTGGGCTTCCTGCAAGGCAATGGTGACGTCGGCTGGCCCCCTTGCCTTGTTTCACACTCCTGCTTCAGATCTCAGCTTAAAGGTCTGTTTCTCAGTAAGCTTCCCACCCAGACTAGTTTACCCTTCTCAGAACCTTTCCCTTGAGTATTACACAATATGCAGTTGTGCAGTTATGTGTATGATTATTTGATTAACTTCTTCCTTGCCCACTGAGCTGTGATCCCCAAAAGGGCAAGGCCCATGTCTGTTTTACTCACTATGTTATTTCCTAATACCTGGCACAGGTACATCACAGGCTTTCAATAAACACTCGACACATGAATAAATGGCATAGTGCTATACCATCCTTTATAAATGTAACATTTGGGTTCATTCCCACCACTCCCGTACAGGGTGTAATTAACATGCAAATTTCTACCCCTAATACAGTAAAGGCTTTCTCTTCAATTTTATTCTGTACAACTTAACAGTAGTTTGATTACTTTAACTTTTGCATCTCTGTCCTCCAAAAAAAGAAAATTATCATAGACTCATGGCACTAAAGGGGTCCCTGTTATATCAGCTGGAGAATTTACATGTTAGACTAACATTAAGCAATCCAGTCAAGATAACTGAGCTTCCTAAAGTTTTGGCAGGGCAAGGAGATGGGAAAGGGAGAGTGCCCCTGGTCAGGGGGCAGCATGTGCA
The DNA here is from genome assembly GCF_009761245.1 of Sapajus apella. Taxonomy (NCBI): domain Eukaryota; kingdom Metazoa; phylum Chordata; class Mammalia; order Primates; family Cebidae; genus Sapajus; species Sapajus apella. Next base: position 10,079,037 of record NW_022436944.1, on the reverse strand, counting down.
GAGCTCTGTGGTGGGAAAATGCCCATCTGGAATGCTTGAGGAGCTCATAGAAGGCCAGAGTGGCAGGAGCAGGATGGGGAAGGTGAAGTGAAGTGGGCAGGTGGGCAGGAATGAGATACCCCCCTCTGATGGGAATGTTCCCCTGCCCCCAGTCATATGTTGAAACCTAATCCCCAATGCAATTATTAAGAGAAGCTCACATGAATGGAATTATGCCTTATAAAAGGCACTAAGAGAGCTATTTTTTTTTTTCTCTTCTGCCATGTGTGCTTACAGTGAAAAGACTACTACGTATGGGGAAGTGGCCCTCACCAGACACCAAATCGGCCAGTGCCTTGATCTTGGATTTCTCAGCTTCCAGAACTGTGAGCAATAATTTTTTTCTTTAGTAGTTGTCCAGTCTAAGATATTTTGTTACTGCAGCTCAAGTGGACTAAGACAAATACCAAGTTCCAAAGACTGTATTAGGATTTGGTCTTTGTTCTGAGAGTGATGTGAGGCCACTCAAATGTTCAGGCAGAGGTGTGATGTGTTCAGACTGTGTCTTCAAAGGCTCATGGGCTGCCCTGCTATCAAATGTGGACAGGCAGGGTGGATGCAGGAATCTCAGTGAGGAGGGTGTGGCTGCAACACATGGCAGTCAGGATGGGTCTCCTTCTCCCCCACGCTGTCCACCACTTTAGAGGACATCAGGTTACGTGACATTTGTAAGAATGACCTTTCTCAGCAACCAGGTGCCCTGGACCCATGGTGGGGCTTTGAGGGAACTCTAAGGTTTCAAAAGTACCCCAGGAAGGTTCAGTATTGTAATGATTACTGACTCAAGGGGAATAAGGCCTTCTAAATTGCAATGACCATATCCTGCTACACCCCTCATGCTTTTTGAGTTCTCTCCAACCCTAACTCTACTTTGCCTTAGAACATTGTCCTCCAGAGCCCGAGGGAGCATGGCCTTAGGCTGTATCTTGAGCAATCTTAATACTTAATAAAATTCAATTCCATTTCCTCCTACTGACCTGCAGAACTTTTACTTGCATCGTTTGAGGATTAATTATGAAATTTAGGAAGATATCCAGGTAAACAGATATGCTGTCTTTCAAAACCTCAATAGTGAGAAATTAAGTAATTTTTCTCTGGTAGAATTACTAGTGGAGTGGGTTTTTCTTTTGTAGTGTTAATTTTCCATCACAAATAGTAAATCACTCACCAACCTTCTGAAAATTCAAACCAGTTTTAAGGAATTGGAGTAAGATTTAGGACTACATGTATCACTACATCTTAGATTCAGCAATTAGAACAGGTTATTTTGGGATACATTGTATAAGACAGTACTTGGTTCTTCTCTAATGAAAGAGAGGTTCTTTATCAAAAGATATCAGATTCATTCTTCTGCCCTCTTGGAGCCTGTGGAAGCCTGCAAGAATAGGACTCCTGAAATGGCAAACATGTCCGAAAGGCTGTGCTCTGAGGCCACTTTTGCTGGCTCTCAGTGGCATCTCTAGAACCAGAGGGAGCACACAACTGTTGTTGAAATTGAAGGTGTTTTATATCCAAGATGAAACTGAATTTTATTTGGGATGTACTTATGTGTGCAAAGAACACAGTGATCCCTGGCAGGAAATAAAACAAAACCAGAGTCATCTGGGGAATGGTAACTTGTGCCTAAGGAAAGAGCAGCATGGTTTGTGCCAAGTTCCAAAGCCACCCTCTTGCTAAGGCCATTGGGCACAGAATCCATGTGATACTGTACCACTGGAGGATTTAAATTCATTGAAAAGTAAACAAATAAAATTTTAGGTTTGTTCATTTGAAAAAAAAAAAAAAAAAAGGAGGTATCTAATTTCCATGTGTTGGCAGGGCCAAATGGTGAAACACGGAACTTCAAGGCGAAGGCAGCGTGTTAGGGTCCCTCCTGAGACTTGCCCTTGGCAGCACATAGGCAGCCTGTCTACAAGGTCCTTCCATTTGCTGCCTGCTCCTCTGTCCCAGGGAGTCATCGATGGATGTTTTTTTAAATTTAATTTTATTTTTTTGAGACAGGTTCTCGCTCTGTAGCGCAGGTTGGAATGTAGTGGCGCGATGAGGGTTAGTATGGGATGAACTGCTGGGGAGAGGGCTGGGCAATAGGACTCAACTAAGGGATCTCAAGTGTCCTTAGCAGGAATATAGGCTCCAGCGGACATCTGTTGTGCACCTCAACATGAAGCAAGGACCAACTCTTAGCTCTCTGAGGTGAATTTTCAGGAGTGATGGCGGAAGATGTTTTGAGGACATCCTGAAACCACAAATAGGTGCTTCTATAACCAAGTGGAGAGGGGCCCTTGATTATAGAGCTGGGGGAACTTGGATGCCTCTGGTACACGAAGAACCCTGCAGTGGGGACTTAACTTTCATCCTTGGGAAGATCCCCACCTGCCTTCTCGATTGTGAGGGATTCTCAGTTGGTGGCCTGCCTGTAAGCAGCTCCTCCATTGTGCTTTGTTAGGAGGGAGGGATATATTGATGGAGACTGAGTGGAAATGTTGTTGAAAACTTAAATGCTGGAAATTCAAGCTAGTTTTAAGGAATTGGAGTAAGATTTAGGACTATCACTCTTTGTTGGAAATCATTCTTTGTTTCATCAGTCAACTTTCCCTCCTATTCTTCATGGTGGTTACCTTAATATTCATTCTAATTCCTCCATTGTCACTTTAAGCAATCACTCCTTCCTTCTACCTTTCAGAAAAAATAAAAACCTCTTCCTGCCACCAAACTTAACAAACTGACTAGCTCCACCCCATTCTCCTCTTTTCATTGTGATGGAGGGAGTGTCCCTCTTCCTCCCCATGGTCAATCCCTGCACCAACACTGTGTTCTTTCTCCTCTAGCTTCTCCCTTTCTGTAATCTTCTCTTTCTCTGTTTCTCCTGTCTCTTTCATTTTATCATTTTAAGCATGCTTAAGTGTTGCCTGTCTTCAATCAACAAACTAAGCAACCAGCCAACCACTTCTTATATGGAAAACCGGGCATTCTTATTCCTCTAGTAGCATGTAAATTGGTACAACTTTTTGGAAAGCAAACTGGCAACACCTAACAAAATGTAAATGCCCATGCCCTTTGATCCAGCAACTCCACCTCTAAGAATGTATTTTAGAAGTGCATTTGCACACACTGAGACATGACTGAGAACGTTCATTGTGGCATGTAACAAACAGCACAAATATCCATTAATGTGGGTTTGGATTGCCATGTAGCTATTAAATAGAATGTAGTTGAGCTGGATATTATCTGTGTGTATTATTCAATGTTCTTCAGAGGAACAGAACTGATAAAAGATTCTCTCTTTCTGACACACACACACACACACCCTATCTAAATTATAAATCATCCGCTAGGGAGGTTACTGAGGCCCATTAGCAGAGGAAAGATCATCTCTCCCAGCTGCATCAGGAGAAAACCAGATGACTTCCAATGTCCTGTAGGTCTAACTTTTTATATCATTAATATAACATTGTCAATAAAGATTTAAAGCTTAATCTAGAAAAGAAGCATAGAATGGGCTTTATCATTGAGGAGGCCCTGGTAGTACTGTTCCCCAGATGACTTGAATCTCTCCGGGTTCCCAGCAACAAGCCACTGGGCCCAGGGCTTCTGCCTAAGGACATGCCCTGCCTAAGGAATTTCCATGGCTCACTTCCTCTAGAACCCTGGAAGGGGGGATCCCAGATCAGCTGGCAGGAGATTCATCTCCACTAAGAGGCTTCCTTACCACAAAAGCCTCCAGTTACATCCTTGGTTAGGTTTTACTACCCGCTCTCAATCTCAAAGTCTATAGCAAAAGGGAGAGCTCCTTCTTCAGAGCACAAGACAGGCTGTGTCCAGGGGTGCCTCGTTTAAGCATATTATTCTTGGGTGATGAGTAGCTTGGGAAGGACATGCATTATCTTGCTGCCCTCCTCTGCTAGTTTAAGCTGCACCATGCTTGTGGTGTTTGCCTCAGCCCATTATTTAGACAATGCAAATAACTCTAGGGCAACACTGTCCAATGGACCTATCCGTGATGATGGAAATGTTCTATAATATCTGTGCTGCCAAATATGGTAGTCACTAACTATATGAGTCTGTCAAGCCTGAGAAACGTGGCAAGTATGACTGAGGAAGTGAATTTTAAATTAAATTGAATTTAAATTCATTTAAATTTAAGGAAGCACATGCAGCTAGTGGCTGCTGTATTGGGCAGTGTGGCTCTAGGCCCTTGAACAGAATTGGTGTGGTCTTGATTAAGCTCTAGTCTTGGAATATTAAACTGATCTTCTTAAAATATGCTTTGATTTTTCAGCTGGAGTGCTAGTATAAACTATCTGTATTACCTTTAAATCAACCAATTAACCCATGAACTAACCAGTCATCACCCCCTGCCCACCTACTGACTTTCGTGGCTTTCAGAGCTGTCTCTATGCTGATGCCTTCCAAATTCCAGATTCTTTGCTAAGCTCCAGACCCAAATGCACAACCATCTAATGGACATCTGTCTATACTTGGATGTCCTACAGGTGACTCAGATTCAACCAGTTCAAACAAAATCGATTGTCTTCCCACTTTCTCTAAACCTGCTTTTCTTCTACGAGCTCTAGCTCAGGAATGGCACCTCCATTCTCTCACTTGCTTGTACCGGAAACCTGCAGCTTGATCTTGACTCCCCTTCCTCTCTCATCCATCACATTCATTCAGTTTCCGTGATCTATAAATTCTGCCTCCTAAATGATTCTTAAATTCTGCTGCTTCTCATCATCTCCACTGCCACTCCACTGGTTCAAATCACTACTTGATATTTCTTTTCTTTTCTTTTTTGAGATGAGATCTTGCTCTGTTGCCAGGCTGGAGTACAGTGGCACAATCTTGACTCACTGCAACCTTTGCCCTCTGGGTTCCAGCAATTCTCCTGTCTCAGCCTCCCGAGTAGCTGGGATTACAGGCATATGCTGCCATGCCCAGCTAATTTTTGTATTTTTCATAGAGACGGGGTTTCACCATGTTGGCCAGGATGGTCTTGATCTCTTGACCTTGTGATTTGCCCACCTCGGCCTCCAAAGTACTGGGATTACAGGCATGCAGCATCACACCCGGCCACTATTTGACATTTCCAAAATGCAAATCTGATCATGTTCCTTCCTTGCTTAAACTACTTCAGTGACTCCCGATTTCTGTCGGGATAAAGCCAAACGTTCTAATATGATCCCTCTGTGGTCTTCCCCTGGCCTCCCTTACCTCCTCTTATTTTGGCTGCTTCCTCCCTTTGCATTCTCTGTTCTAAGTTTACCCCAAATACATCACAGCAACCCTCACCTACAGGCTTTGATAGCTGCCGCTTCCCTGCTGAGAACCCTCTCCTTGCCTGCCTGCTTTGGCTTAATGATTGCTACTCATCTTTTAGGTGTCAGCATTTAGACGTTACTTTATTTGTGGCCGTCTGGGCCACATGCTGCCATCTGGGCCACATGCTCCTCTCTGTGCCCTCATAGGACCCTGCAATTTCCAGCTGTTCCACATGACTATAGGTTCCTTGAAAGCAGAGCTTAACACTGACACATAGTTGGCACTAAGCCTCTATAATAGAATCCTTAAATGGAGCATGTCTGGGGCAGGGCTTATGGGGAACTTCTTCCTGTGACTTCTTCAGCTGCTTTCTGCCCCCATGGAGATTTTCCTACATGCAAATCCATGCTAGAGGGCCTGCATGGTTCATGGAAAATGGCAGCTGGAGCCCTGTCCTTCTGGTGCTGATCTCAAGAAGTAGTTCATTTGGAAAGAGCAAGAAGAGAGGCCTTTTTCTCTACACCTGAACATAGAGCCACTAGGTTAATCAGCATAAGTTCCCAGGGCAGCCTCAAACAAAATAGGTGGAGTCTATGTAAATTCACAGGATGGACAAATGCATGAGAATAGAACACAAAATAGAAATTACCAACATTCTCTCATATTGTGGTAGGATAAGCTTCCGGCCATCAGACACAAGGTTTTAATCTTTTATTCTTTTTTTTTTTTTTTTTTTTTTGAGACAGAGCCTTACTCTGTTGCCCAGGCTGGAATGCAGTGGCACTGCCCATCTTGGCTCACTGCAACCTCTGCCTCCTGGGTTCAAGTGATTCTTCTGCCTCTGCCTCCTGAGTAGCTGGGACTACAGGGATGTGCCACCACACCCGGATAATTTTGTATTTTTAGTAGATACAGGGTTTCACCATGTTGGCCAGGCTGGTCTCAACTCCTGACCTTGTGATCTGCCTACCTTGGCGTCTCGAAGTGCTGGGATTTCAGGTGTGAGCCACCACACCTGGCCTAATTTTTATCTTTTAAAAATATTTTTTGAAGGCCTCCTGTGTGCGTCTGTTCTAGATGCATGTAGTTAGAGCTGAACTAACTCCCAAATGCACACAAGCAGCCAAGTCTCTGGGAGTAACTGTGCCACAGAGTGCAAGAGGCTTTTAAAGGCTGCGCTCCTCTTATAGTTATCTTATTTCCCAAAGTCAGGGAGGTTGAAATGCCAAGAGTATGCATTTTGCTAAAAAAAAGAATATTTACAAAACTGCAAGTGTATTGTACCTCCTGATGTTTTTATGAGTAAATAAAAGCAAAGTAGCAAAGAGCTAAAGAAATGCCTTTAGGGAAGACTCTACACTTGGAAGTCTGAGCAATTGCAGAGTGAGACCAAGAGTTCTCCGCCATCAGGATACTCCTCCTACAACTAGGAAGGGGCTGCTCTGATATAAACTAATGGGGCCGACATTGGGCCTGGTGGTTTCCTGAGGATACAGGAGAGGAGACGCAGAATTCCAGCACTAGAAAACACCCAAAAAAGGAGTGCAGATCAGGAAACGATTTCTCAGCTACTGATGGACAATGGTTTAATCATTGTTTCAGTGGGAAGAAATACCCAAGGTTGGTGGTGGGGGTGGAAGTAGGAAATCAATTGGCTTCTGCAGTCACAGTGAGTGAGCAGGACAGGTACCTGGCCAGTGCCCCTCCCACTGCCCTCCTGGCAGAGAAGGAAAGAGAATGGCTATTTCTCTGCCTTAGAGTTAAATCACTGAGGGGAACATGAGAATGCTTGCGGGAAACCAACCACATTTGCTCTTTGTTGACTTTTGTTAACAAGCATCACTTGGTGTGATGCTCTCTTCCCATATTCCCATCCTCAGCATGAACACATACATGGGAAATACTCTAGAACTTGCAGCCAGTGTTGGGAAAGCCTTTCCACTCCACACTAGGCCCACATTCTGGGGGTGGATTCCAGACCCCAAACGGCTCCTTCCTCTCTACCCACAACTCAACTGTCTGTGGTCACTGGTTTAAAATTTCCTTTATTCACATTTTGCCTTCCCAAATGGATTGTAGTACCTTTGAAGATGGGGAATATCCCTTGCACATCAGTGGTGCCCACTTCATATATAACAACACACAACAGGTCATTAAAACACCGAGTGAATCAGATAGAGGTGCTGGAGCCAAACAGTGTAGCTCCTAATGTGTGTTAAGCCCTCTCGATGTCTGAAGAATAATGGGCATGTCTGTTGTTTGTTCATTCACTCTTTCATTCATTCAAACATGTGGGAAATGCTCAGTACATTGGGTCAGTAGAGAAGCCACTCGCAGTTCTTCTGTTGGTCAGAAAGGCTCAAGGGATAGACCCTCTGCACTAACACCCCTACATATCTGCATCTGCTCTGTCTCTTATTTGTTATGCCATTTTTGGCTTAAAAAAAGAAAAGATGAAACAAAGTTCAAATGAAGTTCATTGTGTGTTTTCTTACTGCTTACACTTGGCAATCCTCTAGGGAGGACTTTGGCTGAACCCAGTAAATCAGAACGAAAAGAATCACAAATGTCTGGAGTTTGTTGACTAGAAAAATTCCCCATGGTCTGACGATTACCATTTCCCGCCCAGCCATTCTCATCAGAGAAACCAAAGTTTCACTTTCAACTGGCGCAGCTAGTTGAAAGTTCTGCATGTTTCCCCAGATATCTAAATAATATGCTTCCATATTGATTTTTCAGATTAGGCAGAAACTTTGACTTCCTTCTATGAAAGATGAAAATTTAGCACTTTTGTGCCCCCTGTTCCTCCAATGTAATGATATAGTGTTTTTTATTAAGTTGCTACTCAAAGTTAACACCGTTGTGATTATTATAAGTGTTTTCCCCAGTAAGGCACACTGTGTACACTGATAATACATCCTTTGTTACACAACTTCTTTTTCTCACTGGAGTTCAAAATTATCTTGTTTTGATATTTTTCTGTCCCCAATTCTCCTTCAAATCATTGCCAGAAGTATTAATAGTTCAAACACATCAGGTAATCAGCTGATTTTTTTTTTATGTTTCACGTATCCCCTCTGGAGCCCATTGGCCTCCTTCTCTGATGTGTCACTCAGCTCTCCTTAGTTGGATCCCTCTCTTGAATCCTTTGTAGGCCCTTTTTCTGGTTTGCTCCTTCATTTTGTGGAATATATCCTCCAGTACCTTCCCAGTAAAGTATGTTTGGATTCTATTGGATTTTTTTTCCTGTTTTTATATTTTTTTAGAACTGAGAGCTCATTTTTGTTTTACAAATAGTTTGTTCTTTTTCATAGATGCAGTTATATTCTCTCCCTGAGGATATTAATTATAGTTTTCCTGAAACCTTATTCTGCTTTTTGTGCTGTCTTGGCTTTCTCTGAATATGTATGTTTGATTATAATCCTGGTAGTCATTGTCTATAGTCTTTTCTTTGAGGACCTCAGTTTCTCTAGAGAAGAAATTTCTAGCCTGCTGTCCCACGTGTCTAAGCTGTGCCACCAGGATCCTCAGATGCTGTGGCGAAAGGCTGCTGGCTGTTCCCACCACTGAGCGTGCTGACTTGTCCCCCATCCCCTTCTCTGGTATGTCTTCTGTTGGATGAAAGAGGTGTTTGTCTGCTGGAGTGGAGAAGCAATCAAAGGATCAAGCTGTATTTAGTACAGCCTTTTAACCAACACTCCACAACCAGAGAGGTTCCTGGGGCCTCCAATTCTATCCCTACCAGGTGCTCTGGGGCCAGCCTGTTATCTACCTGCCTCCTCTCTGCAACCTGTGCCTGGTCTCTAAGTTCTTCGCCATTTCCCACCTGCTTTCCATTTTCCAACATTGTGTTTACCTGTCTCTCTCCACACTTGTTGCTTTCTCTTATAGCTTTGTCCTTGAGATGGTTTGTTTGTTTTCTTTTCATTTAACGAACTCTCTATACTCTAGTGAATTTTGGGGGTGGGAATAGAGGCAAAAGAGGCTGTTTGACTCATCATTGTTATGGTTTAAATGTGCTCCTCAAGTTTTATGTGTTGGAAACTTAATCCTGATGCAGAATGTTGAGAGGTGGGATCTTTAAGAGGTAATGAGGTCATCTGGACAGTCTTAATGCCATTATCTTGGGAGTGGGTTGGTTATTGCGGGGATGGATTCCTGATAAAAGGATGATTTTGGCCCTGTTTTCTCTATCTTTCCCTTCTAACTTCCACCAAATGATGGCATAGCCAGAAAGCCCTCACCAGATTCCAGCACCAGCCTCCAAGATGTGAGCCAAATAAATCATTGTTTATAAATTACCTAGTATCAGGAATTCTCTTTTAGCAACACAAAACAGACTGAAACAACCATGTTAACTTGACTGGTTAACACATCTTTCTTGAATGAAAAAAAAAAAAAAAAAAAGGACTTGAAATACAGTCTGTGGAAACTCTACCCAGTTTGAAAATGTTGCTGAATTCTCATGTCTCTAGGCACAGTTCATAACCCTCATGGAGCTGATGCTGCCAGGTAAAAGGTGAGCTATTACAATACGCTGACCATTTGAGTGAATACATGAGTCAGGTGTTCACTGGTAGCCCTGTTGACTCCTCTGAAAACTAATGGACTCCGAAAACTCAGAAGAGGGGAGAGGACAGCAGCCATAGTAAACTTGGGGAAAAGTGGCTTCCATATTTGATTGCAAATTAGAATCACCTAGGAAGTTTTCAGAATTATAGATTCCTTGAGATGATTCCAGAACAAGTTGAATCCTAATCTCATGAACTAGGTCCTGGATAAACTGCATTTTTACCAACAAAGTACCCATGTATAGCCTTCTTGTTATGTGAAAAAATACACCTGTAGTGTTTAAGGCACTGTTAATCATATCTTTTGTTGCTTACAGCTGAAAGTGTTCCTAACAGATCTGCAGGGCTCATGAGAGTCCTTAGACACTGGAGTGTGGATGTGTAGACAGGGCTTGGCAAACATCTCTGGGAATATGCAGCCAGCTGAAGGGCTGCTGGGGATGATGAGGAAGACTCCAGGTGCTCCCCAGGCTTCCATTGTGGACCTGCTCCTCACCATGTGCTCCTCCCCTCCCTTGGCCCAGCACACCTTACTCTGGTCTCCCTGGAGGCATTGGGATGGGGCTGTCTGTCTATTCCTATCCCTGGTCCACATGTCTCTGTGCGTTATGCCCCAAGCCTCGCTTTTTTGATTCTCAGATGCTGTTTTCGAGTCACAAATCTGAATGTTGACATTTTTGGCTTTTGTCAGTCCCTCTTTATCAACTGTACTCTTGCATGACGCTGTTTGGTCACTGTTCAAGGAAACGAGCAAAGAAAAACCCACAGATTAATATCTCAAGATAATATCTTGTAACCTTTTTAAATAACAATCAGCCCATTGTTGCATCCACCCCCTACCTTACCCTCAGAAAGATAGCTGCGTTCACTCCCAGAAACCACTGGAGGCAGATTACGCGGATCCCACAGAGGTGGCAGAACACAGGGGAATCTGGGGAGGGAGCAGTGGCTGGAGCCCAGGGACTAAAGAGTGCAGTGGGGATTTTTATGTCCTTGGAGGGAGTGAACTCCAGAGCCAAAGTCCCAAGTCAGGAAGGCAATGGGAGAGAACATAACCCCAGAGGGGTGTGTTCATGGATGGGGGGAGGTAAGAGCTGTGGGTGGGGGTTCCAAGCAACTTTTTTGAAGAAGTCACAAAAGTAGCCCAATTTCAAGGGGTAGGGAAATCGATTCTATCTCTTAATGAGGGAGTAGAAAGTTTCTGGATGAGCATGTGAAATTGGAAACATTTTGTGGCCGTTTTTGGAAAATACAATCTACTACAGCAAGCATCCCACTCAAAGGCTGGTGCCATGGGAACATAGGATAATTAGACTTTCACATGGTGGTGGGAATTTGTTTCAATTCTAATGGCTGGCTGAAGGGAAGGGGTCATTTTTGACTAGGGTTAGAAGCTACTGGATTGGGAGCATTCAGGGTACAGGCCAGGCCACTGGGGAGACAACCTAGTGTAAGACTTGCGGTCTGGGGTACAGGAAAGAGTAAAGAGGAGGGGATGGTTGTAGCACCCTGACATGGGCCTGCTCATCTCTCAGGGTCAGTATTTCTCACCTGCCCCTGTTGGTTTCTGCACAGCAAGCCTCACACCCACTGTGAACACTCTTTGCAGAGACTCCCACAGTGCTTCCCTTTCTTCCTGTTATCCACCACCCCTCATTCATTCCCATCCTTCTACCTCTGCACAAGGTGCTCCCTTTAGGGGTCCCACAGTGTCTTGTATGTCCCTCTCTTGTTGGGTTTATTAGTCCGAACTGTCACATACTGGTTCCTGTTCATATCTAGTATAGGGCTGTGAGCTCATTTAGAATAGGAACTATAATTTTTACTTCTGTCTCCCAAAATGTCTAACAAAGTGAGAGGCCTCTGTCATGTTCACTGAAAGGATGAATGAATTGTTCAGCATTCATTAGGCCCTGAGACCATCTATAAAAGTCTCTTCCATCAGAGGCCAGTGGTGTTTCTGAGGCTGAAGATCTCTACTCTTCCAGGAGCCAGCAACCTTGAGGTCACTAAGAACCGTGTCAACAGCCAGGCTTCCTGCACTGCTGATAAATGCAACTCTCTTATCACAGCCTCAGTTCTCGTCCTCCCTTTCTTCTGTTATGCTTGTTCTTTACTGTCAGGGTGACCAGGTCCCTCCGCTAGAAAGTGGCAAGACCACAATTTGCACCTGGGTCCAAAAACCCCAGGTCCCTTTTATTAGCGCTGTGACTCCCACCGCGGACTCTTCCCAGCCCGTGTTCTAGACATGCACCCTCACCGACATCAGTTCTTCCCTCTCTTCCTTACATTTTCAACTGCTCTCTCTTTCTATTGCTTCCTTCCCCTTAGAAGATAAGGTGCAAACAGCTCCTAATTTAACCCATTTTCATCCATTGACCAAAAGTTCCTTTTTAAATATTACCTGTTTTCCTTTCAAATCCAAGTTTCTGAAAAAGCATCCTGCGTCTCTTTCTTATGAACACTGTCCCCTGTTGTCTTCCTTTTCTCTTCCATGTTTCTGTGACTGGCCAGTTACTCCCTGGGTGACACATTCTTTCAAAGGGTTTCATACATTCAAGTTTTCTTGGCTTGAAAACCACTGCTGTCTTCAAGGTGACTTTGTGGCATTCTGTTCCAATCTGGCAGGTGTTATTTTTATGAATTGGCAGTAGGAGTGGGAGAGATAATTTTGCTTACATAGATGTGGGTTTTTGGCCTCTCATACTATACACTTATATACTACCTAAATGGAGTTGACCTGTACAAGGAAAGAATATGAAGCTGAGTTACCTGGGAGCTTGAGAAACAGAACATTTAGATTGAACGCTTGGTTGCTATTGTGCCAATAACTTTTCTCTTTTCCAGTCTCCTGAGCAGCAGTACCACAGGCTTGAATTCTGCGTCATGCTTTTTGCATCAGTGCTGGGCAAAGTCAACTTGCTTTCCCATAAGTAGTAGAATTATGGGAAAGTAAAATGATTTATTTCCACCTCATAAGGGAGTGGCTAAAGGCCAGCTTTAATAGAAACGGTGCTTTGTTACACAATATTAGCATTTGCAAGCGTTAGGAAATGCTATTTGAGTGTCTTTCAACTCTATTATCCTTTCTTTATTGTCATGTTCTTTCTTAAAAGAAGGTGGGGCATCTGCTTGTTGGATTCAGGCAGAGCATGATTTTTAATATGTATATTCCTGCTCTTAGGCCAGGAACGTGTTGTAAATCACCAGCAAACAGTACTAAGTATTATCATCCTCTAGGCACTGAAAACTTGAAATGAGCTGCTGACCCAGATTCTTTGAAGATAATAGTCATAAAATGTTAGTTCCTGTATTTAAAAATTATGTTTTTCTGTTCAAAGAAAATGAAGTGAAAAAAAATTCAGTCAAAGAAAATTACCTGGTATTTGTTACCCAGTTATGTGTTTTGGTTGAAAGTTCTTCTAATTAATCGTGGAGGCGTAATGCGATCCTCCTCCACTTTGCTTTTTTCCAGTATATTTGCTTCCCCTTTTCATTTTCTAGGTCATGTAAGAAATCTTTAATTGTACAGATTGTTTTTTTTCCCAAAAAAATGCTCAAAATCCTCTAGTTTTTATCATGTGAGTTCAGACATCCATACATATGCCAGCAAATAATATTGTTATAATAAAATTTCCTCCCGTGATCATCAAAGAGATAAATCAGATTTCAAATCCCAACACCAATGCGTTCATTTCTCAGAACTCCATGCTCATAAACAACTTCCACTTCTGCCCACCCACGCGCATCTCTCCTGTGGCTCTGAAACTGCATGGGTGAGGAGTAACCAGGGTCCCTCATACATGGTGCTGGAAATTTTGAGTGAAATGAGTTAAGGAGCACAATAGTGTGACAAGAACCAGATGGTACGCTTTTCCAGGAGGAAGTCTTTACTCTCCCTGATGTAGTTACTCCAAGAGAAAAGTGCTATTTAAATTAAAAATTACTGCTTTTGTCTTCTAGGAGTTGAGCATCATTTTTCTGGGGTCTTGTAATATAGCCTTAAAATTGTTTTCTTAAGTTTTTGGAGTATCTTGAAGGGCCTCTATTGGTTTTTGTTTTTGGTTCTTTTTGGAGACAGGTGAGGATGAGTGGGAGACAGTAACACTCAGATTGCTGAACCACCCAGTATAATAAAAGAAGATGAAACTGAAATGTCAGTGTAGCTCTGGAGAGGCGTAAAGAGCCTGGGAAAGGAGAAGCAGTGAAGATAGAAGCAGAGGGATGGGGAGGACACAGGGAGTGGTAGTGGGATGAATCTGAGGTCCGGATTGACAGCAGAGAACCCCCAGGGCTTGGATGGCCAAGGACCTTTTAAGAACAATGATTACCAGTTTTTAGTTTCAGGTTGTTACTGGTGGAGGGTGTCCAGGTTCTTGGCATCTTGAACAAAGAACTGGGCAAAATGCACAAAACAAGGAAAGCATGAAGCAACAAAAGCAAAGATTTATTGAAAATGAAAATACACTCCATAGTATGGGGGCGGCCCGAGCATAGGGACTCCAGGGCCCTGATACAGAATCTTCTGAGGTCCAAATACCTCCTAGAGGTTTCCCACTGGCCACCTGGTGTTCACCACATATGAATGAAGTGGTGGCCTGCAATCAGTCTGGTTGGTTGCTTTCCACTCGGAGGCTGAACTAGTTACAAAGGTCACACTCTTATGCAAACTCCTAAGATTCACTTTAGCATCAGATGCTAAAGTGAAGTTACCAAGTTGCACTCCTATGCAAACATCTGATTGGTTGCTTGGCATCAATCAGAGGTGCTTTCAATTTCCCATCTGCCCTGCAGAAAAGGTGGGGTTTGCAAAGGGAGTATAGCCTCTGGTCTTTTGTTACTTAGGTGTGGAAAGTTAGGGTTTTCCTTTCAATTCTTTGAAGTCAGTGTGAAACAGCCTTAGGTTCCCTGCCTACAGACCCTATTCCACCTCAAGGTTGTTCTCTGTTTGATGGGTTGGCTCTGCTTCCTCTGTGTAACCTGAAAACTTCATGGACAGCCCACCATATCTGGAGAATTTGTACAGGTGGGTTTGGGGACTAAAGGGAAAAAAGGACCATGTTCACCAGGGAAAGAAGTGACATAAGGAACAAGACGCAGGGGCATGACCACCCCCATGCATCCCAGCACCATCCAGGGTGGCATTAGAAAGGGCCTTGGGATTTTCCCACACAACTCTGGTTGAGTTTGTGTCTGGGTCTGAGTGAAGTGGCACAAGAGTAACCCAGGAAGTAGAAGGGGGCCAGGGCTGGGGAGAGGGGCCTGGGGAAGGGTGGGAAGGCTGCCTGGCAGGCTTGGGGGCAGTTGTGGCTGTCAGGAAGACGTGTGGATTGCAAACATTCTGGGTTCCCTGGAGATATTTGGCTGGGTGGGTGCATGGGAAAGAATCTGATTAAAATACTAAGTTCTTTTGACCAACTAAGTTGGAGCATTACAGGCTGGGGCTGTGTTACAGACTGGAAGTGGGGCCTGATTTGTGTGTCTATAGAGTTTCTGAGGTCTAGGACATTTGGTTTGCACAAGCCACTCAATCCACTTTTGTGAGAGACAGAAGATGGATTAAATGATAGCTATATTTCTTTAATTTCTCCTATTCCAGAATTGAAGGATATGAATTTCTAGGTCCTCTGTTTCTCCCAATTTGGCCAACACCAGTAGAGAAACCACTAACTATTTGCTTAGTTTCATTTTACTTTTAGACTTCTAAAGGTAACTGGCTATTTACGTTTAAGGGAACCCATCAAGTGCTAAATTTGTTGACTTTTTCTTTTTAATAAAAGAAAATGTTAAGAAAAGAAAAAGAAAGTGATTTGTTTCACAACTGGTAAATTATAGTAAGCTATGAATGTATGAATGTCCCATGACATTCCAGAGTCCCTCAACTACCCACAGCACTCTTAGAGATAATTAGAAAACTTCAGAATAACCAAACTTGTCCTGTGTATTTTCTTCCTGTGGTACAAATTAGATGACAAAGCTTGCAGTAGAAGAAGAAAAGACAATCACTGCATATTGCTGGGTTGTGGGTTCTGAAGCAAACTTGAAATTGAAGGTTAAAGCTGAGAAAATGTAGCAGAGTGATCTGTTTCTTTCTTTCTTTTTCCTTTTCTTTTCTTTTTTTTTTTTTTTTTTATTTTTTGAGATGGAGTCTCATTCTGTCACCCAGGCTGGAGTGCAGTGGCGCTATCTTGGCTCACCGCAACCTCCGCCTCCCAGGTTTTCAATAGATTCTCCTGCCTCGGCCTCCTGAGTAGCTGGGATTACAGGTGCACGCCACCATGCTCAGCTAATTTTTTTGTATTTTTTTTTTTTAGTAGAGATGGGGTTTCACCATGTTGGCCAGGCTGGTCTCAAACGCCTGACATTGTGATCCACCCATCTCGGCCTCCCAAAGTTCTGGGCTTACAGGTGTGAGCCACTGCACCCAGCCTAGAGTGATCTGTTTCTAAAGAAAGTGATTCTAATGCAGAGATTATGGCCTGAGATTTGAGAGTGGGCAGTGAGTGTTGTGGGGGCAGGCACTGGCCTGCTGTGCAGACAGAATAGAGAAAGAGAATTGGTCCTCTTGAAACAGAAGTCCTTGGGGTAGACATTACTGATGACAGAGCAGAACTGAGTGATGTGCTCCTTGCTGGGGAGGAAACCAGTGTTTAAAAATTTTCTACATATTTATGACCCTTTGGACTATAATCCTGGAGCACTTTGCTGTTCTAAGTGTCTGATGAGGACTATTGAGCTGCTGGGTTCCAAGATGCAACTGCCAGATATGTTTATTTTTTAACAAGAACAGGAGCTGGTAGATCTCAAGTCTGGGAAAGGGCCCTAGTGTCCTGCTGACCCTGATTGGAATTCATTTAGAAAAATGCAGATGGGCTGTACCATTTCTTACTTAAGGATATAATATACACATAATGCTTTAATTGAAGTGCTGGAGATGTTTTCTAGAGATCTCACTGAGCAAGAGATCTGGTGGTCCAGACAAGGCTAACCATCAAACTTGTGCCCCTGTTTGAGTCCCTGAGACAACTTAACTCCAATCAGGATTCACACATCAGGAGCTGTGTGATAGTGAGTTCAGAATTAATAGGGTTTCACTCTTTAGACTTGTCTTGAATTCTATCAGTGACTTCTCTCAGTGGAATTTATTTATTTATTTTTGAGATGAAGTGTTGCTCTGCTGGCCAGGCTGGTGTGCAGCGGCACGATCTCAACTCACTGCAACCTCTGCCTCCCAGGTTCAAGTGATTCTCCTGCTTCAGCCTCCTGACAAGCTGGGATTACAGGCATGCGCCACCAAGCCCAGCTAATTTTTGTTTTTTTGTAATTTTAGTAGAGACGGATTTCACCATGTTGGCCAGGCTGGTCTCAAACTCCTGAGCTCAAGTGATCCACCCGCCTTGGCTTCCCAACCTCAGTGGAATTTAGATCTCTCATTTTCTTACTTTTTGAATTTTGAAGCTATGTTATTGAGTGTGTTAGGATTTAGGACTGTGATATCTTTCTGTTGGACTGAGTCCTGATCATAATAAAGTACCTCTCTTTATGTCTGGGAACACTTCTTGCCTTACAATCCCGGGACTCTGTCTGATATTAGGATAGCTACCTCAGCTCCATTGTGGTGAACATTTACATGTTGACTATTTTTCTGTCTTCCCATATTCAATCTATTTCTTATGTTTAAAGTGTGGCTGTTGTAAGCAACATATATTTTTATCCAGTATTATAGTCTTGGCTTTTTACTTGGGTTATTTAGTTAATTTATACTAATGACTAATACATTTGGGTTTATTTCTATGAATACGTTTGGGTTTATTCCTTTTTTCTTACCTTTTTTTTGATTGATAAAATATTTGTTGTTTTACACTAAGGAGTAAAATAGAATAGACTTCATTACTGTCTGCTTCCATTTCTTCAGTGCTAATCTCTGGCTTCCTTTAGTTCTGGCTTCCGTCAACTGAAGAGGAAAAGTAACAGATTCTCCAAGTGTACAGAACAGTAGATGGTTTAAGCTTAGAAATGAATGGGCTGGAAGGAAGAATAGAGATAAATAGACATGGAGAATCACATTATTTGAAGGGATCTATGAGATACATGGTTTTATAATAGAAGGGGCTGCATTTTCAACAACGGAAAAGAGAAATAATGTCAGTTATTCTAAATACTGTATAGTAAAACTTCCTTGGCTCCAAATGTATCCAAGTTTATCAATTTGATTACACTTACAGATACTTCTATCCTTTGAGAATAAACCATGCTATTGACATTCTGAAGTCAAAATTAAGCCTCACTATTTAATTGCTACTTTTCTGAAATCCTTTGGATGATTTTAGTAAAAGTAATTGGTATTATCTGATACCTATTCTATCATCTTTCCTCTTCCTAGCTTTCTTTTTGATTTTATTTATTTATTGAGACAAGGTCTCACTCTGTCACCCAGACTAGCCTGTACTGGCACCGCCTTGGCTCACTGTAACCTCCGCCTCCCAGGTTCAAGTGATTCTTGTGCCTCAGTCTCCCGAGTAGCTGGGATTACAGGCAAGTATTACCATGCCTGGCTAATTTTTGTATTTTTAGCACAGAGGGGGTTTCACCATGTTGGCCAGACTGGTCTCGAACTCCTGACCTCAAATGATCTACTCACCTTGGCCTCCCAAAGTGCTGGGATTACAAGCATGAGCCACCATGCCCTGCCTCTTTTTGATTTTAGAGGAGGAATTTTTACTAATGTGTTTCTAAAGCTAATATTCCCAACTCCTTCTAGCTTACCCTTACCCACCTCCTGTGGAATATCACCTTCACCTGTTTTGGCATGTTTGCTGTCACCTTTTTGGTTTCTCCTCAGAATATATCTTTTGTCTCTCCTGCCATTTCTAGTTACATTCAGTCTCTTGGATCTCTTTTCCAAGGTTTATTCCCTCTACTTCCATTTTCTATTTACTCATTTCTTTTTATTGTTTCTCAAAAGGTTTAATTTAATCAGGTCATTTAAAAAGCAGATGCATATAAACACAAAAAGAGCTCAGATTTGGACTTCCTGCTGGCAGAAACATAAAAAGGAAAAAAAGAGTTCAAATTTGTATGTTTAAAAAATGGATCCATAACAACTGTATATATTTACAGAGTACAAGTGATATTTTTGGTACATGCATACAATATGTATAGAGCTCAATTTTTCTTTTTAATTAAAAATTTTATTATTTACTCATTTATTTGTTGATGTATTAGCTAGGATATTTTCAGCTGCATGTGACAAGAAATCCAACTACTAATGTAGTTTAAATAATGAGGATATTAGTAATCTCACATGACAAGAGTTCAGAGACAGGGCCATTTGAGAACTGGTGAAGTGTTCAGTGATGATATTCAAGACCCAGGCTCTTTTCATCTTTTAATGCAACCATTCTTGGTATGCTGGTGTTCATCCACAGCCTTATCTTCTCATGGTTGCAAGATGGCTGTCATAACTCCAGGCATCACACTTCACAGAACTATGTCCGAGATGGAAAAAAAAGTACTTTCCTTCTCACAGTTCTTTCCATCAGGAAGGAAAGCATTTCAAAACCTCCTTATCAGACTTCTCTGATGCCATTTTCTCAGAATAAGGTCACATGTCCTGGCTGCAAGGACTGGGAAAATTAGTTTATGGTATTTTAATCCTCTATAGTAGTTTTGGTAGCAAGAAAGTCATATTTTGGAATGATATGATTTGTGGTAAGAACCCAGTCATGTTTAGCACAATTAACTTTTTAAATTTACCTTTTAGTCTTGAGCTCCAGATCCATATAACGAATTGCTACTGGAAATTTCCACTTGGAAGACCCACTGATATCTCAAATTCAATGTATCTGCCCTTTCTCCCTGCCCCTGGCTCTTCTCCATACTCCACCTCAGGAAACAGCAACACCATCTATTCAGCTGTCACGCCAAGAACCTGGGTGTTATCTTTGCCTCCTCTCTTTTTCTCATCCTTTTCCATCATCTTATATGATTGCCTCCATCTCCTATAGGCCCCTCACATCTGCCCACTTCTCTCCATCTTTATGTCCTCATTGCCTCTATCCTGTGTTGTCCATTTCTGAACCACAGAACAGTGCTTAACTCAGAGCAGTAAGTCGGTTTGTGGGATGAATGTTTCCAAATGAGAGACAAATATTTTAAGATAAACAACGACTACTATCTTGCCTTATCAATTAGCTTCTTTTCAGGTCTTAAAGGGACCCATTTTTGTTGTTGTTGTGGGGTGGGTGGAAGACCAGATGCAGCAGGATGGGTTATTGACAGAAGAGAATTAGAAAGGTTATAAAGTTTTTAAACTCTCTGTTGGTCCTATACTAGCCTGTACTTCTCTCCTTGTGCTCTCCTCACGTTAGGAAACAGAGGATGCTGTCCTGGAGGTCATAATAACCTAAATGAGTAAAATTCTGAAAGCCAATTTTCAATTCCCAAGTGTATTGAGTATCTAGAATTTCCAGGGAACTTGATGGATCAGAGTAATGCAAAAAAGCAGGACCTCAAGCCCCAGGGTTTTGTAGCACCTGTAAAACATGTTTTATAGTTTCTGTTGTTAAGCTAAATATTTGACATCATATGGCACTTTAAGCACATTGATTTATGGTAAGTCAGCAATTGCATCTGTAATAAAAAGTCCAAAGTATGGGTTTTAAAAGTAATCTACTGTATTTATTATTGACATAAACAGTTACCTGCAGTCCATTTGAACATCATCTTAGATTTAACTCATGTATTAAAGATATTATATTTTCCACTCAGCAAGGTCACCTTCAAAGTGAAAACTGTATGTGGCTGAAAATGAAAAAAATCAAATGTATAAAGATAAATATTCTGAAAATAAATGATATATAGAATTTCATTTTTATACACTCCTGATTAATAATCATATTCTGTTTATTTTTTATGCCCGCTTTCTTCTCCCCATCCCCAACTCCAGCAACCACGAATCTGTTTTCCATCTTTATAACTTTGTTATTTCAAGAATGCTATGTAAATGGAATCACATAGTCTGTAACCTTTTGAGATCGACTTTTCTTTTTTCCACTCAGCGTAATTCCCTTGAAGTCTTTTTAGTTTTATGTGGAATGTCTGCCTCATGCTTGTTTCACCAGGGTAGTTACAACTAGGGTGGCAGAATTTGACTAATTCAAGAAATACTTCAATATAAATCAAAATAAGAGAGTCTAAATTCTAAGTAATTTTTTAACAGGGCAAGATTATTTATAATTATGAGTCCGTAGTAATGAATGATGAATATTTATTTTTAGACTATGTTAGAGCAAGTTTGGACAAAAATGCACCTAGTTCAATTGTGAGGTAGTTGAAAGCATGATTAAAATAACCACCAAAATTCCCTAATGCTAATTTAAGAGTATTTTAGTAAACATTTAAGAAAAAAAATATGAAAAATGTTGGAAAATATACAATGTTTATTTTACATGTGCCAAATGTGTATTAATTTATGAACATTTATTGTATTCACCTTGTGTGTGTCTGGTAAGCCCAGAATCATGGAAAAACAAAATCTGCATGGGCCAAAGGTACACATTTTATTGCCTTTCTTTGACTAGCCAATGTGTTTCTTGCTATTGTTCTTAAGATATTGTATGTAGGTTTATGTTTGTTTTCAAAAATAAGTGAAAAGTATGACAAAGGCAATTTCTCTTTAAATAACCTCAACAGAAGGAGGTCTGCTCTTTGGGGTTGGTTTATTTTAGGGAGAATGTCTGCAGGCTGTGTCACAGTCTCCAAGGCTACTCCCAGGTTCAGTGATTCTCTAGGAGGACTCATAGGACTCAGCATAAGTCATACTCAGGATTATGATTTATGACTGAGAAAGGATACACAGCAAAAGCAGCGAAGGAAAAAGGCACATCAACTGAAGTCCGGAGGAAACAAGGTACAAGCTTCTAAGGGTCCTTTCCTAGCTGAGTCACACAGGACACCTTTAACTCCCCCAGCAGCAAGCTGACAATATGTATGAAATGCTGCCAACCAGAGAAGCTCATTAGAGACTCATGCCCAGGGTTTTCACTGGGGGTGATGACATAGCACTTTCTATCTAGCACATACCCAAATTTCAGGCTCCCAGAAGGAAAGCAGGTGGTCAGCATAAACCATATTATTTGTACAAATGGTTCAGGCACAGTGAGCCACTGTTATCTACTAATGGAGGGAATCCTCCCAAAATCTGAATTTCCAGATGCTAGACAAACGCCAGCCTTGCAAGCTGGTCTTTTCAAGGATAGCAGCTTAGGCCTGCTGTGTAAGTCTTTTCTGCCCATAAGCACATTTAGTGTAATGCCTTAGTCTATCAATTTGATCTCCATCTCTCTTGGCTCCTCTGTCTTGGAACTCAAGTGAATAAGGGAAAGTGTTACTTACTTGTTTTTGTCACCCAGGCGGGAGTGTAATGGCATGATCTCAGCTCACGGCAACCTCCGCCCCCCCGGGTTCAAAAGATTGTCCTGCCTCAGCTTCCCAAAAATTTGGGATTACAGGCATGTACCATGATGCCTGGCTAATTTTTGTATTTTTAGTAGAAATGGAGTTTTGCCATGTGGCCGGGCTGGTCTTGAAATTCCATAATCCCTATGTTTTCACAAGGCTTATCAAGTTGTACAGTGCTTTTCCTCTACATAGTCTCAATTGGTTATTATTTAAAACCACTAAATTTTGGGATCATTTGTAACCAGAAAACAATGAATAAAATCATGAATTCTATTTTACAGTGGCAGAAATGAAGACTCAGGGACATTAAATGATGGTATGTCAGAACCAAGTACCAAGGAAGGACTTCAGATTTTTTTCCTCCACTATACCACAATACTATGATTGTTCATTCTTACTCAGTCCACATACAGAACCTTACATAAAGGATGGAGGCTTGATTCCAAGTTAATTATTTCAGCCACCTCATCTGTCATTTCAATTTGAATTTAATGATATTCATATACTGTAAACCTCCTCTGTAGAATTTAAAGAGCTTATTCTAAAAAAAAATATATGACATGACAAAGGATATAGAATATTCAAAACAGTTTTTGAGGAAGAACAAAGTGGGAGAATTTATATACCTAATTTTGAGATGGACAAAAAGCAACATTAATTAAGACAATGTGGTATTAGCATAAGGATAGACACAAAGACCTATGGATACAATAGAGAGCCTAGAAGTAGACCCATAAATGTATTTTCAATTAATTTTTTACATTTGTACTAAGGCAATTCAGAGGGAGAAAAGATTGTATCTCTAACAAATGATACAGGAGGAATTGGGTGTCTAAAAAAAAACTAACCTTGACCCTTAGTCACACCATCTACAAAGTTAACTAGATCATACAATTAAATATAGAAGCTAAAATCGTAAAACTTACAAAGCACAAGGGAGAAGTTTTGTGACCTTAAGTTAGGAAAGACTGTCTTAGATAAGAAAACAGAAACAATAAAAGAAAAAAATAGGTTAATTGGACCTTCATTAAAATTATAAACATAAAATCTTCAAGAATAGAAGATGAGGTTTCTGGAATGGTAGTATGAGTCACTGACAGAAATAAAGGGAGAGATAAATAATTCAATAATGTAATGGGATTCTTTAGTACCCTACTTGCAATAATGGATAGAAGAGGTAGGCGTAAAATCAAGAAGGATGAGAAGACTTGAAAATCTCTCAAAAGTGTAAATCAAAGAGACCTAACATATAACTATTCAGTACTCTACCCAACAACAGCAGAATACTCATTCTTCTCAAGTACACATGGAACATTCTCTAGAACAGACCATATGGTAGGTCACAAGGAAAGCCTCAATGAATTGAAAAGGATTTAAATCATATAGAGTATGTCTTCTGATCAGAAATAACAGAAGAAAATTTAGGAAATTCATAAATATATGGAAATTAAAACATTTCTAAATAACAAATGGGTCAAATAATAAGTCACAAGGGAAATTAGGAAATGTTTTGAAATAAATAAAAACAAAACAGAATACTAACATTTATATGATGCAACTAAAGCAATGCTTAGAGGAAAATTTATAACTCTAAATGCCTATGTTTAAAAAGAAAAAAAAAATACTTTATCAATAACCTAATTTTATACCTCAGGAAATAAATCTTCAGGAAATAAAACCCAAAGCAAGAAGAACGAGGGAAATAATAAAAGCTGGCATGAAAATAAATGGAATAGGGAACAGAAAAACCATAGAGAAAATCAATAAAACCGAAAGCTGGTTCTTGAATCAACAAAATTAACAAAGTTTTATCCAGGTTGACCAACAACAGTAACAACAAAAAGAAGACTAAAATGACTAAAACTCAAGAATAAAAGAAGGTTTGTAACTACCAACATTATTAGTCATTGGAGAAATACAAAGTAAAACTCCCAGGAGATACTAGAATAGCTAAAATAAAAAATTTTTAAACCTGATAATATAATATTGATGAGGATATAGAGCAGCTAGTGGGAATGCAAAAAGCCAAAGCCAGTTTTCATGGCAGTTGGCAATTTCTTAAAATGTTAAACATATACTTACAGAAACTGACAAGTTGATCCTAAAATTCATATGGAAATGTAAGAGACCTCAAATAGCTAAAACGATCTTGAAAAATAATCACACAATTTAGTAATCCTATTCACTGGTATTAACTCAAGAAAAATAAAAACATAAGTTCTCAAGAAGACTGTACATGAATGTCCTTAGCAGCTGCTATAGTCTGCTATCCCTTCTCAAATTCATATGCTGAAACCTATTGCCCAATGCAATAGTATTAAGAAGTGTAGCTTTTAGGAGGTCATTAGGTTATGAGGGTGGAGCACTCATGAATGGGATTAGTGCCTTTATAAAAGAGGATGGAGGGAGTCTGTTCACCCTTTTGTCATGTGAGGACACAAGAAGGTGCCATCTATGAGGCAGAGAAAGAGCCCTCACTAGATATTGAATCTGCTGGTGCTTTGATTTTAAACTTCACAGTCCCCAGAACTCTGGGCAATAAGTTGCTGTTTATCAGTTACAGTCTAAGGTATTTTATTATAGCAACCTGAAAGGACTAAGACAGCAGTATTATTCATAGTAGCCCAAACTGGAAGAAACTCAAGTGTTCATCAACAGGTGAATGGACAAATTGTTCTATACCCATTAAGTGAAATCCTACTCAACAATAAAAACAAATAAACTACTGGTGTATACAAGATTCATTATGAAATTCATTGATGAATTTCAAATGATTTTTGCTAAGTGAAAGAAGACAACCACAAAAGACTACATATTCTATGAATTCACTTATGTGAAAATCTAGAGAAAGCAAAACTATAATGAAGAAAACCAGATCAGTAGATGATAATAGTGTTCACTACTACTAAGTACATTTACTATACAAATATATATATGGAACATATATAATAATTGCAATGTGGCAACAGATTATAATGGCAATGGGTCTTTTAGGAAATCTTAACATTTTCAATTCCAGGTTTGAAAAATTATCAAAATTCTAGGCAAAATATTATTCCTCTCAAATAATTATGAGTGATTTATCTGGGCAACTCCTACATTCAAGATTGCTAGGAAGACTCAGTGAAATGGAAGGAAATGATGTGGTAACTCTTCCAAGCCTCTACTATCCATACAATTTATTCTTCCCTTTAAAAAACAGTCTAATATTCACAGAAAAAACTTCAGAATCCTTCCCTGTATAATGGAGAGACAATGCCAGAAAATGTAAAATGCTCAAGTTAGAAACAAACAGTAGCCCCAGGGTCTCACAAACACGTCAACAGATCAGTCATATGGTTATAAGCAATTAGAAACAAACATTTAGCAAGCACATTGTAAGGAAGAGGGACTTCCAGGAACTTCCTTGTGAAGACTGCACTTGAGGTGACCTTGGAAGAAGAGCATAACCAACAACTCAGGGCCATCTTACAACTGGAATGAGGGCTGTACAACCCACACAGGCCTGTGTCAATGGGTAGTAACATGTGGCAGAACTTCCGCAGTGCAGAGAGAAAAATTTAGAATGGATAGAATTTCTTAGCCACCCCTGGCAAGGGTATCATAAGGATAAATTTAACTGTTGATATAATGACTTAATGTATATATTTTGTCATCAGTTTTATTAGTCATGCTCATGTTTAATAAATATTGAGCTTAGTCCAGAATGGGAAGTTCAGTTATTCTTGATTAAACTTTCGTGGTTTTTGTTAAGACTCTTAAAACTTTTTTTGATGTATCCTAATGTTTTTCTGCTGAGACTCTACTGTTAAAACACCTATTTAAAAATATTATTTATATGATATTTAATTTTAATAACAAATGTCATGAGTGATAATAATGACAAATAACAGCTATAATCTGTGAACTTAGCCTTTCTTTCTGATTTGAAAATTGCCTCCTTTTTGAAATAAACTAACGAAAATTAAAGATGTACAGTTTAATACCTTAGATTTTCTGTCCTTTAATTCATGAACTAATTAAGTATTGTCTGGCCCTCACAATTTTTTCTCTTAATGCATCAATGCTTTCAGAATTCTTTTAAAGCTCATTTTTTGAAAGTAGTATTAGGAGAAAGACTGTAAGAGCTTAGTTAAGATATTTGCGTTTCATGATTGGAGACTGTTCTAAGTGAAAATGACATTGCCCTTGGCTAGAGAGGGGTCCGCAGAAGTGTAGGTAGAGCCTTTCTCTTGTTCTCTGGGTCTGTGTAGGACATTTCATCAAAGGATAAAAATGACCAGCTGTTAATATTTACATATATCAAAGAGCCACATGATTGTGGTTTAGTCCTCATTGCCATGAATTTTGTTCCTAATTTAGATAATTTTAGTTATCAGATCAAAACCATCACACACTTTGTTTAAATCAGAACATGCTGAATTGGTTTTCTTTATCCTTTCAAAAAGCTCCTTCTTGTTAACCATATTAGTAGTGGGCTTTTACAAAAGGACTTTAGCTTTACAAAGCCAGGTTAGTAAAAAAATAAAACAGGACTTAACCCTAGGAATCTTTTGCCTCATTTATCTAATGAACACATCAAGTGGATTTTAAGAGAGAGTTATTGTACTAAAATATAGAAACAGATGTACTAGAATTTAACTTTTAAAGTAGCACTTGAGTGACATCCACTGGCCAGACAGCTTTATTGGCTGTGTGAGAGATGTTACCTCTGATGAGTGCCAAATAAGAAAACATTTGAAGATAGATGCTCTTAATAATTGTACACATTTGTCCAAAAAGCAAATGATTTCTACCTTTAAAAATTTATCCACTACTATAGACAGATCTCCATGCTATTTCTGGAAATCTATGCAGCATGTCTGCTTAAATTGGCAAAAATTCAAAAGCTTAACAATACAATTTCTTGGTCAGACTGTGGAAAAATAGTTTTTTTTTTTTTTTTTTTTTTTTTTAAATCATGACAGAGTCTCACTTTGTCATCCAGACTGGAGTGAAGTGGTGTGATCATGGTTCATTGTAGCTTCAACCTCTCAGGCTCAAGTGATCCCCTTGCCTCAGCCTCCCAAGTAGTTGGGACTACAGGCTCATACCACCATGCCTGGCTAATTTAAAATATTTTTGTAGAAAAGGGGGTCTCACTATGTTGCTCAGGCTAGTCTTGAACTCCTGGGCTCAAGTGATCCTTCGGCCTTGGCCTCCAAAAGTGCTAAGATTACAGGCATGAGCCACTGTGCCTGGCCAAAAATAGGTATTTTCATAATGTGAAATGCTACAGCCATTTAAAAGGAAATTTGGAAATACTTAACAAAACCATATATAGATTTATTCTTTGGTTCAGCAATTCCACTTTAGCCTGAAGACACGTATTTGCAAGATTGCTTATTGCAACATGATTTGCAATCACAAAATACTGGTAACTTACTAAATACGCAAATATAGAAAGGTGTTTGAAGAAACTATAGTATTAATACATACACACAATGCAGTACCATGCAGGTGTAAGAAAAAAAACAAGGAAAATCTGTATGAACTTATATGGTGCAATCCTCAGGACATATTGTTAAGCAGACAAATAGAGAACTTTTAACAACTGACATCCATATTAGTGCGTTTTTTTATTTTTTTATTTTCCTAATCCAGTCATTAAATTTTTAGTACTAGAAATTTTGGGTGAATCAGGAATGGTGGAGGTGGGTGGAGAAGGCATTTTGAGCCAGGTACAACATCTACCTTTGGCTTCCATATGCCAGCATTCCTACATACTAATGTAGTCTACTGGGGATTTGGAGGGTCAGGTCACTTATCTTGATGTGTATATGGATAGATGGATAGATAAGAGATCCAAAGCAGATAATAAACACGTGTTTGGGTCTAGGTGTATGAATTGAAACAGACACGGACTCTGCCATGTTGCAATATTCACAGACAAATCATTCTTGAGTCTGGTAATTTCATTTACTCCAAGATTTCACACTGATCTGTTCAGGTGGGTGTGTGTTGATTTATATTTCTGTCTTATTTTTAGTAGTCCCTCATTGGCCTGAAAGGCTGAGTTGGTATCATGTGGGAAAACCCTACTACTTTCCAAATTGTAAAATGCGTCCTGCTTGGTAGAGTAATGCTCACATTTCCCTTACTCTTGCTTTTATCCCAATGGGCTTATTTTTATGTTTTTTTTTTTTTCTTATCTTGTTCTCTTTCTTCTTCTCGCTTTGAATTTCAAAGGTATCTTTGTTGCATTTTTTTTTCTATTAAGAGGTGGGGATCTTAAAAATTTCCATTAAAAATAAAACAAACACAGCAGGCTGGTGCAGAAGCATTCATTCACCTGTGCCGCAGAACTGGAGGAATACTTTTTTCTTGAGACGTTTCTCTGTCGCCATCTACTGACAAAGCTGAACATCATGCCACCTGGCAAAGGAAGAATATTTTAAACACTCGGTCTATGAAAAGAATGAACTTGGACCCGAGGCAGTAAATTCATAAGCTGCAAGGGGAATGCTCATATATACTTCCCATAGTGATTCTTCCAACAGGTTAGTTAGCTTTTTCTTAAAATATATTCTTATCATCTTTTGTGTTTCTCCTTTTTAATATGTAATTTACAACTATGTGCACATTATTGTATTATTTATTTACTTAGGTGCATTTTCACTCTTGTTGTCCAGGCTGGAGTTCAATGGCACGATCTTGGTTCACTGCAACCTCTACCTCCTGGGTACAAGTGATTCTCCTGCCTCAGCCACCCAAGTAACTGGAATTACAGGCATGTGCCATCACACCTGGCTAATTTTGTATTTATTTATTTATTTATTAGTAGAAATGGGTTTTCACCATGTGTGTCAGGCTGGTCTCCAACTCCTGACCTCAGGTAATCCACCTGCCTCAGCCTCCCAAAGTGCTGGGATTATAGGCATGAGCCACTGCTCCAGCTGTACATTATTTTTTATTGCTCAAAATAAAAGCAATTTTTGTTTTGTAATGGAATGTTTATGTACTTGGTACATAAACATTCTTTCAGACCTATTATTTATTTATTTAAATTTGTATAAACTTATCGGGTACAAGTGCAATTCTGCTACATGCGTAGATCATGCAGTGGTCAAGTCAGGGCTTTTAGGGTATCCATCACCCAAATAATGAACATTGTATCCATTAAGTAATTTCTCAGTACAGGCCCCTTTACCCTTCGGAGTCTCTACCATCTGTCATTCCACTCTCTATGTCCATGTGTTCACATTTGTTAGCAGCCACTTATCAGAGAGAACATGAGCTCCCAGTACTGCTCAGTGGATGCTTTCCCAGTATCTTGGCCACTAGTTTTGCCAATTCAGTTCTAAAATATAAGGACAGCCTTAGACTCCTAAAGTACAATTTTTCTTTTAAAATCAGTACTTCATTCACATAATAATACACAAACTTTTCATTCCTGTGATTACATAAATCAGAGATTATAAACTTTTTCATGAGTCAATATATGGAAGTAAACCAATGTCTAGTCCCATGATTCAAATCAGTGTGGTTATTTTCACCAGACTTCAAAGGCTTTCTTTGCACATCCTCTATGTAGAGTTGGAGGAAGCTAATATAGAAGTCAAGGGAGTCTGAATCCCTTTCTAAGAACTTTGTGTATGATGTTGCTTTTGTCTAAAATGCCCTTCCTCTGCCCCTCCAACCCCCACTCCCAATCGTCTTCATTCTTCGAGATCAGGCTCATTTTTCACTGCTCTGAGCTCCCAAGCAGAACCAGACACTCCTTCTCTCTTTTCACATACAGAAACCTGCACTGCAGGTGGGGAGAGGTGGGGGTGGGGGTAGACCAGGGAGACAAAAGAAGGCACTGAAAAGGTTTACAGTTTGGCTTCCAAGATGAAGGGTGAAGATAAAGAGAATGTTTTGGCTTTTTTTGTTTTGGCTCAGGAGGAGTAAATGCACATGAAGACCGAAACCAAAACTTGGGATTTTGGGGGGTTACCCTATTCTCTTTTCTGTCTGTGTTTCTAACTTTGCTTCAGAGGCTGCAGCTACCCCCACACCTGTGAAACCAGACTGGTCAATCCAGTGACCTTGTATCCCAGATGATAAAGCCTATACTTACACCTCGAATTGCTCTCACTTTTCCATCACTTGGTAATTATAAAATAAGTGCAGTTTGTTTAGCTAATAATAGGTCAATGAAGTTAGAATGAACAAGTTCATTGTTTGGACAGGAATAGATTTTTCCACAGCAGTAAGCTTCCCTTGTTACACCACTAGGTGGTGCAACGTGCTCCTGATTTAAGGGGCTCACTGATTTACTTAGGCAGTTTTCAAGCTGGGCCCTGTTCCAGATACTTGAGATAGAAAGATGCACAAGACTCTCAGGAGGTCAAAGTGTGATGGGTATAGTTTCAGATTTACAGAAAAGTTGTAAGGCTAGTACAAACAGTTCCCACATACCCTCTACTCAGACTCTTAAAATGGCAACATTTTACCACATTTGTTTTATTCTTTCTCTTTCCATATACATATATGTATATATAAATACTATATCTATGTATATGTTCTTTGACTTCTAAATATCTGAGTATGTGTTTTCTAAAAATAAGTACCTTCCTTTATAACCACAGTAGAATAGTCAAAATCAGGAAATCAATGCTGATAGAATATAAATCAATTACTTACAGAACATAGATTTTGTCAACTGTCCCAATAAGGTTCCCTACAGCCAAAGAAATCCTGGATCATGTGTTGCATTCAGCTGTTATGTCTCTGCAGTCTTCTTTAATCAGGACAATTCCTTAGTTTTTTATGACTCTGAGAAATACAGGTCAGTTATTTTGTATAATATCCTTCAATTTGGGTTTGTTTGGTGTTTCCTTATGCTGAGATTTTGGCATGAGCTGTTGTTAAGTAAACCACAGTTTTGTGTTTTCAGTTTCAGTGCATATCTGGGGGCACATAATGTCACTTTGTCTCAATACTGGTAATATTAACTATGATCCCTTGGTTCAGGTGTGTGGGCCAGGTTTCTGCACTATTTTTTCCTTTGTCATTAATAAATCTCTGGTGAGGAGCCACTTTGAGATTATGCATATATCTTTTATACTTCAAACTTTTATCCACTAATTTTAGCAACTATTAATGATTCTTGCCTGGATCAAATATATGATGATGCCTAGCAAATAGTGGTTTTCTATTTCCATCATTCCTTCTACATTTACTGATTGGCTTTCTACTACAAGGAAGAGCATTCCTTTCTCTTCTGTTTGTTTAGTATTTCTCCCAGGTCCAAGGCAAGAGTGTACACTATCTTCACCGCTATTTAACATTGAACTGGAGATATTGGCTACTGCAATTAGACAAGAAAAATCAATTGAAGGCAGAAGGACTAAAAAAGAGTAAGTAAAACTCTCTGTCTTTGCAGATGGTATGATACTACACCTGGAAAATCATAGAGAATTAACAACAACACTAGGTCATGCAAGAGAAGAATTCAGTGACAGGACATACAATTAACATACATAATCAACAGCCTTCACATACATAATCAGTAGCATGACATAAAGAGAGAGAAAACTACATTTACAAAAGCAACAAAGAATAATAAAGTTAGTAAGAAATATGTAAAATGTGTATAAACACTCTCAAAAGACACAAAATAGTTTGAAAAAATGGAACACCCCTTCTTTTTGTATGTGATGACTTAACTTTAAAAAGTGAAGTCTCTGTGAGTTAATTTTTAAAGTTCATCAAATAATACCAAGTTTTCTTATGGAGCTAGGCAAGCTGATACTAATTTCAGATGAAAAAACATGGAAGAATATTGAGGAAAACAAAAATAAGGGCTATGAAAGGGGACTACCTCTACCAGTAACTAAAACATCCTCTGAAGCCTCTAAAATAAAAACTGTGGTCCTGGTGCATGACAAGAGAGACAGGCCAGTACAACCGAAAAGAAATTTTAGAAGTAAACCCAAATACATATGGGAATTTAGTATACAAAAAAAGTGGCATCTCAAATCACTTGGACAAAGATGGACCTAACAATTGGTTAGCCATTTAGAAAAAGATAAAAAGTTTGACCTCTACCTCATACTAGGCAAAAGAATAAACTCCAAATGGGTCAGGAATCTAAATAGTGAAACCATATAAGTACTAGGAAAAAAAAATGAGTGAATTCTTCTATAAGCTGGGTACAAGGAAAGGATTTCTAACTATGTTTCAAAATCCAGATGCAATAAAAGAAAAAAATTGATAAATTTGACTATATTCTGAAAAAACGCTTTCTGTGACAAAACAAATAAGCTGAAACCTCATAAAGACAAGAGACAACTAAGAAACTGGGAGTAAAAGGGTGATATACCATTAACGTGCTGTTAAAATTGAGAGGAAAGACTTCTTTTGTGCTTAGGTTATGAAAAGCTGCAATGAACATCCTCCCTTTCTCAATAATGGGAAAAACTCAGATGAACTACAAAGTCACAACCTTAACTGAAACCATCAGATGCAGCTGGGTTGCAAGCAACCAAGTAACCTGAATTCTTAAGAAAGGCAAGCCCCCAAGGAGAAGCTCTCATGGCTCACTGGAGCTTCTATTTTCTGGGCTCCAGTGATCCTCCCACCTCAGCTGGGACTACAGGGTAGTTTGCACTGCCTAAAAAGCTCTTTCCTGTGTCCTTCCCTGGGTGCTCAGTTTGGGGGGTACATTACCTTTTTCATTATATTACTCTCTGATTTTTTCTCTAGGTTTTAAATTTCTATAGTAATTTTTTAAAGACCTGAGAATTAAAGGAAGTTTCCACACTCCTAGAACCAGTTTTAAACCCATTCAATTAATCTACTGCCTCAATAGAATTTATTTTGAAAAAAACCCTTCTTTCTCAAAGTCAACCAATGACATATTCACTTCAATAAATTCAATGGAGAATTAACAACAGTCTTACCAGAATATCTATTCTTCTACAGATGATGGCAAACACTTTTCCCTTTGAAATGCACCTATTCCTGAATTTCATATTCCCTAA
The DNA here is from genome assembly GCF_009761245.1 of Sapajus apella. Classification (NCBI taxonomy): domain Eukaryota; kingdom Metazoa; phylum Chordata; class Mammalia; order Primates; family Cebidae; genus Sapajus; species Sapajus apella. Next base: position 10,045,700 of record NW_022436944.1, on the reverse strand, counting down.
AGCTCCATAGAGCATCAGCAGCCTCCTCTGCTTGGGGAGACTGCCTACCCAGCATAGCTTTTCGTCCTTAGAGTATACAGTAAATCCAGTTTCGTTACTTTTCTTTTTCTTTCTTTCTTTCTTTTTTTTTTTTTTAACAGGGTCTTGCTATGTCACACAGCCTGGAGTGCAGTGGTACAATCATGGCTCACTGGAGCTTCTATTTTCTGGGCTCCAGTGATCCTCCCACCTCAGCTGGGACTACAGGTGCATGTCACCACACTTGGCTAATTTTTGGGTTTTGGAGAGATGAGGTTTCACCATGTTGCCCAGGCTGGTCTCCAGTTCCTGAGTTCAAGCATTCCACCCAACTCAGCCTTCTAAAATATTGGGTTTCCAGGTGTGAACCACTGTGCCCGGCCCAGTTTTGTTTCTTTTAGTTCAGATATTGATGATTGTCTCATAATTTTTTGACAAACCAAAGCCCCAAACTAAAAAGATCATTTTTATTGTTGTGTGGGCAACATATAATAGAAATGCAACAATGGAAGTCGACAGACTGATAGAGGCTGTTGAAAATCTTGTGTGAGGAGCAAACCCCTGGAGTTATAAAATAAAAAAAGAGAGTTTGTCATTAGAAACTGCATGTATTTACCATAAACAGAGTCAAAATAAATATTTGCAACTCCTATCAGCAACAAAGAGCCTATTTAATCAATAAGAAAAAACCTCAGTAACTCACCTGGAAAAATAAGCAAAGGATATGAACGAATTCCTAGAACAAATGTAAATTGCTATTAATCATATAAAAGAGGTTCAATATTCCTCAACACAATAGAAATATAAATTGGGACTGCACTATGATAGGAATTTTTCACTGATCATACTTGTAAAGACCAAAAATGTGATAACAAGCTTGATTAGGGATGGTGTGGCAAACAGGCTGTTTCCAAGATTGTCTTCAAGAATAAGGACAATTTCTAGGCTATACTGCTGGGCTGAAAGGAAGAAAAATAACTCTGCGTAGTAACTCTGGAAGGATTCAAAATAATCCAGTAATGATGATTACTTCCCATGAGTACTGGGTATAGGGAGGCAGGAAAGACTTGCTTTGAACTTTATTCTCTTTGGTACTGTTTGAATGATATACCAGATGTACTTCTTATCAAAAATAAGCAAAACAAAAAAATTTTAAAGAGCCTGTTGCGGTTGTCCGATAGATATAATTCTGGTAAGAGTAGTAGTCACGGAGAACATGCACAACTAGGGTATATTTTGGAGGAGAGTTGACAAGACATGCTGAAGGAGTAGATGTGGGAGATGAAGTAAGCCACCAAGGATGACTGGTAGACTTGTGGCTAGCTTGTCCCATTTACTTTGCTGAGGGACGCTTAGGGAGGAACAGGTATAGCATGGGTGAGAGAATTCAAGTCTTCTGTTTTAGATGTTGTAAGTTTGAGATGCTTATTAGTCATCCACATGATGTCAAAAAGCAAGTTGGAATGGTAGTCTTACTGCCCAAGAAAGGAGTCTGGAATGTAGGCATTTTAGAGGCAACAGCATATAAATCCACACAGATAAACAGAAATGCAGTATAACCCACATATGTAATTTCACATTTTTGAGCAGTCACATAAAAAGTAAAAATGGGTGAAATTAGTTTCAATATATATTTTAACCCAATATACAGAAAAATTTCAACATTTAATCAGTATTCAAATCAGGAAGTTATTTTTTTCATACACACCTTTGAAATCTGGTGTGTATTTTATATGCATTGCATATCTCACTTCCAACTGTCCACATTTCAAATGATCAACAGCCCTACATGGCTACCTACTGGATGCAGAGGGAGGGTATTTAAAGCTATGGGAATGGACGAGAGGAGGAGAGCACAGGACTGGGTCTTGCAGCATTGAATATTTAGATTTTGAGAAGAGGAGGAGTTGACAGATGAGACAGCAAATGAGATAGGCCAGTAAAGTGGGAGAAACACAAGGCAAGTATGGTGTCAAGGATACTAAAGAGGAGGGGCTGTCAACTGCATCAATTGATAATAACAAGTCGAGTAAGATCACAGAGAAGTGACTAATGTATTTGGATAGATGGAGTTATTACTCATCTCAGCAAGACAGTTTTATTAGACTGGGAGCTCCTCCACTGGAGCTGAAGAGAGGATGGACGGTGAAAGTGGAGATATGCATAGACATCTCAAAGGCAGCACCTGATCCTTGGCACTCTCCCCTACCCCCTTCTCTCCCTAAATTTTGATCTCTACTGGGGCCCCAAGCTAGAAATCTGGGAGACACTCTCAAGCCCTTCCTCTCAGATCGCATAGGCTATTATTTACAGTTATTCCCATTTTACCTTCTAAATAATTACTGATTGTTTCTTCTGTGCCATTTCTGCTTTTTACTGCTATTAAGCCCTCACCATCTCTAATCGTTCCGACTGTAGCATCTTCCTAGTAATGCTCACAGTTTTCAGCCTCTAGCTTTGACACCCTCAAAATTCTCTTGGTAAAGCCTGAGAGCTCCCAGAAAGCAAAGTGGTCCTATGCTGGCAGACTGATTTTTTTTTTTTTTTAAACACAAAGCTTGCAGTCCTGCTGCTGTGTTCGAAATTCTTGCATGGCTCTTTTTGAAACCGGTTTAGTGTTTCTACTCGAGTTCCTCCTCATATAAACCCAATTCTGTTTCACGCTTATTTCTTTCTTATCCTTGTAACTGCCCGCCCTCCAACCAACCCGCTCAAACAAGCACCCTGACTGGCTCATTGTCACTCATTCTAGCCTGGTTTCAAGTTCAAGGAGCTTCAGAGCCTCTCACTCCCTTGCTCCAGGCTGGTTAAACTGTACACCTTTTCTTCCCTTTTCAAATGCCCTTCCCAGATACTTATATGGAATTCAGTGCCATTTTCTGCTGCTGTTCTCATCACATTCATTCATCATGTTGAGTTTTACAAGTACTAGATTCTGTCAGTTTCTCTAACTGAACTCTGGAATCTTTGAGGTCAGAGAGCTTGCTTCAATCCATTTTGTATTCCCGTAACACATGGCTGGACACACCAGAAGTTGTCCGACCAAGTTCGTGGGTATTAAGGGTGGTCAAAGACGCTGGGGAGAACAGTGCTGGGAGAAGGGCAGCGCGCGTCTTGGCGACCCCAGCGCAGGTCGGAGCACTCCGGAGTCTGGTGTGGAGCGGAGAGGGAGCCCCGCAGAGTCTGAAATAGGTGCACGCGTCAGCAGGGCAGGAAACGAAAAGACAGCGCGGTAATTGGTGGAAAGCTGGAAGTGGGCGCCTCTGGGGCCTCAGCCCCACGAACACAGTCACCCAGGGAAAGCGAACTGCGACGGCCTTGTCATCACCCGCCCGCTGCGCCTTCCCAGCCGTCTCGCCGCTGCTCACGTGGGCGTGGCCATGCGTGACTCGCCGGGGCGCCACGCCCTCTCATCACCCACCCGGTGCGCCTTCCCAGCCGTCTAGCTGCCGCTCACGTGGGCGTGGCCGTGCGTGACCCGCCGGGATGTCACGTGAGCGCCCGAAGTCATGTGATCGCCGTCTGCGCTGCGCTCCGCTGGCGCTGCTTCCTGCCAGGTCTAGGAGTTGTCACTGCTTTCCCTTCTCCGTCTCCAGCGCGCGCAATGGAGGAGGAGGATGAGGAAGCGCGGGCGCTGCTGGCTGGCGGCCCTGACGAGGCCGACAGCGGTGCCCCCGCCGCCCCCGGGGCCCTGCCAGCCCTCTGCGACCCCAGTCGCCTGGCGCACCGGCTTTTGGTGCTGTTACTGATGTGCTTCCTTGGCTTCGGTGAGCCGGGAGGGTCGTGGGGAGGTTGGGGCTGATCTTTAAGGAATTCCTGACTTTCTCTTGAGGTAGATCATCATCGTGGTCACTGGTGCCACCAGGCCCCAGCGCGGCTTCTGTCTTAAGCTCCTGGGCCTCCTCATTTTCCCCTTTGCGGCTCCACCCACACCTGTGGATGCTGCTAGTTACTCCGCGACCGGTACGTGGAGGCCGAGGGGACTGAGCTGGGCGAGTTTTGTCCCGCTCCTTTGCTCTTCAAGAAGTCTCAGGGGCTAGCAACTCGCCCTTGAGGCCATAGATGTGAAGGTAACTCTAGATTTTCAAGGTTGCTCTCTTGGCACAAGTGTTCAGAGGAAATTAAGAAAGCTTTAACTGTTCCTAAACGACTTTCGTTTGTTTGGCTTTTGGTGAGACAGGGGCTCGCTCTCTCACCCAGCCTGGAGCGCAGTGCTGTGAACGTGGCTCACTGCAGCCTTCACCTCCTGTGCTCCAGGGATCCTCCTGCCTCAGCCACCCAGGTAGCTGGGACCGCAGACAGGCACCACCATACCCAACTATTTTTTTTAAATTATTTTTTTAGACACTGGATCTTGCTATGTTGTCCAGCTTTTAAAACACATGAATGATTTTGGCAGTCTTTTATGTATTTCTCACCCTCTTTGAGAAAATGTATGAGTGTGTCTTGCTGATAACTTCAGTGAGTGAATATGTTCTCTTAATCTTCACTCTGCCACTGTGAAGCAATCATACTGGACTGGACTTGTGGTAGTCTTGGCATTGGTTTGTTTCACTTATGATATCTGATGGCTCTGAAAACCATTTCTTGATAATTAGAAAAAAAATTTTTCTTCCTACGTTACAGTTTTTAATTTATTAAGCAACTAATCTAGTATGAATTTGGTATGAATGCGTTTTTCAGGAGGCTAACTGGAGCCCATGTAATCAGCAGGTTTAAGAATGTTATGATGGATAACTATGCTACTGCTGGACCGTATAAGTAGACACGAAGGATGCTTTGGGCTTTGGTTTCCTTGCAACTTTTTTTGCCCCCTCTGCCCTGTTTTTTTAAAAGATGATGCCCATCCTTTAGCTTTAAAGCATGACATTGAATCCCTTAAAAGCGATTAAAGCAGAGTTTAGAAACAACAACAAGAAAAAAAAAGAAGATGAAAGAACAACAGCAAAACGTTAAAAAATTGGCCCTACTCAAGCAGTTTTTTGGTAAATTCTGGTTATCGGCCTAGGTTTCAGAAACCAGATTCCTACCTTTCTAATGACAGTTTTTATTGCCATTAGAAACAATAGCCTCGTGTACTTGTAGAGTTAGTAGAGCTATGGAGGCAATATTGTCTTGTAGACTGCTAAGGAATCTAAATTATTTTATCTTCAAAATAAATCTGAGTGCATGATCAGATCTCTCCCGAATTCTCTCTTTTTAATCCCCCCAAAGCATGTTTTAATTTAATCCTTTAGTATTCTCAGTTTTATTTTTCTTCATTCCTGGCACTGTATTCTCTAAATTATTTGATTTTAGGTAGCTTGTAGAATTAGACAACTTGTTCCAAATATTGGTTTTGTCAGAATGGTTATACTCCATTCCTTTGTTTCTAAGCAAACATTATTAGGAAACTTAGGTTATTTGTAATGTTTTTAGTGTATGTGTGTTTGTAAATAAGGAAATAAAATATAGATGCTTTCTGAAGATGTTAATAAAATAATATATATGTGAAGCATGATGAAAGTAAAATAGAAACACGTTTAATTGTTGATTGTTGACTTTTAAATTCAGGTTCCCAATATTTGCTGCGTATGAATACTACTAACTTATGGAAATTATTTGATACAACTTAGAAAATACTGGTGGATAAGGAAGTGGTTCAGAAATGTTTCTGTAGTGTCAGCCCATAGTATCAGCATTCAGAATTGTAATTTCAGTAGTAAATGCAACTTGAAATTTTATATAGAAAGTATTATTACTTACAAAGTATTTGCTCTTTTCTAGGCAGCTATTTTTGCTATGATAATCCTGCTGCCCTTCAGACCCAGATTAAACGGGTAAGTTGCTTTTTCACCTTTATTTCTTTTGTTTTCTTTAAAACAAGTGTAGCTGTGGAGGTATTATCAACCCTCAGGAGGCCTAGTCTGAAGAGTCCACTGCATCTGTTTTGTAGTCACCAGATCCACAAATTGCAAAAGGTGTTTTTAAGTTGAAATAAGCTACCTACCACAAATAATTCATTGATAGCACATATGTGACTTGGAATTGTTTCAGACCTTAGATAAATAATAATGTGATATTTCCATAGTATTGCCAAAAATGTGAGCAGGTTTTTGTTTGCATTTCACTCTCCCAGCTCTTAGTCATCTGAATGACAAATGATTTGTGAAGATAGTTTTTTTGCCTTCTTAAATAGGTTTCAGTTGTTATTTTGTTTTTTAAATGTGGATACTGATTGCAAAGGATTGTCCATGTCAGGATTTTTAGTCTGGTTTTGTATTGTAAAAACATACTTGATATTTACAGTTTTTTTGGGTAGTTAGATAGCCTTTTTTCTTTGCAGGTTCTTTTTAACCTTTGGACAGGGAAAATACATTTCTCTTTCATTCATTTTAGAATTAAATAAAAAGGAAGTAGGAGCATGCTTGAAGGGATGGAGGGGGTAGGGTAGGTAGGAATAGGCTAAGATTATCCTTGTGTATGTGGGAGGAGTCCACACATGCAAGGATAATCTTAGCCTATCTCTACCTACCCTACCCATGAAGCCCCTGAAATGGCATGTGAACTCAAGAAGTTCCCAGGGTTCCCAGGTGTGACCTTTTTCTGGGCTAGGGGCCATAGGTTTCATGAGATTCTCAAGGAAGTTAGTGACTTACAAATGATTAGTAAAACTTGCCCTTTATGAAAAAAGACCGTAAGGACTTTCTATTTTAGATTGTCATATTTTGATTTGTTAGGTGCTAAACTTAACTGTTTGGAAAAAAATAATTTTATTTTCTTTTCATATAGGACATGCAAGTGAATACCACGAAATTCATGCTGCTGTATGCCTGGTATTCTTGGCCCAATGTAGTTTTGTGTTTCTTTGGTGGCTTTTTGATAGACCGAGTATTTGGAATACGGTAAGCTTGCAAAAAAGTTTCATCTGTGAGTAAATCTTACCTGATTATTAGAAAACTACAGAGCTAGATTAAGGTGTTTCTAGAAAGAACTGAATAAACTTCTGTATTAACTGTGATAGTTTGCATGAGTTTTTTTTTTTTTTCTTTTCTTTTGAGACGGAGTTTCACTCTTGTTACCCAGGCTGGAGTGCAATGGCACGATCTCGGCTCACCGCAACTTCCGCCTCCCGGGTTCAGGCAATTCTCCTGCCTCAACCTCCTGAGTAGCTGGGATTACAGGCACACGCCACCATGCCCAGCTAATGTTTTGTATTTTTAGTAGAGACGGGGTTTCACCATGTTGACCAGATGGTCTCGATCTCTTGACCTCGTGATCCACCCGCCTTGGCCTCCGAAAGTACTGGGATTACAGGCTTGAGCCACCACGCCGAAAAATGAATTTTATATCTCTGGAATTGGTTTTTGAAATTTGATATTTCAGTTAAGGTCAGGACTAGTAAATACTGTTGATATAGGTAATTCAGTTATCTATAGGAAAATTATGCTCACTCTTGGGATCAGATAAACCAGGTTCTGAACCTCATTGTTGCCACTTGCTCATCTTCCTGGCTGTTCTGAGCTGTTTGCAGTTTCCTGAGCTTCAGTTCTCTCATTGCTAAAATACAGATGATTCCTACCTTGCAAGGGGGTTCTAAGGATTAAGTGACAGATGGATGTACAGTATTTGGCACATAGGTAGTATGTGCTTCCTCCAGCCCCAGTGAGATTTTCTATTTCTGCTTTTCTTAGGGTATAAAAAATTTTGTGACCCGTTCTGTTAGATGCTGAGGAAGGAATAACACTGTAAGCTTTGCCATCGTTCATCCTTATTATTGTATGTTGTTAGTGGAACTGAAGAGGAATATAGACTGGGAATATTTTCAGAAGGCAGAGACCAAGATGATGAAAGGTCTTCAAACCATGTCTGGTGAATAAAGATTAAAGAAACTTTCAGAGTTTGTACCTGGGGACTAACCTTTAAAATTTTTGAAGAGTTAGAATATGAAAGAAGAATTAAGTTTATTTTGTTTGGTCTCAAGAGAGAGAATTAGCTTGAAACTTCTGGGGAACAGATTCCTTTTAATATGAAGAGTTTGCCTGGTCAGATTGTCAGGAGATGACAAAAATTATCTTTCTTTCTTTCTTTTTTAAATTTCTTTTTTACTGCCGGCTCCTGTCTAGACCATCAGAGTAACCATATTTCTTAAACTGAAATCTCTCTGATGGCATTTTATTATTCTAGGGGAACATTAATCGGATGCCCAGATTGTAGGATGTTAGACTTGTATAACGTGGTTGATAGTTGTCCTTTTGAAAATAGATTTTAGTTATCCAGAATTATAACCTTAAGATTACTTACTGTAAAATTCCTTGAAATGAATCCTAAACACTTAATAAAAATTTTATAAAGAATTTATGTTTTTAAATACTTTTGACCCTGGGAGCTTCTTGAAGATTAGTTGATTAGTTTTATTTAAGAGATGATAATGATTTAAACTAATATACGCTATTGCTAAAGCCTCTGGAATCCCCTTAGAAGTCTAGACTTCTATAGATTAGCGTTCAGCCTAGGAGAGTTGCTGGCTTCAGAGGGAGATGAGCCCTTTATTTTTCTTTCTTTGGAGGGAATACAGAGGGGATGAAGAAAGCCAAAGTGAATTATTGCTAAAGGACTTTGTGATTACTAATACTAATATAAACAGAAATTAAGAATTTTTTTGTCTTTCTCTTTCCTTTCTCATTCTCATTCTTATTTGTTCTTTCCCAAACAGATGGGGGGCAATCATTTTTAGCTGCTTTGTTTGCATTGGACAGGTAAGGAAGGCCAAAACATTCATTGATTATTGATAGTGACTTTTAAATTCTTATCTAATTAATTCCATTGGCAAAGATGTGTTTAATTAATGCCCAGCTTAATTAAGCAGAACCCATAAATGCCCATATGATGCAATCCATAGTTTATTTTAAGCCTTGAAATAAATGAACATTAATATTTTAACTTCACAGATTTATTAAGGAGGAATATTAAAACCATTGTAGAAGTTGTGATTTATCATGTTACTTTTTGCTTCTCTTTAATACCTTGAATTTACTTTTTCATTGATTTGACATTAACTTCTACATTATAGGTTATTTTTGCTCTGGGTGGAATATTTAATGCTTTTTGGCTGATGGAATTTGGAAGATTTGTATTTGGGTAAGTAATGCATAATTTTATTTATCCTAATGTATTATTGTTTTAGTGTTCACCTCTGAAAGATTTTTAAAAAACATTACCTCTTCTGGGGGATTACTTCACATCCTTGAAATCTAGCTTCATATATATAAGAGTATTTCTTAGTTGTCTTAGTTTTCCTTTTAAATAAGCAACAATTTTGAGTGGTCCTAGTCAACTCTGTGTGGGGTTTAAGTATTAAATAGTTCTCTAGCAATGATATTTTTCCTAGTCATTTTGCCTGTTCTGTTGTATTAGAGACTATGATTTGAACCACCTTTAGAAAAGTGTAGACCATCAATTTCTAGCTTAGTGATTCATGGACATTTCACTCTTTCTTAGCAAGTGATGTGAGGGTCCTTTCAACCCTGTCCAAGATTCTTGCTTGAATGAGCTCAATCTATGTAGGCTGACTATTCTGTGTGAGTTCTTATAGACTAATTGTTCTACCTGAATTGCGCTGTTGGTTCATTGAGCCATATCATACAGTCAGCAAGCCTATTCTGAGACCAGCCTTGGGCTTGGTGCCCTGAGGGACCCAGATGGCAGAACTAACTCAGTCTTAAAAGCGTAACTTATTCAAGCTTTGCACAGGTATCAGGAGCACATAGATGTAGGTGACATGCCCCAAAAGTGAGACAAAGAAGGAAGTGAGAGAGAAAGGAAGCAGAATGTATGTAAAGATATGACAGGGATTCAGAAACAGAAAAGTGCTCAGAAATGGCCTTACAGATGAAGTGGGCCTTGACAGAAGGACAGGATTTGGACTAGTAGAAGAGAGGGAAAATAGTTTTGGACTAGGACAGAGTCACAAGAAATAAGACCATTTCTTAGTTGTCTTAAGACTATTTCTTAGTCCTTAATACTGAGGAGGGCTTGTTGTAAGGATATTGAGGAAGGAAGCTCCTAACTGAAGACCCTTGGAGGAGAATCATAAATACTGGAGCTTATTGAAGGAAAATTAAAACCCAGGAAGCAGGAGAGTGTTGAATATGGAAAGTGAATGGGGGGAGTGATTGATGGAGAGCTTTGCATATTGTTATGAAAAGTGTGAATTTTTATGTTTTCACAAAGCATGGACCACTTTTCCCACTTCTGCATTTTGTATAATATTGATGGTGATGTAGTAACCAAGGCTCCTTTTATTGCTTGTCATGGTTATTATTGCAGCGTATCATATGACCCAACACTTAGCAGTATAAAACAATCATTTCCTTATGTTCATGGACTTTGTGGGCAGGAATTTGGACAAAGTATAGCAAGGACAGCTTGTCTTTGCCCTCAATGTCTGGGGGCAAAGATTCATCATCTGAAAACTCATTGACTCACACATTTGACACCTGGAATGGGATGCCTCAAAGGCTGGGACTGCTGACCGGGGCACTTACATGTGGCCTCTCCTTGTGGATTGCTTTCCCATAGCATGGGGTTAGTGGTTCAGGGCTCCAAGTGCCAGTGTTGGAGTGAAAGGGTGATGTCGCCTTTGATGAATGAGCCCTGGGATCACACTGCCTCATTTCCACCATATTTTGTAGGTTGAAGTAGTCACAAACCCATCTGGCCTCAAGGGGAGGAGACAGAGACCCCATCTCTTGATAGGAGAAGTGCCAACATTTTCAACTGCTGCATTGCTAACTATAGTATTTCTTTAAAGTTGTGACTTTTCTGTGTTTTTTTTTTTTTTTTTCCTATTTTTAGGATTGGTGGAGAGTCCTTAGCAGTTGCCCAGAATACGTATGCCGTGAGCTGGTTTAAAGGCAAAGAATTAAACCTGGTATTTGGACTTCAACTTAGCATGGCTAGAATTGTAAGTATAATGAAAAGCCTGATGAAGCCAAACGGGAAGCAAAAGATTAAATCTTATAGTTATCTCTTAAAAATCACAGGATCAAATGTATTTGTGTATGGTAAATTAGATATTAACTTTTATGTATTTCTCTAGAACACAGCATAGCATTTCCCTTGAGTAAGGCATTTCTAATCTTATTTCATTTAGTAAACAGTTTAAAATGGCATGTACATTAAATTAGTTCAAAGAATCTGAGGATAGGGAGGGATCTTACAAGTTTTGTTGTCTGATTTCTTACCCATTTTTGGCATCCCTGCTATGAACCTCTCCACATATGGCTGTCCAGGTTCTGTTTGCCATGTTTCGAGGGATTGCAAGCTTGCTCTGTGATCAAGCAGCCCACCTACTTCAATGAACTTCATGAAGCATAACCTCACATAGCAATGAAACCTCCCTTTACAAGTAGTTTTTACTGATGGCTCTTCTGCTCTCTGTAGGTAAAGCTTCCCTCCTCTGCTGTGCTATGCTCCTTTGTACACAGCTCTGAAGTTCTTGGTCATATGTGCTCATTTCCTATGGTTGTCTCAGCCACGTGACATGAATCTGGCTCCCTTACCATGGTGCAGCCTCTCTGAACTTACCTCAGTTAGCCAGTAGTCCTGTTGGTATTTGGAACCTAGAAATGATCATGGTGTTTCAGGTTTGGTCTGATAGAGGCTACCCAGGGGGAACAACATTATGGTTTTTCTTTCGTCCTTTGTTTGTTTCAGACAGGGTCTCACTCTTGCCCAAGCTGGAGTGCAGTGGCACAATCTCGACTCGTTGCAGCCTCGACCTCCCAGGCTTAAGTGATTTTCCCACCTCAGCCTATGGAGTAGTGGGGACTACAGATGTGCACCACCATGCCCTACTAGTTTTTGTATTTTTTGTAGAGACAACATTATGTTTTTATTAATGCAAACTATAAGGTGTGTTGGCAGTCCCAAACCCCATTAGGTTTTTTTTCCTCATAAATTCCCATGCATAGAGTATTAAAAAAATTTTTTTTTGTCGCTAAAAATCAAGCTTTCAAGTTTTGACTTTTAATAAGTGTTGTGAAAATACAACGTAGTCTCAGGGAAGAAGAAATTCTATATAAAAAGCTTTTAATATAATACTTCATCATATGAGTATTTTTGTGTTTTTATACATGTAGTTCTTTCTAATTTTTCACTATTATAAATAGTGCTGTAGTCTAACACTCTTGCTGTCAAAGTTATATGCATTTCTTTTAGTCTCCTTAGACTAAGTGGCTAGGAATGGAATTATTAAGTCAGTATATTTGTTAGGATGCCTGAGGACTGTTGAGACATATTTCCACATTATCATCCCAGAGGCGTTTACATCCCCATCTGTGGGATACGAGAGGATCCCTTTTATTGTAGCATTGATAGTACAGGCTATTACTACTTTTTTAAAAAGTTACTGTATCACTTTGATAGGAAACATCTAAATATTTGAATTTGTAATTCTTTGGTAAATAGTGTGGTTTTCCATGTTTTCTAAATTTTATCTATAACAATATTCCCAGAGGCTTCATTACGAGTCTTATGCAAGTCAAGATATGTTTGTGGCAGTTTGTGAATCTAGTTGTCTAACAACTTTTTAAAGAAGGAAGTGAAATCAGTTGAGTAAGACTCAACTGACTTCATTCTGGTCACTAGAACATTGGGTTATTTTCTGTCATTTTAAGTTAGTCATAATTCATTAAGCTGCATTCGGAGAAGCCCTAAGTTTCTGTCTTTCTCTATGTGTGCATATTCTTTTGATGATAGAGCTGATAGGATTGCTAATGGAAAATATGTGGAGTGTGGGGGAAAAACAACAGAGGAGCTCAGTATGACAGCACAGTTTTTGCCTAAGCAACTGTAAGTGCTGTAACCTAGCTCTTGATACTCTGCCCACCATCTTTCAAACCAGCTCCTGCTGTAGTTTTCACATCCTCAGTTAAAGGCAGCTGGGTTTTGGGCATGTTAGATTTGACATGCCTGCCATTCATCCAAGTGGAAATGTTGAGTAAGCAGTTGCATATACAGGCGTAGAATTTAGGGGAAAAATCTGGCCATGTGATGTAAGTTCAGGAGCAAGGAAAATGCTACTTAAAATTGCAAAACTTGGTAAGATCACCAAGACTGTGAGTGTTGAAAGAAAACAGATGATGTCAATTGACCAAGCCCTGGGGCCCTTCCCACATTTGCAGATTGAGAAGATTGAGGTGGAACGAACAAAAGGGCTCCACTGGGGTGGGCAGAAAGGCAAGGGGGAAACTATAGGCTGTGGTATCCTGAAACCCAAGAAAAGAAATCAAGGTGGAGAGGATGTCAGCTGTATGAAATGCTATCGATTAGTCAAACACTACTGAAGACTGAGAAATGTATATGCCTTCAACAATATTCTCACAGCAAATACAGTAGCAAATTTTACATGGCTGTTTTTTATAAATTGCAAGCTAATGGCATTACTCAAATGAACGACAAGGTAAACAGAGACCTACTGGAAGCTTTCTCCAGTATCACCAAAAATATAAGTTTCGCAAAGATAGGATGTTGCCTTAATTATCCTTTCATTCTAAAATATCTATTAAATAACTATTTATAATCTCTATTTACTATTTAAAATATCTGTTAAATAAAATACCATGACCTGGCTTAGCAAGTACTCAATAAATGTTTGATGAAATAATGAGTTTTAAAGTAACGATAATGAAGGAAAATCAAAAGGGTGCTGGATCTCCAATCCCGAGCTAAGACATGAATAATAAGAAAAATGAGAAGTCCATTGAAGATATGTGGTATATGCTAATAATTCAAGTGTCTAAACAAATGAAACTCAACAGCTCAGGCAATAGAAAAGTCATGGAGAGGTAAATCCAGGACCCTGCCAAGGCTGCACAGGGAATAAGAGAAGCACAAAAAAGACGGAATCTATGCCACCCTCGGCAGCTCTTTAATGGAAAAGCTCTTGGCTGTTTTGATCATAAAATTATCTTACATGGACCCTAAATACATAAATCAGGTAAAAGTTGAGCAGCTTTGGCTGAAACTGAGGTGGATGCCTGAGATCTGACTCATTTCTCCTCAAGGTCTCGCTCCCACTCTCATAACCCCTAACCTGCCTCTAAGAAGCCTCTGAGATTGCCTTCTAGAAACCCAGGACAACTTATATGCAAATGTATCTATGCTCTGACCACTTCCCACCACACCCACTGCTAACCACCCGGGGCTAGGCCCCCTCATCTCTGTTTTGGTTTAGTGCTATAGCTCCATAACTGGTGCCTTTGCTTTATCTTGTGGTCTGCTTTGAATGTAGAGTGAGTGCCAGAATGAGTCTGTCAAAGTGTCATGACACTTCTCTACGCAAACCCCAGTGGCTTCTCTCTCAAACAGAATAAAAACTGAAAGTTCTCCTGTAGCTCCGCTTCCCATCATTTTCTCACTGGGACCTCATGTCATCCTCTCCCTTCTCCATTTGTACTGTTCCAGCCTCTATTCTCCTTGCCATTCCTTGAACTCTCCAGGTGAGCTCCTCTTGGGGCCTGTGCAGTGGCTGTTCCTCTGCCTGGAGTGCTCTTCCCTTAGATATCCCCACAGTTTTCTGCAAGTTTATACTCCAAAGTCACTTTCAGCTGGGAGGCCTCCACTCCCAATTTTATATTCTCTTTTCCAGCTTTTTTTTTCCTATTTTTAAAAGTACTTGTTGATATTTAATATACTAGATCTTTTACTTTTTTTGCCAAAAAATGTTGGATATTTTTACCAAAGAAAGTTGGATATTTTTATGCTTTATTTTTTTGAGATGGAGTCTCACTCTCTTGCCCAGGCTGGAGTTCAGTGGCACAGTCTTGGCTCACTGCAACCTCTGCCACCCTGGTTCAAGTGATTCTCCTGCCTTAGCCTCCCAAGTAGCTGGGATTACAGGCACCTGCCACCATGCCTGGCTGATTTTTGTATTTTTAATAGAGTTGGGATTCCACCATCTTGGCTAGGCTGGTCTTGAACTCCTGACCTTGTGATCCACTCGCCTTGGGCTCCGAAGTGCATAACTTTTACTGTCTTCTTTATGGACATTCAGAAGAAGATGTTTTTCCCCCAGATTTCAGTGCCAGGAAAAGTTGTGGTTTTTCTGAGTTACTGGTATATTTTTGTCTTAGGTACTCTGGATTTTATAACTCATGTTTCACTTTTGCTTTGGCTGATAAGAAGTTCTACAGGTACTGTGTTATTTTTTATACTAGCAGTTTCTAATAAATAGGCTTTTTTTTTTTTTTTGCTGTGGTAACTGTCTGTGGCTTTATCTTGGTTTGTCAATTTTTTCTTGTAGTGTTTTTTTAAGGAAATTACCTCCTGTTTAATTTGGATCCTATTATGCCTATTTCTCTGAGCCACCACAAAGCCCTTTTTTTGAACAAAGCAGAGGTATATATAATTGAAAATACTACTGTTGGTTTTCTTTTCCTTCTCATTTAGGGAAGTACAGTAAACATGAACCTCATGGGATGGCTGTATTCTAAGATTGAAGCTTTGTTAGGTTCTGCTGGTCACACAACCCTTGGGGTGACACTTATGATCGGTGAGTGAGTCCCATGTCCCACATCTCATCTCTCCAGAAAGCTTGTCATAGGAAATATCGTAGCAGGGAGGAAGGAACACTGGCATTTGTGTCATATGGTTATAGTTTTGTTTCCAGGGTTCTAATGAACTCTTTGACATAACTAGAAATAGGCTATCATTTACCCGATTTGTATATTAATTTCCACTTCTGAAAATGGATTTAAAATTTATTAAAATGGATGGCCTTATTTCTTGTTGTCTGCTTATTTTTATTTTTATTTTGAAACAGAGTCTTGGTCTGTCACTTAGGCTGGAGTATAATGTGGTGATCTCGGCTCACTGCAACCTCCACCTCCTAGGGTCAAGCAATTCTCCTGCCTCAGCTTCCCAGGTGGCTGGGATTACTGGCTCCCACCACTGTGCCCAGCTAATTTTTGTATTTTTAGTAGAGATGGGATTTCACCATGTTGGTCAGGTTGGTCTCAAACTCCTGACCTCAGGTGATCCATTCACCTTGGCATCTCAAAGCTCTGGGATTACAGGCATGAGCCACCGTGCCTGGCCTGTTGTCTACTTTAATATTGCCATTTGCATCTCATACATAAAAGATTATGTATGTAAAAACTCTTTGAGAACAACCTGAAAATTTATTTAGGTCAGGTGTTAATTAAAAGTCCATAGCATAAGGGAGAATCGTTTCCTTTTAATCAAATACTGACCTTCTCAGTCAGTGTGCCTGAAGGGCTTAGATTTTATAGAAGGCTGGTGTGATATGATACAGTTGAAAAACTGCTAAATTGTGAGTCAGGAGCCTTGGGCTCTAACGCTAGCTCTTACTAGTTCTGTCTTCTTGGACAAGAAAGTTAACCTTCTTTGTCTCTTTTCTTTTCTGTAAAAGTACACTTGTTTCAACAAGATTGTATAGGTCATTACTGTCCCTAAGTTCTCTTGGCCAAGGCTCCATGGTGCTAGTTGCTGGCTGGGTCACTGGGGAGTACACGATGCCCTCTGGGTTTACCCCTTTTGTCTTTTCTCTGGACAGGCAGTTTGTCCAACAACCCATGGTGTGTATTTGGCTGTTTGCAGGGCTCTAGAGACTCCTGTGTGATGATAGGGTGAAAGCTCTGTGCCCAAGATATGCACATCTTTTATTCCATTTTTCCCCAATTTTTAAATTGCC
This sequence comes from Sapajus apella, assembly GCF_009761245.1. Lineage (NCBI taxonomy): Eukaryota > Metazoa > Chordata > Mammalia > Primates > Cebidae > Sapajus > Sapajus apella. The sequence continues at coordinate 10,028,986 of NW_022436944.1, read as the reverse complement.
ACAAAATTATACATATTTATGGGTACAGTTTGATGTTTCCAAACACAGATACATTGTATAACAATCAAATCAGAGTATATAGCATATCGATCCCCTCATGCGTCTGTCACTTTTTTGTGGTAACAACAGTCAAAACCCTCTCTTCTAGCTATTTCGTAATATACAATACCTTGCTGTTAACCATAGTCACCCTACTGTGCAATAGAACACCAGAATTTACTCCTTCTAATTATAACTTTGCACCCCTTGATTCATCTCTCCCTGTCTTCCTGTCTTCCATCTCCTCCCCAGTCTCTAGTTAAGCCACAGATCTACTTCTACGCTCAGGTTTTTTTTTTTTTTTTTTTTTTTTAGATTCCGAGTATGAATACTATTTGTCTTTCTGTGTTTTATTTCTTATAATTCCTTGATACATACAGCCTGGTAAAAAGAGGACAATGGAGTGGTAATCCTAAACAGGCAAGCATATTTAAAGATTCTTCCAAACTCTCCCTCTCAAATCTTTTGTCTTACTTAAAACCTCCTTTTTACTCTTAAATGCTTCTTAGTATTCCATGTAATTTCCTCCACAATGGGGAATTTTAGAATAAGACTTTTAGAGCCAGAAAAGACCTGTGCCATCATCAAGTCAAATCCTCTTATTTAAAACTGGGGAAATTGAATCTGAGAGAGCTTATGTTCCATGTCCAAGGTGATTCAGCTTGTTATAAGCTTCTTTTGGAAGTGATTCCTGAGAAGTGTACCGTTATTCACTCTTTGTCCTGATTTTCTATAGTGATATGAGATTGGCATTAGAGAGAGACGCTGTTCTCACAGGAAAGAGCTTGAGAGTACTGTGCTTTGGGAGGGTGGGATTGGGATGCCAGAGCAGAGGAGCAAAGGCTGGGGACTCCGGGAAAGCATCCAAAGGAAGAGAGATAGTTAAAGAGCCTAACTTGGCTTTCATCATTTTTTTCCTGGCATCCATTGACAATTGGTGCTTAGACTGAATTAAGAAATGAGGACTAATTCAGTAGCTGGTCATTAGCTTTCTTCAGTCTGTATGCTGTATTACAGGACTAGACAATTTTTTTTCTAGTCTTTTCCTTCTAATCTTTAACTTTGAACTGGGAAATAATACAGTAAAAGCTACTACTGTTTGGTGGGTATTTAAATGTACTCTTCCTCTTCCTCTTCTGTCCTGCCTTAGTAATTGTAGATTTTTCTCATGTCTTTAGGTGACATCCCTTTCAATTGCTGCTTTCTGCTGTTTATGTAATGTACTTCTCTTTAGGAATCTTCAGTTTGGTTCTCTTGTCGGAATCTGTTTTTCTTTTTTTTTTATTTAGGGGGTATAACATGTGTTCTTTCACTAATCTGTGCCTTGGCTCTTGCCTACTTGGATCAGAGAGCAGAGAGAATCCTTCATAAAGAACAAGGAAAAACAGGTAAGTCTAAATGAAAAAATGGGACTTCAGGAAACTATGGCCTTTGTGAGATTTGACAATGAGATAAGTTCCAAAGAAGTGTTATAAAACCAGGTGGAGCTTAATATGTGATTTTCTATTTTTTATTTCCAAATTGGTTTTCACTTTTCTAAATTTTTAGATATATTTTGTTTCCTCTTAGACCTTTTGGCAGAATTTACATTCTTGATTGTTTTTTGTATATTAGCAAAATGGTTATTGTTCTTAGAAGGGAGCAGGGAAGGTAGATGCCAGTTTTAGGTTTTGCTTTTTTTTATGTTATGTCTATGTAAGTTATCCTAGAAATAATGTTTGTGTGATTTACTAGAAAAGCATTTTTTAAAAACTGAATTGCAAAGATTAATCACATGATTTTAAAATATAATCTTGATTATAGATGAAAGCTCCTTAGGTATGCAAAATTATGCTGATAGTGTCTTCCCTTTCTTCTCTAAGGTGAAGTTATTAAATTAACTGATGTAAAGGACTTTTCTTTGCCCCTGTGGCTCATATTTATCATCTGTGTCTGCTATTATGTTGCTGTGTTCCCTTTTATTGGACTTGGGAAGTGAGTATTCTCTACGTTTCCATTGTTTTTTGTCTAAATTATCATGAGAGTTCAATCACATAAATGTAGTTTTTAAAACAGTAAATCTTGCTTCTCTGGTTATAGTTATATTTTCACAGGAATTACTTTAGATCCTAGAATATACATTTTATTTTAGCTTAAGGTTTAGTATTGGTTTTATACTTTTATTATTCTTTTGAAGAAATACCTGTATTAGTCTGTTCTCATACTGCTAATAAAGAACTGCCCAAGACTGGGCAATTTATAAAGGAAAGAGGTTTAATTGACTCACAGTTCCATAGGGCTGGGAAGACTTCAGGAAACATATAATTGTTGTGGAAAGAGAAGCAAACATGCCCTTCTTCACATGATGGCAGGAGAGAGAAATGAGTGCCAGCAGGGGAAATGCCAGATGCTTATAAAATCATCAGATCTCGTGAGAACTCACTGTTATGAGAAAAGCTTGGGGGAAACCACTGCCATGATTCAGTTACCTTCCACAGGGTCCCTTCCATGACTTGTGGGGATTATAGGGATTACAATTCAAGATGAGATTTGGTTGGGGACACAGCCAGACCATTTCAATACCTAATAATGTTTGATTCATAATATTGATTTAATAGTTGATTTTAGACTAGTATTCTTTTTTATTCCCTCTTTATTCCTTGATTAGAAAGGCTTTTACTGAGAATGGAGACTGTTTATTGGTGCATTGTGACTGGGCACATCTCCATTTGTTAGAACTGTAATTCTGCCAGACTTAAATTCTGGGTTCAACATAGATACAGGGAGGGGAACAACACACACTGGGGCCTGTAAGGGGTTGCAGGGGACTAGGGGAGGGATAGCAGGGGGTTAGGGGCTGGGGGAGGGATAGCATTAGGAGAAATACCTAATGTAGATGACGGGGTGATGGATGCAGCAAACCACCATGGCATGTGTATAGCTATGTAACCTGCATGTTCTGCATGCACGTGTACCCCATAAGTTAAAGTATATATATAAAATTTGGGGTTCAAAGCAAATTCTTCTTTGCTTTATCCTCTACTCCTCTCTTCTTTTTTACTGGCAGCTGCTTAAGCTGAGCAATGTGTGTTTGTGTAGGTATATGGTTTATACCCTTTAAGTTCAGGCTGTCCTTTTAAATAATTTGAGACAAGATCTCTATTTATTATTTAGCAAAGTATCCAGCCAGTACTGCTTTTAAGGAAAAGAAGTAGCCTTAAGTCCCTGTGGTAGTATATTTAATTTTCTGAAAATTTGTGTATATTAGTTGCTGCATACCAGAAAAGGAAAAAAAATAGGCATCATATTTTATTAAGTTTTATTTTATTTAGTAAACATTAATATAAATACTGAAGTTTTAGCAGATTGCTTTAAGGTGAATATCAAATAAGGTGGGAAATAGTATCAAGAAAGAAGTTAATTAAACTTGAGTTATCTTTATTTAAATTTATTTTTTGAAAACAGAGTAGTTCTCTCTAATATGCTAATTTATCCTTTTAATTTTAGAGTTTTCTTTACAGAGAAATTTGGATTTTCTTCTCAGGCAGCAAGTGCAATTAACAGGTATTTTTATTAATTTCTAAGTGCCTATTGCATACGAAGTGTGGGTCTTTATAACCAAATGTTATAAGAAGCAAAAAAGATGTATGTGACTTAACTATTTTTAGTGTGAAACTGAGAGTACATTGGGACTTGAATTCCAAGTGGCCATGTTTAAGTTAGTAGAAAACCAAAGAAGTCTTTGACTGCTTTTTATATTTCTGTTTTCTGATGACCATTTTATAAGAATGTTAAATGGGTTAGGATTTGCTTTGCCTGATATTTTCAGGACTTTCTTGATAGTCATGTTTGGCTGTGTTGCATTTCATGAAATGTCTTATGTTTTCTCTGGGCAGTGTTGTATATGTCATATCAGCTCCCATGTCCCCGGTATTTGGGCTCCTGGTGGATAAAACAGGGAGGAACATCATCTGGGTTTTGTGTGCGGTAGCAGCCACTCTTGTGTCCCACATGATGCTGGCCTTTACGATGTGGAACCCTTGGATTGCTATGGTAACGTCTGTGTTAGCACGTGGTGGGCTCAGGGCTTCAGCAAGGAGTCTGTCATGTTCATCTAAGTAAGCATGCGCAGCAAATTCAGATGACAAGGCCTATGATAGTGGGGAAACAATGACCTGATTCCAATTTCTACAAAATAATTTTTTAAAGTATAATTATGAATTATTAACATATGAGGTGTCTTTTAATTTCATTTGGTGTATTTAACCAGTCAATTTCAGTGCTGAAAGAGAATTTGAAATAAAGTGACCTTATAAAAGTCAGAATGCTTATTAGCCCCATTTGTTTTTCTAAAATAAATGACTTAGAAGACATTCCATCATAGATGGCAAAAAACAAAACAAAACAAAACAAAACAAAACAAAACAAAACTATTGGACCAGTAAGCATTCTTTTTCTTTGACTTGCTTAGTAGGTTAAAAAGTGATAATAAATTCAAGTTTTTATTATTGTTCTTCCAAACGTCATTTTTAAGACCTGAGGCCCTAGTGCTGCATTTCCTACCTGTTAATAAAGGAATATCTGGAACACAAATATTTGTGCAGTGAGTGGGAATTTCTGTAGAATTGTTTCTGCAGATACAGTACAGACTCCTAGAATTAGAGATGCTACAGCAGGGGGTTTGCATATTTAACCTCTTGGTAGAAATTGTAAAACTTCTCCAATAACTTTCCACCCATGTATAACTCCAGAAATGTGCAAATGTGACTTTTTTTTAGCATCCTTGCTAGTCATGGGCATTGGCATTGTGTCAGTCTTTGCCAGCCTGATAGGTATAAGTGGTACTCATTTAAATTTAAGTCACAACATTTCCTTTTTAATAGAAGAAAAAATCAGCATTAGGTGAGGTTTACCAAGCATTGGTGGTGGTCATTGGGTGATGGTGACTCAGAGGTGGATGTTGGACTGCTGGTATGATGTTGCCTTGATTGCCTGATCTGTAGTTCCCAATAAATACCGGAAAATTAACTTGCCTGAAACATGGGTAAGAACTTTAAAAAAAATTACCTTTATTTTCTTACTTGGTCCTTGACTGCATCTTGGGCCCTAGGCAGTTATGTATGCCTATAATAGGATGACAAGTGAAAACAGTTACGACACTAGAGGGATACTCTTAGGGCATAGACTTTCTTTTGTATATTTTGAATATGAATTTTAGCCTAATCACAGCAAAATTTGCTTGAATATTCATATATTAACTACTCTGTCACGTTTGCTAATCTGCATTAAAGGAAAATCACATTTTGGTTAATGTAAGACCTTGACCTTTTTCTGTGTTGCTTTCTATAGTGTCTTCTGGGAATCTCCTATTCATTGCTTGCCTGTGCGTTGTGGCCAATGGTGGCATTTGTAGTTCCTGAACATCAGCTGGGAACTGCATATGGCTTGTAAGTATTTACACTGTGGATCATGTATGTCTCTCTCTGCTGTGTCAATTTGATTATCATATAAAACTCCAGATCTGAGTCTGGTTGTCATCAGCTTCTGGGACAGCTCTGAACCTGGAGATAACTGGAAAAGTCAGTAAATCTGTTTAAGATACTGTTGTGGCCACTAAGGAGCCTCCAGGAAGAGGGCTGGAGTAAACTAACCCAGAAGAGATCCTTGCTGACATTATGATCTCCCTGCCTGTTTATGTGAAGCTTCTCAATGAGAAGCTGAGTCCAGTCCCTGGCACAGAAAGGCAAAAGGGGGAACCACACCTGTGGTTGGTGTTCACATGGCCCTTCTTTCATTTAGCACAAAGGTCTTGAGTGCACATTGCACTTAATGAGGCAAGCTCCTTTACCTTTGAGCAGTCTAGTAGTGGAAATAGTTATAGGGTAAAAACCAATCCAAAATCTAATCAAGTCACCTCTGGTTGAAAACGTCTCTGAACACAAATAGAATGTGGTTCACAGATACTAATATTTATAGTGAAGTGTTAGCCTATGTTTGAAGACCTTTGAAAATGAAACATGCCTTTATATTTCTGCCATTGTAGCATGCAGTCCATTCAGAATCTTGGGTTGGCCGTGATTTCCATCATTGCTGGTATGATACTGGATTCTCGGGGGTATTTGTTTTTAGAAGTTTTCTTCATTGCCTGTGTTTCTTGTGAGTATTTCGTGTAACAATATTTAGTTTCTTTTGCTACATAACAGATTATTCTTATTTATACTTAGGCATATCTCCCAGATTTGCATAATTCTTGCCTGTGTATTAGAATTTCATAGCTAGTGACTTTCTAGCCCTCTGAAGATGCACAGGTAATTTTCAGGAGATTCCTATCCTTAAAGGCAGTGATGGAGTTGGTTTCATATTCTGTTTTAACTATTTACAGTTTTTAAAAAATATTTTCCCGCTTAAAGTGGAAAAATTTGAAGAGTCCTGAGTATGTCCCTAGTGTGACTCTGGAAACATTGGTGTAATTTAGGTGTAAGTGCTCATGCTTATTCATTAGGCAGTTTCAAATGGCTTTTATTTTTGGTCTGTAATTTCATTGATTTGAAATAGGAAGCATTAGGAAACTTGAAAAAAATATAAAAATAAATTAGCATTTTTCCATAATCTTTACCATGCACATAAATTTGTTTATCTGAAAAGAAAATTTTCCTTAACACATTAAGATGTCTTTTATACTTCAGTATTGTGCTTAAAATAACAAACCACATTGACGATTTTATCAAACTTTGTTTTCATTTACGGGGATTAAAGACTATCCATACCTGAAGTGTGGTATTTGCAGATAATCACTTATGAGTTGTCTTGAATACATTTTATTATGTCATAAATAAATGTGCATGTCAAATTTTAAAGATAAATGTTTTAAAAAGTGGGTCATGTAAGAATTTCAGGTATTAGGTCATAAAATGTTTTTTGTCTATTTTTGATGCTGCAGGATGTGGTTAAATGTCAGTCCACAGTTCAACACATGTATTTGGGTCTCAAACCAAACACTGTGCCATTTGAAAATGTTTTTCTATTATGTTATTTTATTATTGCTACTTTCTTAGAGATAGGATTTGTCTTTGTCACCCAGGCTGGAAAGCAATGGAGCAGTCACAGCTCACTGTAACTCTGAACTCCGGGGTTCAAGTGATCGTCCCACCTCAGCCCCATAGTAGCTAAGACTACAGGTGTGCACCACCGTGCTTGGCTAATTTTTAAAATTTTTTGTAAAGATGTTGTCTTGCTGTGTTACCCAGGCTGTACTTGAACTCCTGGCCTCAAGCGGTCTTCTTGACTTTGGGATTACAGGCATGAGACAAAATAATAAAATAATAGGGCTGCCCTATTATTTTAAAGTAAATTAAACAGTGTTCTTCACTTATTAAGGGAAAAAGCTAAGGGAAAACTTGAATTTTGAGGTCTTGACTCGCTATGGGCTTCTGGCAGTCTAATGATCACATTTTAATGTTTGGTTACTTAAAATTTATAAAATGGACATGGTGTTTTTAGACTGAAAACCCCCAAAAGATTACTGTTTGGCTTTCTCTAAAATGATAAACAGTCGGGGGCTGGCAGGAGTTTTTGGTAAAGTCCTGGAAAGGACCAGCACTGAGAAAGGGAGAGGAAAGAGGGGCAGGGCTGGCCTGTGGCTGGGGTGGCTCCCTTTTTTGTAGGGGCTTCAGAGTCTTTGTTTCTGGCCCTGCCGCCCCTGGACTGAGTAGCCCTTGGAGAAAATGCTGTGTAACTTATTTTTAGTGCTTTTGGAAAACAAAATAATGTGAAAATAATATTTTTATTTTAAATGCCAATTAATAAAGGTTTGTGTCTAAGCTTTACTTCATAATTGTGAATGCATAGGAATCATTGAGAAGAAATACATATTTTAAGGACCCTATGTTTCTTTCACTCCTAGTGTCACTTTTATCTGTGGTCTTACTCTATTTGGTGAATCGTGCCCAGGGTAAGTAGAAGATCTGATATTTGCTTCTCAAACCACAGTGGTCATCTTGTGGGGTCTCTGGGTTGTCTGCCTCTTTGGGGGCCAGTGCTTTAGTTCATGCAGTAATGACTTTCTGTTCATAATGATGGAAACACATGTGATTATATAATACATAATTATGTTTTCTGGGCCTTCACATTTATTCAAATTGCTGTCATTTAAAAAATCTTCTAGCCAGATCAGTTTCTTATAAAATCTTAGATGATATTTTTACACTAGCATAAAGAAATATGGCATTTAAAAAGTAACCTAAAGCCCCTCTGTGTTATTGTCCTACGTTAAAACAAATAAGAACTAAGCAAATTTATAGCTATAATTTACATTTTAAGGTTGAAGGTGTTTGGTTTATAATTAGAAATTAGAGTTTATTTTTTTTTCTAATTCATACTATATGTATTAGTGCATTATTTTGTTGTTCTTTGTAAGATTTTATGTTGCCCTTAGTAATTTTTCTAACTGCTTGCTCCTAAAGTGTATTATATATATTTAGTAGAATATAATATACAGTTGCTTAATTTTAGGTCATTTCCTTTTTTTTTTTTTTTTTTAAATAGTTTTCTTTCTTTCTTTTTTTTTTTTTGACAGAGTCACTCTGTCGCCCAGCCTGGAGTGCAGTGGTGCGATTACAGCATACTGCAGCCTCAACCTCCCAGGCTCAAGTGATCCTCCCACTTCAGCCTTCCAAATAGCTGGGATTATAGGCGTGTGCCGCTACACCTGGCTAATTTTTAAATTTTTTGTAGCTATGAGGTCCCACTATGTTGCCCAGGCTGGTTTCAAACTCCTGAGCTCAAGCAATCCTTCCGCCTTAGCCTGAGATTTACAGGCGTGAGCTGCCACACCCATTTATTTCCTTTAATTTCTCTTAATTTTTGTTATTGAATATTAATACAGTGTCCTAATTAGCAACACCTGAAGCAATACATAAGTCCAAACTTAAAAAAATGCTTAAATCAAGGGGTGATTATATCACATAAGAATTCCATTTTTTTCCTTTGGGAAGGTTCCAGTAGATAAACGATTTCTTTTTATCCTCCGTAGCTTTTTCTGTTACTTAAAATACAGTATATCTGTGCAAATGGTTGTATGTACCTGTGTATGGTTGAAATTTGCCTATTGATAATACTTATATGGAAAAGATTCTGTGTTTATTTGTGTCTTAGGTGGAAACCTAAATTATTCTGCAAGACAAAGGGAAGAAATAAAATTGTCTCATACCGAGTAAGTATAAAAAGGGTGAAAAGTTGTCTTTATTTTGGAAATCTTAAATATGAGCATTTCATTTCATGGTTTGGACTTTGAACTTTATGTTTGAGTCTCACACGTGTCATCCAGGCTGGAGTGTAGTGGCACAATTATAGCTCATTGAAGCCTGAACTTCTTGGCTCAGGCGATTCTGCCATCTCAGCCTCCCAGGTAGCTGGGACTGCAGGTGTGTGCTGCCACGCCTGGCTAATTTTTTGTATTTTTAGTAAAAATGGAGTTTTGCCACATTGTCCAGGCTGGTCTAGAACTCCTGTCTCAAGTGATCTGCCTGCATCGGCCTCCCAAAGTGCTGGGATTACAGATATGAGCCACTGTGCCTGGCCTGGGCTTTTAACTTCTAACAGATTAGTCTTTCTTTAGTTTTGAGAGCTATTATGTCCGGAACTATTATAACAAAATTCTTGTTTGATTCAGAAAATTTAAAGATGGATATTAAGGCTTAAAATGAAGGGAAAAAATTGGGTTTAAGTTGCCCTTAGAGAGAGAGAGAGAGAAAGAAACAGAGAGAGCGAGAGAGATCTATGGTACTTGTAGTTTATTGGAGGAAAGGCCATTGTCCTAAGTGCCTGGGCTGGGCTTACCCTTCCATTTTTTCAGATATTTTCTTTTTTTTAACTAGTGGATAATTTTTCATCTTCTGGTACCAATATGTGGTTCTGTGTTCTCTGACTCATTTGGAAGGGATTTAAGTATATAGCATGGTGTTTAACTTTTTTTTTTCTCGAAGTATATACTGAATCATAGTAGTGATTCTGTTTCCTGTTATTTCTAATATTTTTAGATATTGAAGTTTTTATGATTTTAAACATTTATTTGTAAATATATATACCATGTGGTTGTGAGTTTTGTGACCTTCGACTAGGTTAAAATCTGGTAGAACAGTCTGTGTTTTTGAGATGGGATGGCTTTGGTCATGTTAAAATCACTTTTAACAAATACTTCTTAAAATAATCGTAAATATGAGTTTTTAATATCTTTACGATAGTCTCATATGTTAAGTTTGGAAACAATATAAATGTCTTAGAGTAGGGGAAATTGTTAAATATATTATGACACATCCATGTAATATGTTGTTAAAATCATGTTTTAGAAGGATTTTTAATGTCATAGATACTTAACATGCTGTATGTTAAGTAAACAAAAGATAAAAATGCAAATATAATATCCTAATTTTAGTAAAGAAAAAGTATGCTGTCAATTGCTTGTCTTAAACCCAATTACGTATAATAGAAAAAAATACCACTAGAAATAACCTCAAAATAATAATTAAAACCTCAGACTATTAATTAAAACCTCAGGATATTTTTCAAATTTTCTACATTGATCTCTTGTGACTTTTAGAATCAAGAAGAGTTAAAAAGTTATTCAGAAAAATTGTGTAGCTTACTATTTGCTGTTACATGTCTTGTAATGCTTATGGTTTTCGTTTTGTAAGTCAGATGAGCTTCATGTTTTTTTCTTCCTCTTTTTGATAATTTATTGCATTATGTTTTGCAGATGAGAATTTTAAATGAATGTGTCATGAGAATGGACTTAACATATCATTGGTTTGAAAACCTCCATTTAAAAAAATTTAGAGTTTAGTCACTAGAAAAAATAATGGACTGGAAAGTTATATTTACATCCACATATACTGTACCTATTTCAAAGTGTATTTCAGAGGATTATTGTAGCCTGTGTCTTCTGTATTGTGTGTTGCTGGAGAATTCTACTTTTAGTAGGCTAATCAATAATGAAAGGGTTAGAAAATTGCTCTGGAACATCCAGGTGAACTTCAGGAAGGAGAGTGAAAAATAGAAAGCATTGGAGCTTCTGCTGAGATAATCTTCATTGAGTATATACCTTAGGGATATCACCTTTTCTTTTCTTTTTTTGTTTTTTTGAGACGGAGTCTCGCTCTGTGGCCCAGGCTGGAGTGCAGTGGCGCAGTCTTGGCTTACTGCAACCTCTGCCTCCTGGGTTCAAGCGATTCTCCTGCCTCAGCCTCCGAGTAGCTGGGACTACAGGCACGTGCCACCATACCCGGCTAATTTTTTGGTATTTTTAGTAGAGATAGATTTCACTATGTTGGCTAGGCTGGTCTTGAACTACGGACTTCGTGATCTACCTGCCTCGGCCTCCCAAAGTGCCGGGATTACAGGCATGAGCCACAGTGTCCAGCTGGAATACCGCCTTTTGTCTTATAGCTGGAAAAAAAACTTTGAGGGGAATAGAAGGGCTACTTTATACAAAATAAACAATGGCATTTTCATAGGCCTTCCTTTTAGTGGTAGGGCATAATGCTAGGGAATATGTGAAGATGTTTTTATGAAGTCTTTCTGATCACGACCAGTAATTTGTGCTGTACACTGTAGTTACGTGGATTGCTGAGCAATGACCCTTTTGAATTTCTTATTTCTGTGTTACTGAGTTATGTCTGTGTTATGTCCCTAATCACTTAGGGACATAATTTTATGGTACAAACTTCCTGTACAATTTTTCTTAAAGTCTAATTAATAACTAAAAAGTGTTCTTCAAATTATAATTGCCTATTTACATGGATAAATAAAAACACTGCACAAAGAGTTCTTGATGTCTTCTTTTGATTTTAAAAAATACAAACACCTTGATTTTAACTTTTATTCATGCAGAAGATTATCTAGAAGAAAACCCAAGTTAGAATAAAGAAACCTTGCCCAATTACAGTCATTGAAAGATTGTGGGGTAGCTTTTTCTCCAGAGTAGAACTTTAAGTAACATTTGTGGTTTTTTATATTAAGTAAAATGTGAATATGAAGCTTCTCTGATAAACTTTAAATACTTTTTAATGTTTTTCAGCCTTAACATATTATTTGTTAAAGTCAAGGAATGCAGATATTTTAGACAAAATGCAAAACCAATGTGTTTAGCTGATTGTATTGTTTACAGCATGACATTGTAAGCTTACATGTTCGGAAACAGATCGAAAGTATATTCCTTATGCAGGGTAGCTTGGTAGCTTTATTTAAACAGATTTATCTGTTTAAATCTGTTTTTCTGACTTACAGTTTATTGTGTTGATATGGTTTGTCTCTGTGTCCCCATCCATATCTTATCTCGAATTGTAATCCCTACGTGTTCGAGGGAGGGACCTCATAGGAGGTGATTGGATCATGGGGGCAGTTTCTCCCATGCTGCTTTCATGATAGTGAGATAATTCTCATGAGATCTGATGGTTTAAAAGTGTGGCACTTCCCCTACATGCTCTTTCTCTCTCCTACCATCATGTAAGACATGCCTTGCTTTTCCTTTGCCTTCTTCCATGATTGTAAGTTTCTTGAGGCCTACCCCAGTAATGTGGAAGGCCTCAGGAAGGCCTTTTATTTACACATTACCCAGTCTCAGGTAGTATCTTTATGGCAGTATGAGAATGGACTAATACATGTGTCATTACTGAGTTGTTAATTCTTTTTTTTGAGACGGAGTTTCGCTCTTGTTACCCAGGCTGGAGTGCAATGGCGCGATCTCGGCTCACCGCAACCTCCGCCTCCTGGGTTCAGGCAATTCTCCTGCCTCAGCCTCCTGAGTAGCTGGGATTACAGGCACGCGCCACCATGCCCAGCTAATTTTTTGTATTTTTAGTAGAGACGGGGTTTCACCATGTTGACCAGAATGGTCTTGATCTCTTGACCTTGTGATCCACCCGCCTCGGCCTCCCAAAGTGCTGGGATTACAGGCGTGAGCCACCGCGCCTGGCCTGAGTTGTTAATTCTTTAGGCTCTGACTGCCATATGACTGTTTCAGCACATGGGTATTGAATATTGACCTCACAAATTGGGGAGAATGCAGGAAGTCCACACTACTTCTGCTGGAAGGCCCATGTGGCCTGGCCTCTTGCCTTGTCTTTCCACCACCTCTGCCCAAGCCACAGTGAGCTGCTTACATGTTTTCAAATGGATTGTGTTCCTTTCCCTCCCACTGGCTTTGCCCACTCTGTTCCCTGTGCTTAGAATGTTTTATCTAAGGCTCTCTGGAACCTGTTTTTACCTGATTTATACCAGAAAACCTTAGCCCTCAGCCCAGAAGCATTCTTCCTCATGCAAGTTCTTCCCGATCCTTCAGGCCATATATTGGGTTCTTCTCACATTGCTGCAATCTTGCAGTATTCCTTTTTTAGCTTACCACAACTTATAATGAAGAATTTGTGATAATATGGGCATGGGTGTCTCTCTCTTCCATAGATTGTAAGCTCCTTGAGGGCAGGACTGCATCTATTTGTTATCGATGGTTGTATCAATAGTGCCTAGCAAAAGTAGGCACAAAATAAATGTTTTTTTGAATGATATATAAAAAGGAGAGTAAATTAGAATAACCCTTTTGGAGGACGAATTGGCAATATGAATAAAAAACCTAAAAGGGGGATGGTGGTAGGCTGCATGCCTTTTGGCTTAGCAATTCCATTTTTAATAATTTGTCCTAAAGAAACTATCCGATGAATATACATGTAAATATATTTTAAGACAGTATCTTCACTGCCAGATTTTATAATAGCCAAAAGTATAATACAAAGCCACTGTAATTTACAAGAATAGGAGATTTGTTAAATACATCATGTTACATACCTAAAGTGAAATATTAAGTAGCCATTCAATGGTTTTGTTAGAAAACATTGACATGGAATAATGTTGATGGCATTTTTACATGGAAGATTCATAGTGGTGACATTTTTGTAAAAAAAAATATATCTGCATGATGATGCACACCAGTGTCTCTGAATGATGAGTTTCTGCTGGCTTATATATATTTTCTGAGTTTTTTCAAAATACCTTTTTTTTTTTTTTTTGAGGCAGAGTTTCGCTCTTTCACCAGGCTGGAGTGGCATCTCGGCTCACTACAACCTCTACCTCCCGGGTTCAAGCAGTTCTCCTGCCTCAGCTTCCCAAGTAGCTGGGACTACAGGTGCATGCCACCACACGCAGCTAGTTTTTGTATGTTTAATAGAGATGGGGTTTCAGTATGTTGGCCAGGATGGTCTCAATCTCCTTACCTTGTGATCTGCTTGCCTTGGCCTCCCAGAGTGCTAAGATTACAGGCGTGAGCCACCACACCCAGCCCACAATAACTTTTTATTATGTAATGGTTTTAAAAACCCCACAAAGAATATAATTCAATGCAAATTTGGGTCCTACTGTTTTAAAAAAATGATAATGTTCAGAAGGTAGGGAAGTAATAGGTAGTGTTTTTCAAAGAACTCTGGGGATGTAGAATGGGAGTTGAACAGTGCCATGAGTTAGAAATCAAATTTGCATTGACAGGTATACAATTGCATGTAAAGGGAATTTTCAGAGAAAAACGGAAGAGAGTGGCATCAAGGAGAAATGAAACAATGCCTTTATTTTTTAGTCCTAGTATTCACTGGTAGCAAAGAACAGCCCCACCTTGTGTGTGTGCTGCTCATGATTTCTGGAAGGCCTCAACCCCAGCCTCATATCCTTTGTCCTCTTCCATTTGAGGGTTCCTGAGTGCCTCTGGGGATTTGGTCGTAGACCTTCAGCAGTGATTTGCTGCCAAAAGGTTCATGGAAGAAAGCTTTGAGTTTTTGTAAGAAATACTAAAAAGCCCTGACATCATGTAGGCCAGACAGCCAAACTTAGTATAAACTCAATAGCATTTATTTCTCTCAAGTGTATTTGTGTATATGGTCATGTACTCCTGTGCGCATGTGTTTTCTTCAGTGGACCTTTATCAGTTCCACGTTTTGGCAGCTGCCTGCTGTGGTAATCCACCATATTCCCTAAGCTGATTTTCCCCCTTGTAGATTTGGCAGATTTATCATGTAATGAAAATTAGTGGATCTACAGGGCACTTCATTTCAGATTATCATGTACTTGTAGGCATTTGTCATTTTGTCTTTTTGAAGAGGATCACCTTTGATGCGTGTTTCCCAAGTTTTACTACATAGTAGCTTTTGTGTTTCCATTTTCTTTTTAGCAAAATAGACAATTACTAGAGTTCCTTCTATAGCACTCTCATTCTTAATTTATGAAACAGAAGGATATGACTGATATATGTTAGATCTGTATTTATTGGTGGTGACCTAAAATGTTTACAAATGTATCTCTTCATACCTTGTGTAGTTGATGGGTTGGGCAAGCTGGGACCTCCAGGATTGCATTCACATTCCTTTGGCCACTGTGGTAAGTGAAGCACCCTGGAGAGGCAACAGGGTGCCCTCTGGAATTTCTAAGAGTCAGTGAATTATACCAAACAGCTGAGTGTATGCTAACTGCTTACAGGTATTGCTCCACTCCCCTCAGTATTGAGGCTTGTTCAGTTTTCTAAGGAAAATCTGATTATTATGGGGGTTCTGTGTCTTACTATTTTCAGACAGTTTTTAACCTTTTGAAGCCAACCCTGTCTGTCCTGGGGAAGAGGTAAAGAAAAATTTCAGGACAGAAGGGAAACCCCTGCCTCCAGCCCAGCGGAGCCCAGATTTTACAGGGTAAAGTGAACAAGAGATGGATAGTGAATGGAGTGGGTGGGAGGAGGATAAGAGAAAGGCCGAGCTGGAGCTGGAAGCAACAGAGATCAAGAGCTGGGGAGAGAAAAATGGCTGGAGGTGGTAGGAAGGTGGGCCTGGCAGCAGGTCATCCCAGGATTTCAGAGTCATGTCCATGAAATGGAGCGAGCGTTAGAGGGAAGAGTCCTCTTCAGGCTCTGGTAGACTCCAGGCTTAGTGGACAGTAGGATGCAGGGAATGGGCCTGAGGACAATCATGTTTGATGGATTTCTTAAAATGTTTTCCATGACTTCCATCTTTTTCAGAACTCTATGAATTTTAATAGATTTGTGCTGTGACACCACAATTAGGATGCAGAACAAATAGTTCCTTAACGTTTCAAAGGAAAAACATTATAATTGCCTTTTAAGATAACATGTATGTGTTCTCTTCATGTGGAAATATTTGAGTTGTCTGAGGAAGTTAATTTTTCAGCACTTAAAATTTTTTAAATGCTTTTGAGTCTTAATGCTAAGTACATATGTTTTTATGATGATGCTACTTAATATGTTTCATAGACAGTTTTTCACCTTTTAACATTTCTGAAGTTAGGATGTGTCTTATCTTTGTTGTTATCTCAGGATTCAGAGTTCAGTAGTGGGGAAAACCAGGGTTGATGCTTATGGCCATGTCATGTTGCTTGCTGAGTAAGCTTCTGGGCCTTTATTTCTGGCATAATTGACTCCAAGGCTCTTTACTAGAACTGGCGACTCAGAGCTTTGGAAAGCATGGTTCATCTTGCTCAAGGGTCTCGTTAATGAGTGGGGAAATGGGCAGAGGATCGGTGACTCAGTGACTGACACAGCATGTTGAGGGCTGTCAGAGCAATGACAAGACTTAATGGGGTTCAGGGAACCTAGGACACCTGCGTGATTTGAAGAGAAGGTGGTCGTTGAGCTGCATTGTAAAGGGTGAGTAGGATAGTTCATCGAAAGCAGAGAAGGTGCAGGATGGGAGGAAAGGAGGAGGAGAAGAGCTAATCTTGAGAGGCTGCTAGTTAATGGAAATGAAGTGAAGTGGCATGTGGGGAGTTGAGGTGTGCAAGGCAGATCACTGAAGCCTTTTTGTTCCATGTTCAGGGTTGTGATCATCACCTTTTGAGCTTCTGGAAGATATTTATGCTGGTGATTGTCAAGATAGGATTTGAATTTTAGAAAGATGACCCTTTAAGCAATAGGAAGGGAATGGATTGGGGGTTGAGGGGAACAAATTTGGAGGCAGGAGAGTGGTTAATAGGTTGGAGCAGTGAAGCTGGAGACATGATGGGCCTTGAACTAAGGCAGTTGCAGTGAAGATGGAAAGGAGGAGGGACAGGTGCTAGTGATGCTTCGCGATCAAACTGACAGGTGGTCATTTGCTGGATGTGAGGTGGGGGAGAGGCCAGAGTTAAGGAAAACTCCCAGATTCCTGCCTAGAGTGGACAGTGGTGCCATTCAGCCATCAAGACCACAGGTGAGAAGGTGCAGGGTCGGGAGGAAAATAAGTTTAGTTTTGGCTAAACTTGCGGTGCCCGAGATTTGTATGAACAGGAATGTAAGTTCAAAATGTGAGGGAGGATTGCTCTGGGGAGCGATTTGGGAGCCATGGAGGGAGTCAATGAGATTGCCCAGAAAGAATGCGGGGTGAGGAGATAAGAGGGCCAAGGACAGAGTCCTGGGACACACCCACTCATGGGGTGGGAGCAGGGAGAGATGCAGTATATGGAAGCAAAAAAGGGTTTAAGAGGGAGTGAATGACAGTGTCAAAGGCCAAGAAGGGTAGAGAGGATAGGGGCTGACAGTGTCCATTTAACTTGTAACTGGCAAGTCACTGGTGTGTTTTTGAGAGCGATTTCAGTGGACTGAGGTGGTGGGGTAGGCAACAGCCAGGGTGTAATGGTTTGGAGTATGAAGTCAAGGTAGAAATTACAGTAAAAATTGCAGCCTGCCCTTGCAAGAAACTAGGCTATAAAAGAAGAGAGTGTAAGAAGTCTTCAGAGGCTGCTGCTTTGATTGTCGGGTTAATGCTTTATAAAGGCCTCTTTCTTAATGGGTTTTTCTACTTGCAGAGTGGAATATTCTCAGACTCTGCGATTCTTTAATTTTCTTGAAGTGGCACTTTTTGCTTTTTGTTCATGATTTAAGCACTATAAAAAGGCCCAGCTACTGCTTGCTACAAGAACGTAAGTTTGGCTTCTTATCATGGAATTCTTTTTGAGGCCATTACCTTTGAAGTTGTTTTATACATAAAATCCTCAACAAAACAAAAAGTTGGGAAGTACAAATACTAAAGAGATGTAGCTTGTTTATAGGAAAGTAAAAGATAATGAGAATATATAACTTTATAAACTCAGGTTATGCTTAATTGCAAGCAATTAAAAACTTTCCCTTTTTGATTGCTTTTGAAATATGGGATAAAAAGAAAAAGTGAGAATGCCTGCAGGTTGTGTGTCCTGGAATTGCTTTGAAATGAAGTTGGTGGGTGTCAGAACAAATAAATCCCAAACAACTTGTGATTTAGTTTTATAGGCACACATTCATAAATTGGATTTTTCTGTAATTCCAGAAAAGCACACGCAGGAGAAGCATTTGCAATATATTCACTTATTCTGCAAAGATTTAGTGAGCACCCATATGCTCAAGCCTCTGCTAGATCTGGGGGTGAGGGAGATAAGAGGATTTAAATAATGCCTCTCATACTTTCAGAAGGGGAGATGTGATAAGAGAGGTATGGAGGATGGCTCAGGGGGCCTTCTGCTGGGTGATCAGGGGAGGCTTTTTGGAAGAGGTGGCATTTGAGCTGTTTACTGAGAGACAACTGTTCATTCTCTGACTAGTTTGTTTCATGTTAACACCCTTGAGCTGTCTGTGTCTTGACACTGTTTACTTATTTGATTTTCTGATGCTCTGTTATCTAAGAGCAACTCCTATTCTCTGCCAGCACTTTCTATGATTTCTGTGTATCCTAGGTCCTCTGTTCTTTTTCTTCACTTCTCTCTTAGAGATACCATTTTCTGATACAGCCCTGTATATTTGCCTACACAGTTGGCCCCAGAGCTTGAGATCCAGTTGTCTCTGAACCTCCACCCTGCATTTCCAACTTGAGGTCTCACCAGGAGCTCACTCTAACAGTACACAGTCCCCTCCCTCCTTTCCTCCCTTGTCCATCCACTGAGTGCTAGGTGCTGGTTGATCATTCTTCTGATTCCTCTGGCTCAGAGTCTCAGAGCCATTTTTGTTATGTCTCCCTGCCAGTCATGTTTAATCATTTTATTTCTGTTCATTTTTTACAATATGTTTAAAAATTTTAGTTCTCCTCATGCCACCTTAGTCCTGCCTGTTATCTGCATTTTTGGATCCTTGCAGTGGTCTTCTAAATATCAGTCATCTTTCTTTTCATGATCGACATCACCAGGGCTCACTGCCTAGCATACTTGCAATGTTGCTGGGATACCATGTTCTGTGGGTTGAAAAATGGAGTCATGAGGGAGAGAAAACAGACCTGAAATGATAAAGGAGCCCATGTGAACTGATAAGCCCTGTGGGAGAGTCAGCAGTGCAGAGTGACATCTGAGGCAATTGGAGGATGCTGAGCCCATGGCTTGTGGAAGTTGGGAACGTAGGCATTTGGAGAAGGCTTTGTCAGGGGTGGTAGAGAGGTAGACGGTGGGCCTGTGGCAAACGTGAAAGAAGTTGGAAGCCACAAGGTGTGGTGGGAGAGCCATGAGTTGAAGAGTTCAGTTGGGACTAACTGTGACAGGGCTAGCATGCCAGCGTGAGGGAGCTGAGCTTTATTCTGTAGAAGTGAAGAAGGGGAGAGCAGACAATTGGGGAGGATGGCATATATGGAAAATACTGTTTGAAAGAAAATCTGGAGATGCTGTGAAGGGAAGGGAGGCCAATATGGAGACTGTGCAGGAGTCTAAGCTGTGTTGTTTTCTATAATTCATTCAAAATGTGGGGGCTGCCAGATTAAGTTTCTAAATCATGACTTTGATCATACTACACTTCTGCTGAAATGCCGTTGGTGATTCCCCCTGGCATGAGAAGTGGTTCTTCAACTGGCATTAGGAGGGCTTCGGCATCACATCAGCCCACCCCTCCAGCATTGTCTCCAGCTCCTCGCCTTCAGAAACCAACCAATGACTTTCACACAAATTACATTTGCTCACAGTGATCTCTCTTTCCATTTTCTCCACTGCTTGGGAAATTCTCCTGGTTGAAATTTCTCCCAGACTTCAGTGTACTCAAAGGTACTTCATGGCCCTCTCTGCCTGAGTGCTCTCAGCCCGCTTTGAACCTCCTCTAACGCTTACCGCCTGTATTGTTCATTTTGATGATCAACAATTGACGTGATTGCTTCTGTAGCTGCTTAAGCTGTTAATTAGTACCCATATTGTTGTTTGTATGTTTTTATATTTTGTTTCTCCAACAGTCTATAACCTCCTTAAGGGCTGGGATTGTGCTTGGCACTTTTGTAGCTGGCTATAGCCATCATACTTTCATCCAATATGAAAATACTAGCCCCATTCATGGGATTTTGAACATCATAGTATTTGCTGACCTTTGGTTTTGTTTTGACCTGTCCGAACAATCAGGAAGATTACAGAAGATTCTAGGGCCCAGGGGGATAATGGATTTGAGGATCCCAGCTTTCTCCAGGGAAAGTGATCTTTCGCTGATCATAGGGAAAGTGACGAATATCGTTTTGCCTCAAGTTGGACAGTGGATTCCTAGCTCTACTTGCAATGGGGTCCTTTTCCCAAAGGGAATAGCCTTGTTTGATCCTAGTCTCTTGAGATAATTGTCCCTGATAACCCAGGATATGATGTCAACTAAGTTAAACTTTTTTGATCCTGTCTAGAAATAAGTTAAAAATGGATGTTTATACTTTGCTGTTAAGTAGGTCAAAAAACTGCAGAAGCAAATTAGCCTTCTATGGATCAGAGAAATAATTGCAAGCACATAGGTTAACATGAACTTAAAGGCAGGAAATCTTTGGCTAGGAGTGTAATGTACTTGCCTGTTAGACAAAGACAGTGCATCCTGAGTATTCTAGATTAGTTTTCTTTCCACCTCCCAGGTTGAAAATCTGGTGGGCGTAGAGATAGTGGCTTTATGCAATGTGGGCTGGCTCTAAGCCTTTCTTGGGGGAGCCTGGTACACCAGTTCTCCAGTAATGGGAAACCTTATTAATTTGTACGGGGTGATAATTGGGACTGTAAGTCAGCTGAAACTTGCCTATATGTTATGCAAAGAAAGGGCCAGAAATAATTAATAATATAAGCCTGAGAGCTGAGAGAATGTTTAAAGGAGCAAACATTTTAAGCTCTCTCAGCTCCTACAGAAACATTTATTTATGTGGAAACAGCTGACCTGCTAATTAGAAAACATCCTTGCCTATTCATTAAACCAATTATCCTGAAGAATTCTGCTAAGCAACACTTAGTCCAGTTCTAATTATTGTGTGGCCTTGAAAGCAATAAACTGTACTTTTAGAATAAAATTTTATAATGTAGACATATACATGGTTTACTCAGACATTTCCCATAATTGGAGTGAGATAGTAATGAGGGGTTATGCTTGTTTCTTATAAGAAGAATTTAATCACCTTTTCTTCATAGGGAGATTAGTGAATTATTAGATAATGTTATGTTTAGACCTGAGAAACCTTTGGAAATCATTATTGTCAAAAATGGGAGGGTTTTTTTTTTTTTTTTTTTTTTAGATTATCTTTTTGGATTACCTCGGATCTTAAATAACTAAAAAAATTTCTAGGGAATAAACGTCATTATGACTTAAGACATTGATAAAGATTTTTTTTCATATACTCTGACATGTTTAAATTTAAAAATAAGTGAATCAGTTTTCATGCAGCCACTTTACTCTGTATCTCCCACTTTCTCCTGCAGAGCTTTTCCTAGCAAGAACAGTGGTTAAGAAATGTAGTAAAGGAACACACAGGGTCTACTCAGCGTTCTGCAGATAACAGCAATTGTGTCAACAAACGAGCCGACCTCAAGTGACAAGCCGGTGCTGACAAGGAGAACTTGGACCGGCTCTAGGCTGGTATTCGGATGGAGGCATACTTTTCAGGCTTAGGAGCATATGCCTCGGAGGCCACTACCTGGCTTTGAAAGCTCCATTCAACCCTCTGATTGGGCATTCTCCCACTGGGTAAGCTTGGACAGGTTACTTCAAGCCCTGTGCTTCAGTTTCCTTCTCTGTAAATGGGAGAAGCAATAGTCTCCACCACAAGCGGCTATTGCAAGGATTAAATGAATTACTTCATGCAAAGGTGCTCTTTCATAGTAAGGGCTTCATCTACAGGTCCATTTGCTCACTCATTCATTCAGCCCCTATCTATTGTGCCCTTGCTATGTGCCAGGCCCTGCTGTGGAGACTGGTGTCGAGAGGTTAGCCATCAGGGGAGATCTGTGTCCTATTGAAGCCTATACTTCAGTGGAAAGAGACAGATCATAAATTGGTAAATGAATCAAGTCCAGGTAGTAATAAATGTTACAAAGACAGTATATAAAGAAATAGAGTGATTGGGTTATGAGAGAGGTCAACTTAGCTAGGGTGGGCAGGAGTGGCCTCTGAGAAGGTGACTTTTGATCTGAGGGCTGAATGACAAGAGACCAATGTCAGCTGTCCTTAAAATAAGAAAGTTTTCCCTTGTTTTGGTGGCTCTCTCCATTCTCTCTCTCTCTTTCTATTTATTACATATATATATATATATATATATATATTTTTTTTTTTTTTTTGAGATGGAGTTTTGCTATTGTTGCCCAGGCTGGAGTGCAATGGCGTGATCTCGGCTCACTGCAACCTCCACCTTCTGGGTTCAAGCGATTCTCCTGCCTCAACCTCCTGAGTAGCTGGGATTACAGGATACTTTTGTCCGAGCTCTCATTTTAAGCTGTCTTACAGCGATATAAAAGTGTCCTTTGCAGCAGGACACTTCCAGGAGGTCTTGAGCCCTCTCCCACTAGCACTCGTCTGTGTTGAAACAAGTTTTTGCGAGTGTTGTTGGAGCTTGTTTTCCCCAAGCTTCACCTCAGCAGGACCCAGATCCGTGCATCCCTGGGCATCTCTTGCTTCCCTGCAGGTGGATGCTCACCCACCTTGTTCTGCCTCAGTTTCTGGAGGAGCCTGACTCTATTGTTGCCCCCCGAAAGAAAGTACAGGACTGGGTTGAGGCAGCTGCTCACACTCACCAGAGGCCTCCATATCTTGTAGGCCACACTGGCTGCCCTCAGGAGCTGGCAGTCCTGAGAAAGCACAAAGCGGATGGTGAGGTAGAAGGAGCGAGTGACGTGGAAGGGCACAAAACAGAGGGCGAAGAGGCCGCACACCAGTAGGATGGTCCGGATGGACTTGGCTCGGGCTGTGCTGCTTGTCCTCATGAGGTTCTCCTCTGGCTTGGTCAAGCTCCTGACCATCAGTGAATAGCACACCAAAATGACCAAGGAGGGAAAGACAAAGCCAGACAATGTCAGAACTATGCCGTAGGCAAAAAACCGATCGAAATTCTCTGGGTTGGTTGTGTCATAGCAGATCATATGGCCATTGATGTAATCGGTGTGGGAGAAGGCCAGTGTGGGCAGCAGCTGGAGGACCACCAGGGCCCAGGTGGCACCGGTGCCCAGCCAGGCATGCCTGCGGGTCCGGTAGGGCAGGGAACGCAGCGGGTGGCACACACCTAGGAAACGGTGCACAGAGATGCAGGTCAGCAGCAGGATGCTGCCATAAAGGTTGGTGTAGAACAGGAAGCGCACCAGCTTGCACAGCAGCTCCCCAAAGGGCCACCTGTCATCTAGTGAGTAGTTGATGATGAGGAAGGGCAATGTCAGCACGTAAAGCAGGTCGGCCACCATCAGGTTCACCAGATAGATGGTGGCACAGCTCCAGCGCTTGGTTTGGCACCAAGAGAGCCACAAGACAGTGCCATTGAGGGGCAGCCCTAGGATAAAGACGATACTGTAGGTCATGGAGAGGTAGACTTGCTTGTACTTCTCTGAGAGCTGACAGAGACCTCGTTCCTGTGAAGTGTTCATGTCCAGCTTCTCCATGTCCCGGGAGTCTCCCCCAAGGAGCAGAACTCCACAACAGCTCCTGCTTCGGCTTCCCCTGGAAGGAAACAAAATGGACAGCATAGCCTCATGACCTCAGCCTGGCATCAGCCTCTGCCTCAGCCTGGCATTCAACTTTGTCTCCCCAAGTCTAGTCAGAGGCTTTCTTTGAGAGAGACCAACTCCAGGAAAATAGAATATTAAGGGCCAAGCAGTCTTTCAAAACTGGGCTTCCAGACTTACCGGGTCCAAAGGGCTGGCCTCACATGGACTTGTATGTTCTCTGCTCTAGGCTGGGTTGTGATAGGAATGGTGGTGGGATGACACTGTCATTTAAACAGGGTACTCAGAACCTCCAACTCTGTGGCTCCTCCTCCTGCTAGAATCCTTTGCATAGAGTCAGGAAATCTCCAAGGGGAGATATTCTAGCCAGAGACGCTGGTATATTCCCAGGGGCCAAAATTGCCCACAAGTTGGTCCTAACCACACAGACCATAGTAGAGTAGAAAGTGATCTTGGGGATTAGAGAGGATTAGGAAAAGCACAGGTTTTGCCTACAGGCTCTGCTGGAGCATTTGTATTTGTATCTCTTTCAGGATTTCTTAACTGAGTATTTGAATACTGGGGCTGATTTGCTTATTAACCATCTTAGCATCCGAGCAGTCAAGAAAACAAAGCTGAGCCATGAAGCCAGGTGCAGCTTCTTCCTTAATCCTTCCTTGCTGACAAAGTAGATGCAATAGGTGGGCCCAAGTAGCTAAGGAAGCCCCGTGCGGAGCGTGAAGGGGAGCCAATGTGTCGGCCAGCCAATTGGCGTGGAGCCACGGGAACTGACGTTTAATTCTAGGGCTTCACCTTAGAAGCTAAACATTTAGAAAGACAGGCTAAAACAAAGGAGGAGAGAAAGGCATAAGTTAGGTAATTTTGGGATAAATTGAGTGTTGCCTGCAAACTATAATACAGAGAGAACCAAAGAAACAGAGACTTCATTCACTCCATCAATCAGCAAACGTTGATTGAGCATTTGTTGAGTCAGGCCCTGGGGACATGAAGATGAATAAGACACAGCCCGCTTTTCAGGAACTCGCAGTCTGGTGGGGAAGACATAAATAGAAACAGCTAATTGTAATATGATATGAAAAATGGCCAAGAAAGTGCTGTGAAAATCAGCAGGATGCAGCCAATTCTCCCCTGAGGGAATTGAGTGCAGGCTTCGTAGAATACGCAGCACTTGAGCTGCTTGGGAGAAGAAACATGAGCTTGCTAGCAGAGGTGGGTGAAAGGCACTGTGCAGGCTGAACTGCACACCCACGGGAATGGAAGCCAAGAGGGCACAGTGTGTCCAGGGAGAGCAGGAGAGTCAGCAGCTGTAAGGAGCTAAAGCAGCTGTCTTTAGCAGGATGGTGATGGGATAAGGCTGCCGTGTTGGTTAGTTTCAGGTGTCTTCTTGACTGGGTTAAGGGATTCTCAGGTAGCTGGTAGAGCATTCTTTCTGCATATGCCTTTGAAGGTGTTTCTGACAGATTAGCATGTGAATCAGTGGACTGAGTATGGAATATTCACCCTCATCCAGTGTGAGCGGGCACCATCCAATCAGATTGAGGGCCTGGATAGGAAAAAAAAGGCAGAGGAAAAGTGAATTCATTCTTTCTACTGGAGCTGGGGCACCCTTCTCCTGCCCTTGGACGTCAGAACTCCAGGTTCACTGGCCTTTGTTCTCCGGGACTTGCACCATCTGCCCACTGGGTTCTCAGTCCTCGAGCCTCAGACAGTTACAACACTGACTCCCCTGATTCTGAGGGCTTTGGACTCAGAATGTGCCACACCGCCGGCATCCCTGCTTCTCCACTGACAGACGGCATATTGGCGGACTTCTCGGCCCCAAAACTGCTCAAGCCAGCTGCCGTAACAGATCTCCTCTCCTGTATCTGTATAGGAGACATAGGTGGCAACATGGACCTGGGCCTGGAACAGAGAGAGACTGCTCAGACCAGTGCGGGGCTGTTGCAGTACATGCAGGTGAGAGATGACCAGTATCCCAAGCAAGGCCGTGCGGGGTGGATGCAGAGCAGGAGACGCTAATGAGGCAGGAGTGGCAGCCCTCATTGGATGTGAGGCATGAGCCAGATGAGTTGAGGGTGTCTCTGAGCTCTACAGTGTTGGGGACTATGTGGGTGGTGAGGGCCTGAGAGAGCACGAGGCTGAGGACTGGCATTCTGAGGTTGTGGGGGACAGTATCTCTCCATGCCTCAGCCTGCTGAGGGGCTCACCATCCTGCTCCCTGCCTTTAACATCTGGAGAGCAAAGCTTTTATGGCTGGGTGAGTAAGAAAGCCGTTTTCATTCATTTTGTACCCTGTAATTTGTTCATGCTGCGGGGCTGGAAAATGCTTAGTCATTTCTAGTGAAGCTGCCTTCCCATCTCAGTGTCGGCTCTCGGAGGGAAGCCGAGGCGGGAATCCAGCCATGATTTAGCACTGGCTTGTCTGGCAGTTGACACACGTGATTTTACTTACTCCTTAGAACAACGTTGTGAGCAAAACATTATTACCTCTGTTTTATAATGAGGAAATTGAGAGTCAGGGAACCCTCTAGAGCCCGTTAGGACCCTTAATCTAGCAGGCAATACACTGATCTGGCCACAGGCTAATGCCCTTCAAAGGACTGGTTGGGGTAGTGAGAAGTGCTCAAATCCCGCCTCTGCCAGGGACCAGTATGCCCTCTAAAGTACTCCTTTTATCTCTGAGCCACGATTTCCTCAGCTGTAAAATGAGACAATCCCTTTCTGGGGAGACTGCTGTGAGAATTACCTAGAAGAGAGGCAGGTGCCCCACAGGGCTGCCACAAGGGAGAGAACCAACACATTTTCTCTTCCCATCTCTTCTCTCTCCCTTTTTTAGAGACAGTGTACTCTGGAGCTCTTTGGTTTATGTGGCTAGGTGGAAGGGCAGGTGTGGCTTTGCTATCCCAGGACTGGACAGAGTCACTTTATTCTTGTCTGTTACTGTTTATGAACCCAGTTTTGTCCACCACCAATTCATATGTTGAAGCCCTAACCCCAGCGCGACTGTATTTGGAGTAAGAAAGTAATTATGGTTAAATGAGGTCATAAGGAGGGCCTAGTCAGATATGATTAGGATTCTAATAAAAAGGGACACTGGCTGGGCACAGCAGCTCACACCTGTAATCAGGCACTTGGGGAGGCTGAGGTGGGAGGATCATTTGAGGTCAGGAGTTTGAGACCAGCCTGGCCAACATGATGAAACCCCATTGCTACTAAAAATAGAAAAATTAGCCGGGTGTGGTGGCATGCGCTTGCAATCCCAGCTACTCAGGAGGCTGAGGCAAGAGAATTGCTTTAACTGGGAGACATAGGTTGCAGTGAGCCAAAATCATTGCACTCCAGCCTGGGAGACAGAGTGAGACTCCATTTCAGAAAGAGAAAAAAAAAAAAAAGGGGGACATTAAAAAGCTTGCCCTTTCTCTGCCATGTAAACACATGGATTTAAATCTGTGAATTGACTTCAGCATTTAATATTTTATCTCCATCTGGAGAACTTCTTGAACAAATGAAGTCATTTGATGGAGTCTCATAAATGCCTTCAGACAATAGAAGTTTGTTTTACAAGTTTTTAAAAATAATAACTTGATTCATATGTACAATTCTTAATTTGCACGGATGAACTAGGGACTTATTTACATCACAGAATAATTATTTGATTTTTAACAGGTTTATATGAGGGGGGTCTCCTGGGTACAATTAATTAGGTGGTGGATTAAAGTAGCAGGTGGTTTATTTTGAATTGATTTTCTAACGTGCTTGAAATCCACCAGATAACTTGATGTTATTTGGCCACCTGACCACTAGGTGGCAATGAAGACTGACAGACAGGTTACAATCCCTCCCACCCCACCCCACCCCTCACTGCCTCTCCACCCCAAAAATAGAAGCCAGAATTAGGCTTGGGCTCCTGTCCAGGTGTAGCAGCTGGGAAACAGATATAATTCATTGCGGACGTATAAAAAAAATCCCACCAATCAAACAATCTCTTATTGGTCTGTTGTCTACAGTTACTATGTTAGGTTCACACAAAGTAGTGGAATGTAGCCAGCTGAAAGCTGCCTCTTGCAATGATTCTTCAAACCATCCTGTGAGAGAAGCATGGCAGGCACTGTTTCCCCATCTTACAGCTAAGGAAACTGAGGTTCAGAGAGTTTAAGTAGAGGTTATGTCTATGATGATTTGGGGAAAGTGTGGACTTTTTACAAAGCAGACACTTAAGCAAGTTCCCTGATTTCCAGGGAATGTTTTCTTACTACTTGTCTCTCCAGTGCCTGTCACCACCACCTGGAAAAAGAAAGATGCGGAAATAAAATAGCAAGTCACCTCTCAAGTCACTAGATACAGCACCTCTGCCATAGACGACAGAGCCCTAGCTCAAAAAGCATGATCTGGAGATAACAAAAAGAAAGATAACAATATATAATATTAAGAAAAAAGACTGTCAAGAATGAGACCCCTCTCCCACCCAAGTATTAACCAGGCCACACCCTGCTTGGCTTCTGAGATCAGGTGCATTTAGGGAGGTATGGCCGTAGACACATAGCAACCCTATACTCAGTTTAACATATACCTTGAGTCTGATCATAAAAGACACTTAATGTTAGCTTTTTAATGATTTTGTATTATATTTTTACAATGTAGGCTTACACTTTCTCTCCACTTGGGCTCCTCTTCTATGTCTGAATTGCCCTGAAATATGGGAATCCAAGGGTTTTTATTTTTCACAATGACAGCAAATCAGGTTCTTTAAATAATTTAGAAGACTTTCTAGAGACAGTGAGTACTTAATTTTAATAATTAATTTGTATACCAGCTTGCACATTTTTGTTTTCTGTTTACAAGGATCTGACACGATTGGCATCTTCAATTTTGTGGAAACAGGGGGAGTGAAACATTGTATTGTCACAGCAGAGAAGGTGGCTGCTGTGAAATCAATGTTACTCTGTATGGAAAAATAATTGCTACCTTTCTCTTTTTAATCCACCTGTACATTTGTGTGATACCACAAATTGACTCTGAAATCAGAATTTTTAACCTCAATTAATGACATGGTAAAAATAGCTGTAGCTATATTGTCCTGTGATTGTGAAAGCCCATCACTGCCTCTGGGCTCAGGACCCTGAAAGGGGATCTTGAAGAAACCTTTTTCCTTTTACTTTCGTTTAGCATCAAAGATCTTTAAATGCATCATGACTGAGTCTTTCCTGAGTGCTGTGTATGAAGAAATGTAGAAAGCTGATTTGGTTTGGGGCAAGATAGGAGATCAATTGCAGAGCCTGGGGCTCCAGGAGTCGTGGCAAAGTTGCCTCAGGCATCTGCAGAGTAGGGGCTGTATCCCAGGACCCCTCCTTTGATCTGGTCTTACCCTCAGGCGGCAGTTCCCCTGACAGGCTGCCTGGAAAATGCCACTTACCCTTGTGGGGAAGAATCCACAGCAGCTCTGGAAACTCACCATGTTGGGGAGGAGGGAGAACGATGCTGTCTTAGCTTCAGCCACCCAGAAAGCAGAGCCAGGGCTGAATGGGCTACCATTTCATGGGAGAGTGCAATCCCAGAGAGCAGGAGTGAGGGATGGGGGAATGACCTGTTGAAGGAGGGAGAACCAAATGTGAGGATTTGAAGATGCCTTGTTGAGTTGGCCTGCACCCAAGGCAACTGAGTGTCCAGTCCCAAGGGACTGTCCTCTGAGAATCTGAAATCTGAATCTCCTGTGTCTCAGGAATTGACTGTGCCTCATACTCTCAGGCATAGGAGATGGGAGGATTTATCTAGCAGCTCCTGTCTCCTACTGGCCAGGTACATGCTCCCTGGATGAGCTTCAAGGCTGTTCTTCCTGCAGGGGCTTGGAGAAAGAGAGTTCTCCAAAGGGGGCTGTAATAGCAGGTGCATAGCACGTCCTGTGAGAACAGAAGAGGATCAGAAAGAGAAGACACAAGAAAGAGGATTCCTGTTTTCATGGAACCCTATTTTACTTTTGCCCATTGAAGTATTAAACCCTTCCTCCCCACATACTCCTGGGTACCTCTGCATGGGATATGAAGGGTTCGTCCTGTATCTGGCCCTGGATACTTTCATGGGAAGTGATTTTTCCAGTTTCTTTTTAGTAATTTTTCTTCTATAGAGTTGTCTATCTTTTGGTCATTGATTTCTAGGAGTTTAAAAAATCTATTTTGGGTAAAAGTCTTTTCAGTTACATGTTACAATAATTTTTTCCTACCCTGTGCCTTACCTTTTCTCTGGCTTAAAGGCATATACATATGATTTTTTTGAGGAATAGAAGTTCTTAATTTTAATATAGTCCAAATTATCAATTTTTCTTTTATGGCCCTTTTTGCATCTGGTTTAAGAATCTTTCTCTGCCTTGGGGTCATAAAGATATTCTGCGTTACCATAGGAAAGCCTTTCCCCTTTAGATCAAATTGATTTGGTTCACTCAAGGGTTTAGTGTTTGTATGTGTGTCTGCTCTGTGTGTGTGTAAGAAAAACAGAGAAACCGGCTCAGATTTGCATATTTAAAAAATATCACTATGCTGTTTGGAGAGCAGGGAGTGTTGGGAGATGAATTAGGAGGCGATTGCTCTAGTCTGGAAGATAGACGAGGAATAGGTGAGTATGTAGGGGGCTAACGAACATGACTTGTTGATGAATTAAATATATGGGTGAGGGAG
The DNA here is from genome assembly GCF_009761245.1 of Sapajus apella. Classification (NCBI taxonomy): domain Eukaryota; kingdom Metazoa; phylum Chordata; class Mammalia; order Primates; family Cebidae; genus Sapajus; species Sapajus apella. The sequence continues at coordinate 9,998,411 of NW_022436944.1, read as the reverse complement.
GGCTTAAGGACTAATCCTAGCAACTCTTCTGCTGCCACCAACTGATGCCTTCACCTTTCTTGTGTTCGTTTTTTTTTCATTGCTTTTTTTTTTCTATTCACTTCCTAGTTCTTCCTTGCCTCTCCTGACTCTAATTTTCCTCTGAGCATCCTTTAGCTTCTGCTTCTGTTGCAAATTACTAACTCTGCAGGTAGAGTCAAAGAAATTTTCCCAGACACTGATTGGCCCATGTAGTCAGCATTATTTCTGGTTGGGTAGGACAGCACAGCCAGGCCTCTTAACCAGGCAGTAGGTCAGCACACATATTAGCTGGCTGAAGTGGCCCCTTCCTTATGGCCAGAGGCTGGTGGGATGGGGCTCACGGAATTAATGAGCAGTGCACATTTGATGGATGAATATTTAGGATTGCTCAGTCTGCAGGGTCTTTCAGAAACAGTGTTCCTCTCAGAAGGGGGCTGGAGTAACAGGTACATGGCATGTCCTGTGAGTATAGAAAAGCAGCAGAAAGAGAAAATACACTTAAGAGAGCAAATTGTCTTTTTCACTTCATGTTTTTAAATAATGTCTAAATTATGAGCTTACTTCGTGAAACACATAGAAATTTCTCATGACTCTAGAACAAATATGAATAGCAAATGTAATATTTGAAGCTGGTCTCCAACACAGAGCGTTTATTAATAGCATGCCAGTCAGAGCTTTGGCTCTGAGATATTTTGTTCATGCATAAACCATACATTTGAATTGACAGTACTATTAATGATGGAATGCAGTTATATATGTTTATAGTAAAAGAGCAAAGTGTGTATTTTTTAACCTGATTATATATAAGACAGATTAAAAACAGTAGTTTTAGAAAATGAATAAAACCCTTGATTTCCTGTTCAGTAAAACATGTCAATGGGGAGGTCTCTGGAAGCCTTAGGGTAAAATATGAGGGGAAGATATGGAGTTGCAAGGGGTTTCATTTAAACACAAGGCTCATGTATTAATATTTTGATTGATTTATTTTCCTGCCAATAAGTTCTGACATAAATATGGTGATCTATAATGTATCGACCATAAAAGTCAACATTGTTTTTAAAGCTGACTCAGGGAAATAAAACCTCACTGTTAGTGCTGATATATACAGTATGTAATCCTGTTGAAAAATTAACCTCTTGTCCTGCTCCCGATGGAACTAAATAAGAGGTAAGCACATTGATAGCCACTGACCTTTTGTGCATGTTTTGCTCTATGACCAGTGTCTGGTTTACAATGGGTTTGGCCCATGGTGTCAAGTAAAGGGCAGTGCATGTTCAACCCTCTTCAGAGAAGACTCTGCCAAGAATGACAGCTGATCAGCAAAAATCTTTGCCTTTTAGAGGATCAAAAGGCCTGTTAAACTCTTCTGGACACATACCATGGATCCCATAACCTATATCTTTGGTGAACAGTGAGAGCAATGACAAGAGGAGAGGTGGCACAGAGGCCCCAGCACAGAGAGGAGATGTGGAAAGCATCAGCTGTAGGTGCTCACAGAGAAGAGCCTGAGTCTAGGATGCCAGAGGCAACGGCTGTGCACCCTGTCTTCTGCACAAACTAACCACAATAGTGAAACGGTCTTCAATGAAGTAATCACTTCGAAATGAAAAGCGAGCCAAAGAGAATTTAATTTAGTGAATAGGAAAAAACGCTAATGAGACCTGGTGGGGGTCTGGATGACCTCCCCTCCTACTCTAGTTTCAGGACAGTATAAGTTTGGTGAAAATAACAAAATACCGAGAATTTTATTTCATTTTAGTTTGAGACGGAGTCTCACTCTGTCATCTAGGCTGGAGTGCAGCGGCACAATCTTGGTTTACTGCAACCTCTGCTGCCTGGGTTCAAGCAATTCTTGTGCCTCAGACTCCCAGTAGTGGGGATTGCAGGTAGGTGCCACCACGCCTGGCTAATTTTTATATTTTTAGTAGAGACGGGGTTTCGCCATGCTGGTCAGGCTGATCTTGAACTCCTGACCTCAGATGATCCATCAGCCTCGGCCTCCCAAAGTGCTGGGATTACAGCTTGAGCCACTGTGCCTGGCCAATACTGAGAATTTTAAAGCAAGAGGGGCCCCTGGGTGCCAGGCAGATGTAGTTGAAGAAACTGTTAAACCCAAGTGGTTAAATAAGTAGTCCATGGTCAAATAGCTGATTAGTGGCTATTTGAGCTATGTCTGCAACCAGCTATCTCTGGTTCTCTGTCCAGGGCTCTTTCTACTCCACATTGTCACTTAGAAGCCATGACTGCACAGACGTGACTGTATACATACATGGAGGGTATTACACAGGACCACCTGAATCTGGCTTCTGATCCACCCCTGCACTGCAACTGGTCTTGTCAAGGCTCCCCCTAGCCTCCATGTTGTCAAATTCTGTAGAAACTTTACTGACTCGTTGAAACTTCTAACCAGTATAAGCTGCAGTTGAGCGCTCCTTGAAGCAATCTCTTCCCTTGCTTTCTCCATTAGTTAGGGCTTTCTTGTCGGTGAGGAAAACCCATGCCAAAGGCAGCCACGCAAAATGATAATCCATTGGCTCATATACTCAAGCTGTCCTGGCGAGGGTGGCTTTAGGTATGGTCTGATGCCAGAGCTCAGATGGTGCTGTCAGGACTGCTTTTTCTCTATTTCTTGGCTCCAGTTTCTCCAGGCTGGTTACATTCTCATACATGCTCTAGTCTCCCCTCATGGTAATTAGATGGCTGCCATCGACTCTGCTCTCATTAACTTATGTGCCAACCCAGCAAGCAAAATTATACGTCAGCCAGGAAGTCCTGAGATTAGTATGCACTGGTCCTATTATCTTGTCTTAAGTTCCGTGTTCATCCCTGAAGCAACTGCTGTGGCCAGGGTGATGGAATACATTGATTGGTCAAGGCTTTAGTGAAATTCTTCACCCCTAGGATCTATGGGAGAATTAGTTTCACCCAAATCTCATGTAATTGGAGTGAGAGAAAGGCAGTTCCCCTAAAACGTATTTGGGTTTCTGTTACCACAAGAAAGGGCTGAATACTGGGAAGCAAACACAACAAATGCCCATAACTTTTCTGATGTCACACTTTCTATTATACCTCCTACCTCACTCTCTCAGTCTTGCTCATGGTATCCATCCTCCTCAACTGGCCTCTGGTGTTGGAATTCCTCTGGCTTCAATTTCGAGCCTTTTTCCCTCTCCACATGTCTATACTTGTCCCCAAGGCAATTTCATCAAGTGCATTGTGAGAGGAGAAGATTATCATAGCCCAAAGCACTTTGAGTTAACCTTGGCTAAGGTCATAGTTGAAATTGTAGACCATATAATTTAATGAGAAATAATATTTAATGGGAAATCGTGGGAGGAAAAAAGACTTGACACAAGTGTATTTGAGAATGTGAAGCACTGAGCTATTCCTTATCCATTTCTCTAAATATAAGGAACACAGTTGAGGGATATTTACAAATAGTTACCATAATGTCACAAAGAATAAAGCGTATTGGCTAGATGGGCTAAAAGTTCTGTTAAGTTTAGATCTCTATATACTTGCTCTTCTCATTGTGAAATCGAAATTTTGGCTGATTTACTTGCTGGGAAGGTAAAGACATTTCCTGGGATATTTCCCTTATTTCTTAAAGCAGTTTATTGTAATCACCTATGGAATATTATCTTTAATCATGAGGCTATGGTTATTGCAAAATAACCATTTTTTGGGGGGAATTGTGGGGAATTGCATTTACTCACTTTATGTGTGTTATAAGACTTTGTATATATGAGACTATGTCTAAGGTAGGAGATTGGATTCATGTACTTAGGCTGCCATGTGCCCATCAGCACTGCTAATGACATCAGTGACGTTATTCCTTAACTCCTTTTCCACATAAATTCATATACCCAATTTCTAGTCAGAAACCATTAAGCCCATTTGTTTTAGTTTTCTTGTTATAGGTTTATTTGAGAGAAAGAAACTTGTGAGTCTAGAAGAACAATTTTTTTTTTTTTTTGAGATGGAGTTTTGCTCTTGTTGCCCAGGGAGTGCAAAGGTACTCACTGCAACCTCTGCCTCCTAGGTTCAAGTGATTCTCCTGCCTCGGCCTCCCAAGTTGTTGGGATTACAGGCGTGCACCACCACACTCGGCTAATTTTGTATTTTTTTAGTCGGGACAGGGTTTCTCCGTGTTGGTCAGGCTGGTCTCTAATTCCCAACCTCAGGTGATCCACCCACCTTGGCCTCCTGAAGTCCTGGGATTACAGGCATGCACCACTGCACCAGGTCTCTAGAAGAACAATTTCTAAATAGTGTAGGAAATGTCCTTTCTTCACACCATTGATATCTTGACAAATCCCTAACTTACATCCACAACTCTGTTCTGTCCTCTGAGCTCCAGACTCTTATATAAAATTGCCTGCTTAGCACTACCTGGATAGTTTACAGATTTCACTGACCTACTGTGATCAAAAGCGAACTTCTAATTTCCTCTTTTTTTTCTCCCACCAAATTTGCTACTTTACTCAACATTCTTCATCATTTCAGTAAATGACACTCTTATGTATCGAGTCATTCAAGCAAAAATCCTAGAAATCATTCTCTATTCTTCTCTTTTCCCTTCTCTCACATCAGTCCATCACAAAGTCCTTTTAAATATCTGTTAAACAGTCCACCTCTGTTCACTCACTGTGTCACCTTGGTCTTGCATGACCTCTTGCATGGCCCACTTCAATCGTACCCTTCACTGCTCACCATGCCTCCTTCTCTCATGCTTCCTGCACAGCAGCAAGGTTATAGGAATGAGGCACAAGTCAGACCATGTGCCCTTCCGAACTTCCTATTGTTCTCTGGAATAAAATCCAAACGTCTCCCCATGGACTACAAGGTTCTGTGTTGTCTTGTCCTTGCCTGCCACATTCCAACCTTGTCTTGTCCACTCTGCTTCTCTGCTTTTCAGCTGTGGGGATATACCCACACTAGCTGCCTGTAGTATATTCTGCGAGTTATTTATGAGTTGGAAACAGCACACACACACACACCACCCTTTTTGGTATAGTCAAGGCCCAGAAACTTTTGAGAAAAAGGATGTCCACACAAAATGGGAGCAGAAGAAGCATATTTTCATAGAGCTTTTGGCTTGTTGCCAATTCCTTATTGAGATGTCTGTGCTGAATAGAATAGGGTCTTGCTGGTTCTAAGAAACAGCCAGATTTTTGGTGTACTCCACATCTTTTATACATAAGACACACATTAAGACTATCTTAACATTCTGTGTACTGTTCTTTTATACTTACTTGCTTTGAACCAAATTCAGCATCAGCAAAGCCATATCCTTGTTGGAGGAGAGTCAACATTCAATTATGTAAGAAAAATATTTCTGCCTCTAGCTCTCCATAATTTATTTTTATTTAAAAAAATTTTTAGTAGCTTTTGGGGGTACAAGTGGTTGTTGGTTAGACGGATGAATTGTATAGCGATGAAGTCTGAGAGTTTAGTGCCCCCATCACTTGAGTAGTGTACATTGTACCCAATATGTAGTTTTTTTATCCCTCCCCCTCACCTCCCTTCTGAGTTTCCAAAGTCCCTTGTCACTCTGTATGCCTTTGTGTTCCCATAGCTTAACTACCACTTATAAGTGAGTGCATACAGTACTTGGTTTTCCATTCCTGAGTTATTTAACTTAGAATAATGCCTCTAGCTCCATTCAAGTTGCTGCAAAAATATTATTTAATTCCTTTTATGGCTTGGTAGTATTCGAAGGTGTATATATATCACATTTTCTTTATCTGCATATTGGTTGATGGACACTTTGGTTGGTTCCATATCTTTACAGTTATGAATTGTGCTGCAATAAGCATACATGTGCAGGTATCTTTTTGATATATTTACTTCTTTTCCTTTGGGTAGATACCCAGTAGTAGGATTGCTGGATTGAAAGGTAAACCTACTTTTAGTTCTTTAGGAAGTCTCCATACTCTTTTCCATAGAGGTTGTACTAATTTACACTCCCACTAGCAGCTTATAGGAACATTTATAGTGTTCCGTTTCTTTTGTTTTTTGACTTTTTAATTTTTTTTGACTTTTACAGGAGTAAAGTGGTTTTAATTTGCGTTTCCCTGATGAATAGTGATGTTGAACATATTTTCATACATTTGTTGACCATTTGTGTATATATATATTCTTTTGAGAAATGTCTATTCATATCCTTTGTCCACTTTTTTGGTGGGATTATTTTATTTATTTTTTGCTGATTTGTTTGTGTTTCTTTTAGCTTCTAGGTATTAGTCCTTTGTCAGTTATGGTTTGCAAATATTTTCACCTATTCTGTGGGTTGTCTGTTTACTCTCATGATTATTTCTTTTACTGTACAGAAGCGTTTTAGTTTAATCAGGTCTCATTTATATATTTTTGTTTTTGTTGCATTTGCTTTTGGGGTCTTAGTTATGACTTCTTTGCCTAGGCCAGTATCTGGAAGAGTTTCTCTTACATTATTTTCTAGATTTTTATGGTTTCAGTTCTTAGATTTAAATCTTTGATCCATCTTGAGTTGATTTTTGTAGAGGTGAGAGATAGGGATCCAGTTTTTTTCTTCTACGTGTGGCTAGCCAGTTTTCCAAGCACCATTCGTTAAATAGGGTGTCCTTTCTCCAATTTATATTTCTGTATGCTTTGTTGAAGAAGTATTTGGTTTATTTCTGGGTTCTTAATTCTGTTCTATTGGTCTATATGTCTACCTTTGTACCAGTACCATGCTGTTTTGGTAATTATAGCCTTGTAGTATAACTGGAAGTCTGATAATGTGATATGTCCAGGTTTATTTTTTTCTTAGGATTGCCTTGGTTACTTGGGCTCGTTTTTGGTTTCATATGAATTTAAGGATTTTTTTTTTAAATTTCTAATTCTGTGAAAAATGATGTTGGGATTCACTCAGGGTGGCTGGCAAAATATTAGAGAAGTAGCCTCAAACCTTTTGGAAGACTGAAAGGTTTTAATGGAATGGGCTGAAAGCGGCCAGTTCATTAGGTTAGAATTTTAAGTCATAGGATAAAAGATTAGGGACAATAAAAGCTTCCCCAGTTAAGTCTGTTTACCCGACATTCCTTTGTCTCTGCTCTAAATGTTTGCTCATGTAAACTTTGTGCTGTATGGTCCTCTCAGGTGGAGATTAAAGGGGAATTACCAGTTAATGGTGTTTATTCTGGGCCCTGGAAACCAAAGCTTTTATCATTTGCAAAACCACTCTTTTGACCATGTTAATTATCCACAAGCATGTTGACTTAGAACCTCTGTTATTAAATCTATACTGAATAAATGTGAGATAATACAGGGAATTGTGGTTGATTAACTGCAGTTGCCCTCTGAAAGCAGTTGACAACCATCCCTAGCCCACTCGAAATCACTGTACTAGGTGTGAAAGTGCATTAGTTCATCCATTGTTGAGTCAGGGTCTGCAGGACAGACCTCCACAGGTGGTGATCAACATCTAAGGTGGTGACCCCAACTTGATCAGCATCTCAGATGGTGACCCTGATGTGATCGAGGTCTCAGGTTGTGACCCCAAGATGACTGAGGTCTCAGATGGTGACCCAGGCATGATACTCACCACAGCTATTGCCTGAACAGGGACTCACGACTATGACCAATGCCACATTAATAGGAATTGCATTGAACCTATAGATTGCTTTGGGCAGCATGGTCATTTTTACAATATTGATTCTTCCAATCCATGAGCATGGAATGTATTTCCGTTTGTTTGTGTCATCTATGATTTCTTTCAGCAGTGTTTTGTAGGTTCTCCTTGTAGAGATCTTTCACTTCCTTGGTTAAGTATATTCCTATGTATTTTATTTTACTGTTTGTACATGTTGTAAAAGGGATTGAGTTCTTGATTTGATTCTCAGCTTGGTCATTGTTGGTGTATAGCAGTGCTACTGATTTGTGTACATTGATTTTCTAACCTGAGACTTTACTGAATTTGTTTACCAAATCTAGGAGTCTTTTGGAGGATTCTCCAGGGCTTCTGGGTATATGATCATATTTTCAGTGAACAGCAATAGTTTGACTTTCTCTTTTCCAGCTTGGATGCCCTTTATTTCCTTCTCTTGCCTAATCACTCTGCCTAGGTCTTCCAGTCCTATGTTGAATAGAAATGGTGAAAGTGGGCATCCTTATCTTCTTCTATTTCTCATGGGGAATGCTTTCAACTCTTCCCCATTCCATACGGTGTTGGCTATGGGTTTGTCATAAATAGCTTTTATTATTTTGAGGTAAGTCCTTTCTATGCCTAGTTTCTTGAGGGTTTTTGGTCATAAAAGAATGCAGGTTTTTAATGAATGCTTTCTCTGGATCTGTTGAGATGATCACATGGTTTTTGTTTTTAATTCTGTTTATGTGATGTATCACATCACATAATATATATACATTGATGTGTGTATGTTAAACTATCCCTGCATCCCTGGGATGAAACTCACTTGATCATGGTGTATTATCATTTGGATGTGCTGTTGGATTTGGTTAGCTAGTATTTTGTTGAGAGCTTTTGCATCTATATTCATCAGTTCTATATTCATGCAGTTTTCTTTTTTGTTATGTCCTTTCCTGGTTTTGGCATTAGGGTGATACTAGCTTCATAGAATGTATTAGGGAGGATACCCTCTTTCTCAATATTTTGGAATAGTTTTAGTAGGATTGGTACCAGTTCTTCTTTGAATGTCTGGTAGAATTCAGCTATGAATCTATCTGGTCCTGGGCTTTTTTTTTGTTGGCAGTTTTGAATGTATTATTATTACCAATTCAGTCCTACTACTTGTTATTGGTCTGTCCAGGGTTTCTTCCTGACTTAATCTAGCAGGGTTGTATGTTTTCAGCATTTATTCATTTCCTCTAGATCTTCAAGTTTATATGCATAAAGGTGTTCATAGTAGTCTCAAATGATCTTTTGTATTTCTGTGGCATCAGTTGTAATGTCTCCAGTTTTATTTCTGATTGATCTTATTCGAATCTTCTCTCTTCTTTTCTTGGTTAATCTAGCTAATAATCTATTAATTTTGTTTATTTTTTCAAAGAGCCGACTTTTTGTTTCATTGATCTTTTGTATTTTTCTTGTTTCAAGTTCATTTAGTTCTGCATTTCTGTGTGGTGTGTGTCTGTGTGTGTGTGGTGGGGGGGAGAGAGGAGGGGAGAGAGAGAGAGAGAGAGAGAGAGGGAGAGAGAGAGAGATGGAGTCCCGCTCTGTTGCACAGGCTGGAGTGCAGTGGCGCATGATCTCGGCTCACTGTAACCTCCACCTCCTGGGTTCAAGCAATTCTTCTGCTTCAGCCTCCTGAGTAGCTGGGAATACAGGCCCATGCCACCACACCCAGCTAATGTTTTGTATTTTAGTAGAGACAGTGTTTCACTCTGTTACCCAGGCTGGTCGCAAACTCCTGAGCTCAGGCAATCTGTCTGCCTCAGCCTCCCAAAGTGCTGAAATTACAGGCGTGAGCCACCACTCCCAGCCTTTTAAAAAAATTTGAGATGGAGTCTTTCTCTGTTGCCCAGGCTGGAGTGCAGTGATACAATCTCAGCTCACTGCAACCTCTGCCTCTGGGGTTCAAGCGATTCTCCTGCCTCAGCCTCCTGAGTAGCTGGAATTACAGGCATGCACCACCATGCCCGGCTAATTTTTGTATTTTTAGTGGAGATGGGTTTCACCCTGTTGGTCAGGCTGCTCTCAAACTCATGATCCACCTGCCTCAGCCTCCCAAAGTGTTGGGATTACAGGCGTGAGCCTCATTTCTTGTAGGGCTGATCTGGTAGTGACAAATTCCCTCAGCATTTGTTTGTTTGAAAATGCCTTTATTTCTCCTTCATCTATGAAACTTATTTTTGCTGGTTGTAAAATTTTTGGCTGAGAATTATTCTGTTTAAGGAGGCTAAAGATGAGATCTCAGTCCCTTCTGGCTTGTAAGATTTTTGCTAAGAAGTCTACTGTTATTCTAATATGTTTTTCTTTATAGGTTACCTGATGATTTTGTTTCACTGCTCTTATAATTCTTTCCTTCATGTTATTTTAGATATCTTGATGATTATGCCTTCATGATGTCCTTCTTGCAATGAATCTCCCAGTTCTTTGGGCTTCTTGTATTTGGACATCTGAATTTCTATCTAGCAAGGCCAGGAAAGTTTTTTTCAGTTATTCTTTCAAGTAAGTTTCCCAAACTTTATGTTTTCTCTTCTCCCTCAGGAACATCAATCATTCTTAGGTTTGGCCTTTTTACAAAGTCCCATATTTCTTGGACACTTTGTTCATGTCTTTTTTTTAACTTTTATTTTTGCCTGATTGGGTTAATTTGAAAGCCTTGTCTTTGAGCTCTGACATTCTTTCCTCTGCTTGTTCTAGTCTATTGTTAACATTCTCCACTGCATTTTGTAATTCCCTAAATATGTCTTTTATTTCCAGAAGTTCTGATTCAGTTATCTGTAAAATGTCTTTTTAGAAAAATTTTCAGTCATATCTTGAATTGTTTTTAAACTTTTTTGTTTATGTTGTTTTTCACCTTTCTCTGATATCTCCTTGAGTATAACTAACCTTTTGAATTCTTCATCTGATATTTCAGAGACTTCATCTTGTTTTGGATCCATTGCTGGAGAGCTAGTGTGCTTTTCTGTGGGTGATACAGAATCCTGCAAACCTCCAAACATGCGACTTTAATGTTTATAGTTTATTGTAGCATTGGGATTTCTATGCTCTCATGGGTGAAGACTTTGTATGTGTTTCTTAATTATAGGTATGTGATGACTTTCTCAGCTGCTGGTTGTAGTAGCAATGTGTCAGTCTGTGAGCAGGTTCATTGTCTCCTATGTGGTTGGAATAGCAGAGGTCTCTTGAAGCTTATCTTATTCCTCCATGGTGTGCACGTATTTATGTTTTTTCGCCCCCAGTATTTAATTTACTGGGTTGAATAGTTCAGGCTTCAGGCCAGTAGGGGAGGTGTTCCTGGGTAGAAACCTGTTGTGGCCAAAGTGGGTGAATGAATGCAATACTCAATGGTGGGCAGAGGTCCTAGCCTTGACACAGGTGACTAGGGGATCTCTTAGTGAAACACACTGAGGTCTTACCATGAGGAAGCGTGGGAACCACCTCAGATCCCCTGCCAGTCCAGCCGGAAAGCAATCTATCTTTCAGACACACTCCTGTCCCAGTGTTATGGCTATTCAGACTAAACAGGTACCTCTTTTCATTTGTGGTAATGTTGATGTTCCAAGTAGAGAGAAGTTGTGACTCTACCTCTCATGCAAGTTCTATCTGTGGAACACCCTAAGTGTTCCAGAAAAGCTGTCTGTAGGCTCACCAACACCAGACTTCCATGGGAGAAACCCTAGCTATGTCTGCAGTGGTGAATGAGGGTGAAAGAAGTCCCCTGCTGCAAGACCCTTCATTAGCACCAGGGGTGCCTGACTGTTGGGGTAGAGCTGTGGACTTTCTCCACTGAGCCCAGCACTGCAACTGTGCCTCTGATGAAAGAAACTTCCCAATAGCCGACAGATCTGAGACTCAAGGCCTCCTGTCCACATTCTTTTGTCCCATGGGGTGTTCCCTTGTTGTAGTACACTCCCCCTTTCCCTAGGAGTAGGAGTCCCTGAGAGCCACATTACTGTAAATGCTGCTGTTCCTCTGGGTCTAGCCACCCAGTGGGGCTGCCTCACTCCAGGCTGGTTCTGGGGAATGTCTGCAAGGGATCTTGTGATGTGCCCTGTCTTCAACTCTCCCAGTAGTAGGTACAGCACCAACTCAGATGGAGGTGGCAGGGGAGCGAGGTAGACTCTGTGAGAGTCCTTGGTTATACATAGCCTCAGTGTATTGGTTTTCTCAAGTGCCAGTTGTAGCAGTAATAAACTGATTATCCAGGGTGTTGCAGGCAATGGTCATAGCTGAGGTCACACACAAGTTTTCTCCCTATTGGGCGCAGGATTATTCTACCTGCAGATACTCTCATGAATTGTATATGTTAGCCTCCAGCCAGGAGGTGGCACTTGCAAAAGAGCAGCAGCGTGGTAGTAGCGTTAGGATTTGTGTTTGCCTTATGTTACCCAGGGGAGGTACTCTGGTGTCTCAGGTGATGGATGAGGGTATAGAGCTCCCAAAAGTTTTTATCTTTTATATTAAGCAACAAGGATGGGTAGAAGGGCAAAACCAGATGGGGGCTTGGTCAGGCAGGTCTGCCCTCTGGTTCCTGATGTGCAGGGAGCATAGTTGCCTCTGCTGTACAGAAGAGCTTGTTCAGGGAGTGGGGAGTAGCAGCAGTAGTAAGCCCATCCAACTCCATGCACTTGGTAAGGCAGATCTCTCACTCACAGTGTTCTAACAGCAGGAGCTAGCTAAGTTCCAAGTAGTCTACACTCAAAACTCAAAAGTACCCCAGGTCATAAGCCTTCCAGGGGAGATAGTAACTGAGGCTTTCAGTCCACATCTATACCCCTCCCAGTCTGCCTGCAAACCTGGGGCACCCAGCTCCTGCACTCATGGCTGTAGAACACTTCTCACTTGCTCCTGGTTCTGACCAAGGGAGTTTGCCCCCACATGAGATTACATTGTGAATTTTATTTTTTAAAATTTCTGTGATTAGGTTTAATTAATTTACTTTATTATATTTTAAGTAATGGTACATGTACAGAACGTGCAGGTTTGTTACTTAGGTATACACATGCCTTGGTGGTTTGCTGCAGCAACCCCCCACCATCATCTACATTAGGTATTTCTCCTAATGTTATCCCTCCCCAATCCCCTCACCCCCTTCTATCCCTCCCCTACGCCCCCCACTTCCTGACAGGCCCCAGTGTGTGATATTTCCCTCCCTGTGTCCTTTTTTATGGCTGCATAGTATTCCGTGGTGTATATGTGCCACGTTTTCCTTATCCAATCTATCATTGATGGGGATCTGGATTGGTTCCAAGTCTTTGCTATTGTAACAGTGCCATGGTAAACATATGTGTGCATGTGTCTTTATAATTTTATAATCCTTTGGGTATATACCCAGTAATGGGATTGCTGGGTCAAGCAGTATTTCTATTTCTAGATCCTTGAGGAACAGCCACACTGTCTTCCACAATGGTTGAACTAGTCTACACTCCCACCAACAGTGTGAAAGCATTCCTGTTTCTCCACATCCTCTTCAGCATCTGTTGTCTCCAGGTTTTTAAATGATCGCCATTCTAACTGGTGTGAGATGGTATTTCAATGTAGTTTTGATTTGCATTTCTTAAATGACCAGTGATGATGAGCATTTTTTCATATGTTTGTTGGTTGCATAAATATCTTCTTTTGAGAAGTGTCTGTTCATATCCTTTGCCCACTTTTTGATGGGGCTGTTTGTTTTTTTCTTGTAAATTTGTTTAAGTTCTTTGTAGATTCTGGTTTTATTCCTTTGTCAGATGGGTACATTGCAAAAATTTTTTCCCATTCTGTTGGTTGCCAGTTCACTTTAGTGATTGTTTCTTTTGATATGCAGAAGCTCTTAAGTTTAATTAGATCCCATTTGTCTATTTTGGCTTTTGTTGCCATTGCTTTTGGTGTTTTAGTCATGAAGTCCTTGCCCATGCCTATGTACTGAATGGTATTGCCTAGGTTTCCTTTTAGGATTGTTATGGTTTTAGGTCTTATGTTTAAATCTTTAATCCATCTGGAGTTAATTTTTGTATAAGGTGTAAGGAAGGGGTCCAGTTTCAGCTTTCTGCATATGGCTAGCCAGTTTTCCCAACACCGTTTATTAAATAGGGAATCTTTTCCCCATTGCTTGTTTTTGTCAGGTTTGCCAAAAATCAGATGGTTGTAGATGTGTGGCTTTCACAGATCTTGGTTCCTTGAAATTAGATGTGTGTTCTTGAGGAAGAGAAGGGAAAAACAGCTATTAGTGATTGTGCAAGCAACTTTTCACACAGCAGTTAGAAAGTTCTGTGTGATGTGGAAGTGAAGATATCAAATAAAAAATGGGTGAATTATGGCTTGTCTTCATCTTAAGAAACAATGTGTTGGGTTGGTCTCTTTACTCACAATTGTATAAGAGTTGTTTTGTGATGACTGATCAAGTATTTTTGTTGTTATTGCAATTCATTGGGAATTTTAGCAGTCAGATTTTACTAGGTATTGCTGTAAATCTTAATGGCTTACAACAGCAAAGCTTTCTTTCATTTACAATATATCACCTGTGAGTCAGTCTTGGCTCTTTTCCATGTTTCTTCTTTATCCTGGGATCCAGGCTGATGGAAGAGTCCCTATCTGGGACATATTTATAGCCGAGGGAGAAAAGAGGGATAAAGGAAACATTAATGGCTTTTAAAGCTTTTGTTTAGAAGTGATGTGCTTCAATTCCACTCATGTCATTGGCCAAAGCAAGTCACGTCGTCAAACCTGACATCAATGGGGCAGTGTAATCTTCTCACACAGAGGCAGAGCACAGGATTGAGAATGTTAATGTAATTTTCAACAGGACCTTTTTAATGAAGACCCATGGTACAGCTGCTGAAAAATGTTGGCACCTATAATGCAAAAAAATTAAAGAAGAAAATAACTAATGTCTTCAATTATGATGTATTGGCTTTATACATAAACCATATAATGCAGGACAAAGAGCATGAAATGGGGAATTTGGAGTCTTTGTATGCCAAAATAGTTTACCATGTGAGCTGGAACAAGACATTTATTATAGCTAGGCTCCGTTTTCTGCAAAACAAGTAGCTTAAATGAGATGATCTCCAAGTTCCTTACAAATTGAAGATGTCTACGTTCCTCTGATTCTAAGTGCTTGCTAGCTGGTGACTCTGAGTGACAGTAGTGACAAGGTTGAGGGCCCAATTTGCAGAGCCTCTTAGGGCTGTTGGAAAGTCTGTAGGCAGGCAGTGAGATCTAAGACCTTTACCCTTAGTTGACATTGGATGGGATGGATCCTGTACTTTAATTTCTTCCCACTGAAGCCTTGCCACTTGCTCATGTGGGACTGCTGTTCAGTTTAGAAGGATTATTCATTCTCAGTTCTCTTAGCCAAAGGGCAAGTTCTGACAAGGTAGTTGTTTGAGTATTGTCAATGAGTGATAATTTTAAAAAGCAGAGTAAGATGTGAATGAAAACTCTGACTTGTCTGGCCCTAAGTTGTTAGTTTTTGAAAAGAATTTTTTTTAAAAAAATTAGACTTAGAAAATCTCATCCATCTGCAGCTAATTCTGTATAACTCTTGATGCTGAATGAGCCTCAGGGGGTGGGAAACTTGTTCAGTGAGATGCTAACCTGAACCTGTCAAGATTTTCTTTTCTCAGTACATCTATTCTCATTTCCCCTTGCTATTTAGGTCCACTTGACATATATCTTAAATTAGAAACACTCAGCTATTTCAACCAGATTTTCAGCTTACATCAGACCATGCAGAGCCTCAGCCACTAAATAAAAAACTGGACCAACTTCTGGTAGACTTCTACATGTCCATTTTTTTTCATCTCAACTTAAATGATTTCATATGCAATAATGTACTGCATAACGATGTTTCAATTAATGACAGACTGCATATGTGACAGTGGTGCCATAAGATTACAATGGAGCTGAAAAATCACTGTTTCCTAGTGATGTCTTGATGATCCTGATCCTGTGTAGGCCTAGGCTAATGTATGTGTTTTTGCTGTAGTTTTTAACAAACATGTTTTAAAAATTAAAAACAAAGGAAACAACGGTGGCTCGTGCCTGTAATCCCAGCACCTTGGGAAGCTGAAGCGGGTGGATCTCTAGAGTACAGGAGTTCAAGACCAGCCTGGGAAACATAGTAAAACCTCATTTCTACAAAAAATACAAAAATTAGCCAGGTGTGGTAGTGTGTGCTTGTAGTCCCAGCTACTCGGGAGGCTGAGGTGTGAGGAGTGAGCCTGGGACCCCGAGTTTGCAGTGAGCTGAGATCATGCCACTGTGCTCCAGCCTGAGCCACAGAACAAGACTGTCTCAAAACAAAACAAAACAAAAACAAAAAGAAGAGACACTTATAAAATGAAGATACAAAGGAAGAAAATAGTTTGTACAGCTGAACAGTGTTGTTTGTGTTTTAAGCTCTGTTATTATGAAAGCCATAACATTTAAAACATTTAAAACTTTATAAAGCAAAAAGTTACAGTAAAGCTAAGGTTAATTTATCATTATAGAAAAAAGTTAAAGATAAATATAGTGTAGCCTAAGTATAAGGTGTTTATAAAGTCTACAGTAGTGTATAGTTATGTCCAGGGTTTTTATATTCACTCACCACTCACTGACCCACCAGAGCAACTTCCAGTCCTGCAAGCTCCAGTCGTAGTAAGAGCTCTAAACAGGTGTACCATATTTTATCTTTTATACTGCATTTTTACTGGACCTTTTTAATGTTTAGATATGGTTAGACTTACAAACTTACCCCTGCATTACAATCGCCTACAGTATTCTGTACAGTAACATGCTGTACAGGTTTTTAGCTCAGGAGTGATAGGATATTACATGTAGCCTAGATATGGAGTGGAGTAGGCTACATGGAATACCATTTGAGTTTGTGTAAATACAGTCTATGATGTTTGCACAATGACACAATCGCCTAATGATGTGTTTCTTAGAACGTATTTCTGTCATTAAGTGACATACGTCTGTATTCTCAAATATGTGTCCTGAAAATGCTGCTATTCTCTGTGACATGAAAATATCTTTGCCATTGTTATCAATGTTAGCAATTAGAATATTAATTTAATGTAAAAGACTACTTTTCTCCAATGTGTTAAAACATTTTACGTGAATATTATCCCTTGGGGAAGCTCTCACACTTGTGCATCAGGAGATAGATAAACACAGGGTATTTACTACAGTATTGTTTGTAATCAGAGAAAAGTGGGGGATACCTTAATATTCACCAATAGGAGAGTTGATAAATATATTGTGCTATAACCATACAATATCGATATAGCATTTAAATGAAATAGTACTACATATATTAATATGAATATATCTCCAAAACATGTTGAGTGAAAAAAGCAAGTTGCAGAATTACACATACAGTATAAAACCAATTACATACAACATAAAAACATAGAGACTACATGTTAACATACAGATACACACATTTACAATAAAAGTAAAATTAAAATATGTGAGAAGGATACACAAGAATTTTGATATAATGGTTAACCCTAGGGAAGGAGGGGAAAAAATGCATGGGTGATCAATTGATGTCTATAATGTTTTATTTCTCAAAAAAGAAGAGAAAGAAAAAATAATATTATAAATGTTAATCTCGGCTAGATCTTGGTGGTGGGCATGAGGGTATTTGTTACTGTTGTTTCGTGATTTTTGGCATATGGGAAATCTTTAATAATAAAACAGTCAATTTCTCTTCTCCATTACCCCACTTTTTCTCATAACCTCAGAGAGATATGGTAATATTGCATGTGAAAAACAATCTATCAGACTGGTTATACTTCATGTGGTTTGAGAAGGTGACCTCTTCTTTCTTTTTAATTTAAAAATCACCTCAAACTCAGATTTGAGTAGGTTTCAAAAAAGAGCTGGAATCTAAGGGTGTTTCATTTATAATGATTTTTTTTCCCAGAATTCCTGAGTCCCCTTCCTTGCTCCAGCCACCTCCATTCTTAAACCCTCTGCAGGCTTCCCATTGTTCTCAGAATAAAAACCCCAGGCTGCTCTGAGGCCTACAGCCCTGAAGCATCCAGCTCCAGCCTCCTCCTCTGCCTGTTGGACTTTCCTCTCCTACCACATTCCCTGTTCTTTCCATGGAGGCAAGAGGAGTTAGGGTCTTCACAGGTTGGTGGCCTCTGCCAGGCTTTCTGTCACCCCTAGTCCCTCTCCAGCTCTAAGCTCAAGGTGACTCTTTCAGGACATGTTTGTTGGTCTCATTCTCCACTGGCTCCCAGTGTTAGGCATGGTTCCTAGGACATGTGATCAATATATATGTGTTAACTCTCACTAACTAACCTGAAATTCGAATTATAGATATTAAATGGAGCCAGATGATACTTTAACACCCACTATCCCTTTTATGAGTGGTGATATGTTTATTTACCCTTGCTCTATTTTTCTATACATGACCATGATAGATATAAAGTTAACTGCCTTATCTGATTCATAGAAATTTCTACAAGTGTCTTTGGGCATATCTAAATTTAATATTACTTCATATTAGTGACTTCTAATGTAAATAGCCTATTGCCTTATAAATTAAGTAATATTAGTTATTTTTAAGTAAGTTATCTGTAAAATAGATGATCTATTCTCCAGGTCAGGAGCATGCATTGATTACAGAAATGCCCAAGAATTTTCATTGAGTTTAAGATGAGTATTGGCAAGCACTGCATGGGAAGGAAATCCCAGCAACATATCCTGATAAAGTAGAAGCCTGTCTAAAGCAGGCTTAAATTAAACCAAGGAGTTTGAAATTAAGTATAGCTTTTTGATAGTTTCATTGTATCAGACAGCTTCTTGGAATGGATTCATAGGATGACATTGAAATCAGAATCTTCTGGCAGGGCATGGTGGCTCATGCCTGTAATCCCAACATTTTGGGAGGCTGAGGTAGGAGGATCACCTGAGGTCAGGAGTTTGAGACCGACTTGGCCAACGTGGTGAAATTCTGTCTCTACTAAAAATACAAAAATCAGCTGGGTGTGGTGGTGCATGCCGATAGTACCAGCTACTCAGGAGGCTGAGGCATGAGAATCACTTGAACCTGGGAGGTGTAGGTTGCAGCGAGCTAAGATTGCACCACCACTCTCTAGCCTGGGTTTAGGAGTGAGGCTCTTGTCTCAAAAGAAAAAAAAAAAAAAGAAAGAATCAGAATCTTCTGAGCTAAATGATGCAAGTGAAAATTTACGTAGTGTATCTCTTACTTTTGTAGAAGAGGTTAAAAGTCTGCACCTCTTAGTAAGGTATACCTAATAACGTGTTAATAACTCACATATTGTCCACTTTGGACTACAGACCTTAAATGAAAGGGCCTTCGTAAATTATACATGTCTGACAAATAGGTGATACATTTTTCAAATCACATTAGCTCTTCAGAATCAAGTCTGCTTTGTGGAGATAATTAAAGAAAATCAATGTGTGTTGATTGATAGATATTTGACTGGAAAACACATTCTCCCCCCAACTCAGACAACACGGCGCCTGAGCTTCAAGACCAGTGTTCTCTGAAGACAGAGTGAGAGACGGGAGTGGAAGGCTTGAGTGTTCTGGGTGTAGGACTTAGGACTCCAGACACCAGATTCTCCCTGCAGTACTGGTCCTGACCCTAACTCGCCACTGAGCTGAGGGCAATTGAGTTGAACTCCTGATCTCTGTCTCCTTCCCTGGGTCAAGGAGTATGATTCTTTTTGTCTCACTGGGACCATGGGAAGCTTACTTCATCAATGTTGGTAAAGTGCTAGGAAGATGAGAAGTGCTGTGCCCATTCTAAGCGACATTATTGATTCAATTTTTCCTTGTGGTTAATATAAAATTCTCCACATATCAGATAATGGCTCAGCATTGCATAAACAGCTAAAAATCACTGGCAGAAGTGTGGCCTGTGTTTTCTCTTAGGAATATTGATGTCTGTAAAATGCCTTCAGTTTCTCTAAAAAAACATTATTACCTGATTTAAACTGATTATATTATTATATTTTTGTTTGCTTGTCAGAGTCTTTTTAAAATTTGTATTGTTTTGTTTTTCAGTAATGATCTGAAATAATGTTGAGCCCAGTAAATCTTTTATGTGAAGGAAGGCCCAGACTGGTAAAAATTTTGCTTGTCTATTTTGGGTTACCCTGTTCACTAAACAATAGGGACACACACACACACATACACATTTACACACAGAGAAAACTGAGAAAACTCTGTGTGTGTGTGTATTTAGTATATGTATATAGCGTGTGTATATGCATATATAATGCTAATGTGCATTACCCATAATTCATAATCTTGTTCATTAAATTATAGGATATGTGTGTATATGTATATATATATATGTGCACATATATACACATGTATAAAACATATACCATGTTAATATGTTTACCTATATATTTACCATTATTCTACGGAAATAACATAACTAACTCTTAATTATGGCATTTAGCTAATTCACCATTCTTGGAAAGATTTTAGGAATTATATTCCTGAAATTGGTTTAAACAGGAATTTTATAAGCATACATAGAACGCAGACCAGTTACTTTATTGCTATACTTTAAAGAAACTTGAGTTGGAATAATACAGCTTGGTCATCTACATTATAGTTCATCAGACTTGGTTCTGGATCACTTCTTTATGTTTCCAAATTCTAAACACATCCTCAGAAAATGGAAGATTCAATACCACTGGTTATTGTGAAAATGGATGTTCAGTGGACTGTCACAATGAAGGTGAAAATTCCCTTTTAAGTATATAAAAGTCTACTTTCTTAAAATGAACAAACAAACCTGTTTCCAATAGTATTATGGTGATGACTTTTTAAATGTTCTTATCTTCCCTTGGTACATATTGGAAAAATAAGTCAGTTTCATTATCCTTCAGTTTCCGTGTTTCTTCTAGACGGGATTGCTATGCCAACACGCCCCATGTGTGGAACTGTGTCTCAGTTCCCGCTCTCAGCTCTACTCAGGTGTCCTCCTTGCACGTTCCTGCCTCTAGTCCCTTGAGCCAGTGGCACTGCCACTCAGATGTCCAGGTAGCTGACATGAGTGGTAGAAGCAGACATGATTCTGTATAGTCACACTACTTTTGTGTAGCTCGGCCATGAAAATAGTCTACATATACATCACCAAGTTTTTAAGAATTTGCTTGTTTCATTTGTTATTCATTCATTCTTTTCCTACATCATCTATTGGTTACTTGGTGTTTACTAGATGCCATGAAACACATTAAAGAGTAGAAGATAGCTTTTTAGGAAGTTACAATCTAGTTGAGTCAAAGCAAATGTTCTATAGAAAAATGATAAATTATTATGGGCAGAGGCTGGTAGTTGTTCCTCAGAGTCTGTTCTCCCCTTTTTCCTCAGTAACAGAATCCCCAGTTTTCAACTGGTCACATGGCTGCCCAGATTAAAGCCACATCTCTCAGCTTCCCTTGCAGCTTGGTGTGCCAGTGCCCAAGCTTGGATGATGTTGTAGAAGAGGAAGTGTTCTGGGGCAGCTTCTGAGAACCTCCTTTAAGTGTCAGCGTGTCTCCTTTGGCCCTCCTTTTTCATGTCTTCTTCTTGATCATGGTATTTGGATGTAGCTGGAGTTCCATGTAGATGAGGACCTCGCTTAGGAGTAGGGGAGTGAAGTCTGACAGGAGCTAGGACCCTGTGTTCACAGGGCTGCATGTTGCCCTGGGTAGCCTACTCATGGACTTTTACATGAGAGAGCTGATGAACTGTGATCTGTCTGTTCTTTTGGGTAACAGGCACTTCCAGCCAAATATACTCCTTATAGG
This sequence comes from Sapajus apella, assembly GCF_009761245.1. Taxonomy (NCBI): domain Eukaryota; kingdom Metazoa; phylum Chordata; class Mammalia; order Primates; family Cebidae; genus Sapajus; species Sapajus apella. The sequence continues at coordinate 9,976,988 of NW_022436944.1, read as the reverse complement.
AATGTCCTACAAGGTGTACACTTTAAGTGTGGAGGGGGCAATATACAGAGCAGTGATCAGAATGGAGAATGGCAATGAGGGAAGGCTTCCTGGAAGAATCTGCCATCCCAGCCCTAGCTCTTCCCTTACCTCTCACTATTTCTTCTATCTTACTGTTTTCTGAATATGATGCTTTCTCTCTTCCTGACCTTTGCTCGTGCTGTTCCTTCTGCAGTGCTTTCTCTGGTTATCTTCCTGCTCGTCTAGTCAATTTTATAATTATATTAAATTATATAGTTCACATAAGTACTGAACACAGTTAAACTGTGTAAACACCACGCACATTTCAATGTTATCCTCCTTATCATGATTACTAGCCAAATCAAATTTTGCCTCTTTTCTGAAACGTCTCTTGAACACTCTTCCTCTTTGGTACTGTAGTAGTACTGCTGCTCAGTACCCCAACACCTAACTATATTTCACTCACATCAGAACTCTGATATCTGGCACCTAGTGGTGCTCAGGAAATGTTTGCTGAATGCAACTATATTATACCAAGGGGCCTGTGTTCTGTTTAGGAGAAGTGACTCTGGCTAGTTATTTGTGTAGCTACTACTCAAGAGGAATGGAGGGACAGGAGCAATGTGGCCCTCCAGCTTCCATCTTCTTTGCCATTGTGTCACCTCCCTCTCCCCAGGCTGATATGACCACTTCTGTAAAGGAAGGTCATAGCAAAACAGCTTTAGCCTTGCCTTAGCCTGCCTCCTGAATCCTTAGCTTTGCCAACTTGAATTCTAACTGCTGGTTTTTTAGGGGTCAGAGAAATGGAGGCAAACAAACAGATCAATGTGGGGTTGGGAGGAGTATTTGCTGTATTTGCAAAGTTACCCCATTTTGACAGCAACAGGACTGGTATTTGGAGGCAACTTCTATACAGTATTATGTTCTGTCCTTTGGTTTCCCTGCTTCTGCTAGATGGCATTGCGATGCCAACATGCCCCATGGGTGGAACTGTATCCCAGTTCCCACTCTCAGCTCTACTCTGGTATTCTCCTTGCATGTTCCTCCCTCCAGTCCCGTGGGCTGGTGACACTGTCACTCAGGTGTCCAGACAGCTGATATAGGTGGGAGAAGCAGGCATTCTTCTGTTGTCTCAGTTGGGCTTGCACAGGGACTTCTGCTTGGTCTTTGGGAGTTCAGACACTAGAATGTCCCCCGTCAAGAATAATGAGAGCCTTGACACTGAAGCGATGAGGGAGATTTTGCTCTACGTGGTCTTTGAAAAAAGGAATTACTGCTGTCAGATTTGAATGTTTTAGTGATTGAGAGAGAAGGACTGATTTTGATGACTCATTTCCACAGTCCCTGCCCTATTTCTTGGCCTTGTCTCTGGAGAACTGAGTGAAGGTGTCCATCTAGCTTCCTCCCGTTGGAGCTAACAAACTGCACTGGCTGGATTTAGGTACCACATTCCCACGGTGGTATGTCTTAGGTCTCAGGCCAGCATCCATAGAGATCATATATTATTGTAATTGCCTATTTTATCAAGACCCTTTTAATCACACCTACTTTACCCAGTAAAGCCTGTTGGCTGGAGGTGCTAGTTCTGATGCCATGGACGCATGGGTCTGACCCTGTGGTCTTTTGCCCTGTTCCTGAATGCCCAGTTTTGAGCCTGATTACAGCCTAAAATTAGGGACAGAGCATTATGGGGAGTTGTTTTTATCCTTTGGGAGAACTGTGGGCATTCCCCATGATAAATGCTATAATATAATGATAACCACATGGTTGCTTTATAGTTTTTTCTTTAAGTTCCTTTTTATAAATCATGCCTCCATGACCTGATGAAGTAGGTGTTATTATTTTGCAGATGAGCCCTACAGGAGGCTCAGAGCACCTGCCCAAGATCTCATAGTCACAGCCCATAAGGTCTCAGGTGCACATTTATTAAAAAAAATTTTTTTAAAACTATCATACTGCCCACTGTGTGGCGCCAATTTTAGACTTGAATGTTTCTCCAAATTTGTAAATGCCTATAGACACAACTTAACACACAGGAGTATCAGGGTTATTAGTTACATTCACCCTATCACTGAACAGGCCATCAATAGAACCCAAAGAGAAAAAAATCTCCAGTACTGTTTATATGCCAGTGAATTTCTCAATTTAAACTGGCTGAATCCTGAGCTATAAATGTTAGAAATAGATACATTTTTAGTAACAAAAAAGGCTTTGGCATTTCTGAATATTCAGAAATTTATAAACCATTATCTTCTTTATCATATCTACATACCTTTATATTCTTAATTGTTTAAATTCAAGTTTAAATTGACAGATGTTAAAAAACTTGGTTACATTTTAACTAATAATAATCATATGGGTTTGATATGCTAGTTATGTTTCTAACCATCTATGAAAATAAATATATAACTACTAATTTTGTTTTAAAGTTTTTCTGTGTATTATCTAAAATTATGGTACATTTCCCACCCCTTGGGGAAATCCTGCTTCTGATGAAAAAAACCATGCAAATTGTAGCTCTTTATTTTTGTATCACTGGTGAGCTTTCGTGGCTCAGTGTTGTAAATGCATGATGTATAATGTAACAGTCATGGAACTGTAAATGAATATAAAATTTCAGGACCCTCTAAATTTATTATGCCAAGGGAAGTTAAGCCCTGGAGACTGAACCATATAGCAGTTTGCAATTCTGATTCTTAGATTACAGATTAGCTCTCTTTAGTTTTCTTGTTCTGTAAATAACTAGGAGAGACCAGAGACCAAACCTTTCACCCCTTCTAGTCACTGATCTTTGTTTTTAGGTTAACTACCTCTTTTATTATCCTGTAGCTAACTCAGACCATACAGTGCCCAGGAACCCATGATTGTTCCCATCTTCATATGGAATGTTAAATATACCTCTCCTGAAAGAAGAAAACACCTTGCCTAATCAGATCTTTGAAACTATGCATTAAGCTTTACATAGAAGGGTGCTGAAATTCTGTTGATCTTCTCTACCCTTTGTATAAGCAATTACAAACTTCTACACTTCACAGTACTGACTTCCATTCTTTGGGATCTGTGCTTCCTAGGAAGCTCATCATCAAGCTTCGCATTTGAATAAATTCTTTTAAAACTAGATTCTGACCATTTCGATTATTTTAGGTTGACAGAAGAGATTCACTGGGGGACTTGGCAACATCTGTGTTGTTGTCACTATCTGTTGGGCCTTCCTAGGGGTTTATGTGGTTATGAGGAGAGCTGGTGTTTTGGAAGATACTGGGTATACTGAGCATATAAAATGACCTGTATTCTTTGAGGGATAGTCTCTTCTATGATGGTTCTTTCTCAAGCCTGGGGACTTGCATTCTTCACCAGGAAGAACCTGGTTTTCAAACAGGGATAAATTTTGTAGAGACTCAAAATTTATCCCTGGTTGAAAACCTCCATCTCTAAGAGCTTACAATGGGAACTTTGAGCCTTTTGAACTCAATTAAGCAAATTTATGCACATCACAAGGTAGTTACTAATTTGAACAAAAGGTCCTGATCCTTTTTAAAAAACATGGATTTCTACTACTAAAGAAAAAATGAGGGGATCGTGGGAAGATGGCTGACTAGGAACAGCTCAGGATTTCAGCTCCCAGTGAAACTGCAGAGGGTGAGTGGACGCCGCATTTCCAGACAGATTTTAATTGCCCACAGACCAGGAGATTCCCAGGCAGAGGAGCCCCACGGGTTGCCAGTGCAGCTGTTTCCACCGGCGTGGCTGTTACGGCTGGCGTGGCTGTTTCAGCCCGCGCCGGTGCTTTGGCGCGGCAGTTCTCCGTACAAAATACACTGGTCTGGGTGCCTTCTGAGCTGGCGATTGGAGCCCTGAGACGGCAGAGTCGCCCATTCATCTGAAATAGCGAACCAGGTCAGGAGATTCCTAGGCAAAAAAGCCACCAGGAATCTCGGTGCCGCTGTTTCAGCCGGCTCAGTGAGTCGCGGCATGGGAGATCCCGGCACCTTTTCAACAGGTGACACTGGGAAAGAGTCGACCGTTCAACAACAACAACAACAACAACAAAAGACTCTGAGTCAGGGAGCCAGGTAATCAGGCTTGGCTTGTCCCACTGGCCCCCTCCACAAAAAAAAAAAAAGAAAAAGTAATTGAAAACGCTCTGGGTTGAGAGTTTCACAGCAAGCACAGCTGAACTCAGGTCCCCCACACAGCTGGGACAGTCCAGCTCTGTGGGGGAGCTGAGTCCACCATTACTGAGACACTTCATCACTACAGAGGCAGTGTGACCATCGCTGAGGCAGCCTGCCATTGCTGAGGCAACCTGCCACTACAGAGATAGTCCGCCATAACAGGCGGCCCACCATTGCCAAGGCAGTTCTAACTATACCCATAATAAACAAGACTGCAGGGAAGATCACACGGCAGCTGGGCAGAGCCCACAGCAGCTCAGCAAAGAATCTGCAGGCAGACAGCGACTAGGCTGCCTCCTTGATGGGCAGGGCAGCCCTGAAAGAAAAAAAAAAAGGCAGCAGCACAATGGAAACTCATAAATAAAGCCCTAACTCCCTGGGACAGAGCACCTGGGGGAAAAAAAAAAAGGGAGTTTATGAGTTCTGCTGCAGCAGACCTAAACTACCTGCCCAGCAACTCTGAATGAACAACGGAGCTCACAGCTCAGGACTTGAGCTCCAATAAAGGACAGATTGTCTCCTCAAACAGCTCCCTGACCCCCGTATATCCAAAGAGTCACCTCATAAAGCAGAGAACAGACTGACATTTGGCGGGCGTCCTTCTGTGACAAAGATAGCAGAAGGGGAAACTGGTAGCAACCCTTACTGTTCTGCAGCTGCTGCAGGTGATCCCCAGGCAAGCAGGGCCTGGAGTGGACCTCAGCAGTCCTACAACAGAGGGGCCAGACTGTTAGAAGGAAAGCTAAGAAAAAGAAGTAACTTCAGCATCCACAAACTGGAAGTTCACTCAGAGATCCAATCTGAAAGTCAGTAACTACAAAGACAACAGGTGGATAAACCCACAAAGATGGGAAGAAACCAGCACAAAAAGGATGAAAACACCCGAAACCAGAACACCTCTCCTCCTGAAAGGGATCACAACTCCTCACCAGCAAGGGAACAAGGCTGGATGGAGAAGGAGTGTGATGAAATGACAGAGTCAGACTTCAGAAGGTGGGTAATAAGAAATTACAGTGAGCTAAAAGAACATATTCTAACCCAATGCAAAGAAACTAAGAACTTTGAAAAAAGATTTGATGAAATGCTAATGAGAATGGACAACATAAAGAGGAATATAAGTGAATTGATGGAGCTGAAAAACACAACAGGAGAACTTCGCGAAGCATGTACAAGTTTCAACAGCTGAACTGACCAAGCAGAAGAAAGGATATCAGAGCTTGAAGGTCAACTAAATGAAATAAAATGAGAAGGCAAGAATAGAGAAAAAAGGGTAAAAAGGAATGAACAAAGTCTCCAAGAAATGTGGGACTATGTGAAAAGACCTAATCTACGTCTGATAGGTGTACCTGAATGTGACGAAGAGAATGAATCCAAGCTGGAAAATACTCTTCAGGATATTATCCGGGAAAACTTCCCCAACCTAGCAAGGCAGGCCAATATTCAAGTCCAGGAAATACAGAAAACACCACAAAGATATTCCTCAAAAAGAGCAATGCCAAGGCACATAATCGTCAGATTCACCAGGGTTGAAATGAAGGAGAAATTGCTAAGGGCAGCCAGAGAGAAAGGTCAGGTTACCCACAAAGGGAAGCCCGTAAGACTCACAGCAGATCTCTCAGCAGAAACCCTACAGACCAGAAGAGACTGGGGGCCAATATTCAACATCCTTAAAGAAAAGAACTTTCAACCCAGAATCTCCTATCCAGCCAAACTAAGCTTCATAAGTGAAGGAAAAATAAAATCCTTTGCGAACAAGCAAGTACTCAGAGATTTCATCACCACCAGACGTGCTTTACAAGAGCTCCTGAAAGAGGCTCTACACATATAAAGGAACAACCAGTACCAGCCACTCCAAAAACATACCAAATGGTAAAGAGCATGAACACAATCAAGAATCTGCATCAACTAACGAACAAAACAGTCAACTAGCATCAAAATGGCAGTATCAAATTCACACATAACAATATTAACCCTAAATGTAAATGGACTAAATGCCCCAATCAAAAGACACAGACTGGCAAATTGGATAAAAAGCCAAAACCCATCGGTGTGCTGTATCCAGGAATCCCATCTCACATGCCAGGATACACAAAGGCTCAAAATAAAGGGATGGAGGAAGATTTACCAAGCAAATGGAGAGCAAAAAAAAGCAGGAGTTGCAATTCCCATCTCTGATAAAATAGACTTTAAAGCAACAAAGATCAAAAGAGACAAAGAAGGACATTACATAATGGTAAAAGGATCAATGCAACAAGAAGAGCTAACGATCCTAAATATATGCACCCAATACAGGAGCACCCAGATACATAAGGCAAGTTCTTAATGACTTACAAAGAGACTTAGCCTCCTACACAATAATAGTGGGAGACTTTAACACCCCATTGTCAACATTAGACAGATCAACCAGACAGAAAATTAACAAGGATATCCAGGACCTGAACTCAGACCTGGAACAAGCAAACCTAATAGACATTTACAGAACTCTCCACCCCAAATCCACAGAATATACATTCTTCTCAGCACCACATCACACCTACTCTAAAATTGACCACATAATTGGAAATAAATCACCCCTCAGCAAATGCAAAAGAATGGAAATCATAACAGTCTTTCAGACCACAGTGCAATCGAGTTAGAACTCAGAATGCAGAAACTAATTCAGAACTGCACAGCTTCATGGAAACTGAACAACTAGCTCTTGAATGTTGACTGGATAAACAATGAAATGAAGGCAGAAATAAAGATGTTCTTTGAAACCAACGAGAACGAAGACACAACATACCAGAATCTCTGGGACACATTCAAAGCAGTCTCTAGAGGAAAATGTATAGCAATAAGTGCCCACATGAGAAGCAAGGAGAGATCTAAAATTGAAACCCTAGCATCTAAATTGAAAGAGCTAGAGGAGCTAGCTCTTTCAAAAAAATCAAAAATCAAAAAAACTCAAAACATAGCAGAAGACAAGAAATAACTAAGATCAGAGCAGAACGGAAGGAGATAGAGACACAAAAAAACCCTTCAAAAAATCAATAAATCCAGGAGCTGGTTTTTCAAAAAGATCAACAAAATAGACCACTAGCCAGATTAATAAAAAAGAAAAGAGGGAATAACCAAATTGATGCAATAAAAAATGATAAAGGGGATATCACCACAGATTCCACAGAAATTCAAGCCATCATCAGAGATTATTACAAATGACTCTATGCACATAAACTAATAAACCTGGAAGAAATGGATAAATTCCTGGACACTTGCCTCCTCCCAAGCCTAAACCAGGAAGAAGTTGAAACCCTGAATGGACCAATAACAACGTCTGAAGTTTAGGCAGCTATTAAGAGCCTACCACCCCAAAAAAGCCCAGGTCCAGATGGGCTCACAGCCAAATTCTACCAGACATGCAAAGAGGAGCTGGTACCATTCCTTCTGAAACTATTCCAAATAATCCAAAAAGAGGGAATCCTTCCCAAATCATTTTATGACACCAACATCATCCTGATGACAAAACCTGGCAGAGACTCAACAAGAAAAGAAAACTTCAGGCCAATATCCATGATGAACATAGATGAAAAAATCTCAATAAAATACTAGCAAGCCGATTGCAACAGCACATCAAAAAGCTTATCCACAATGATCAAGCAGGCTTCATCCCAGGGGTGCAAGGCTGGTTCAACATATGCAAGTCTATAAACGTCATTCACCACATAAACAGAACCAAAAACAAAAACCACATGATTATCTCAATTGATGCAGAGAAGGCATTTGACAAAATTCAACAGCCCTTTATGCTAAAAACCCTCTATAAACTAGGTATTGATGGAATGTATCTCAAAATAATAAAAGCTATTTATGACAAACCAACAGCCAATATCATACTGAATGGGCAAAAACTGGAAACATTCCCTTTGAAATCTGGCACTAGACAAGGATGCCCTCTCTCACCACTCCTATTCAATATAGTACTGGAAGTTCTAGCCAAAGCAATCAGGCAAGAAAAAGAAATAAAGCATATTCAAATAGGAAAGGAGGAAGTCAAACTGTCTCTAGACATGATTGTATATCTAGAAGACCCCATTGTCTCAGCCCCAAACCTCCTGAAACTGATAAGCAACTTCAGCAAAGTCTCAGGATACAAAATCAATGTGCAAAAATCACAAGCATTCCTATACACCAATAACAGACTTAAAGAGAGCCAAATCAAGAATGAACTGCCATTCAAAATTGCTACAAAGAGAATAAAATACCTAGGAATACAATTAACAAGGAACGTAAAGGACCTCTTCAAGGAGAACTACAAGCCACTGCTCAACGAAATAAGAGAGGACACAAACAGATGGAGAAACATTCCATGTTCATGGTTAGGAAGAATCAATATCATGAAAATGGCCATACTGCCCAAAGTAATTTACAGATTCAACGCTATTCCCATCAAGCTACCAATGACCTTCTTCACAGAACTGGAAAAAACCACCTTAAACTTCATATGGAACCAAAAGAGAGCCCACATAGCCAAGTCAATTCTAAGCAAAAGGAACAAAGCAGGAGGCATCACACTACCGGACTTCAAACTATACTACAAGGCTATAGTAATCAAAACAGCGTGGTACTGGTACCAAAACAGATATAGACCAATGGAACAGAACAGAGGCCTCGAAGGCAACACAACATATCTACAACCATCCGATCTTTGACAAACCTGAAAAAAACAAGCAATGGGGAAAGGATTCCCTGTTTAATAAATGGTGTTGGGAAAACTGGCTAGCCATGTGCAGAAAGCAGAAACTGGACCCCTTCCTGACGCCTTACACTAAAATTAACTCCAGATGGATTAAAGACTTAAACATAAGACCTAACACCATAAAAACCCTAGAATAAAATCTAGGCAAAACCATTCAGGACATAGGCGTAGGCAAGGACTTCATGACCAAAACACCAAAAACATTGGCAACAAAAGCCAAAATAGACAAATGGGACCTAATCAAACTCCACAGCTTCTGCACAGCAAAAGAAACAGTCATTAGAGTGAATTGGCAACCAACAGAATGGTAAAAAATTTTTGCAGTCTACCCATCTGACAAAGGGCTGATACCCAGAATTTAGAAAGAGCTAAAACAGGTCTATAAGAAAAAAACAAACAAACCCATTCAAAAGTGAGTGAAGTATATGAACAGACACTTTACAAAAGAAGACATACATGAGGCCAACAAACATATGAAAAAATGCTCATCATCACTGGTCATTAGAGAAATGCAAATCAAAACTACATTGAGATACCATCTCACGCCATTTAGAATGGCGATCATTAAAAAATCTGGAGACAACAGATGCTGGAGAGGATGTGGAGAAATAGGAACACTTTTATACTGTTGGTGGAAGTGTAAATTAGTTCAACCATTGTGGAAGACAGTGTGGCGATTCCTTAAGGACCTAGAAATAGAAATTCCATTTGACACAGCAATCCCATTACTGGGTATATATCCAAAGGATTATAAATTGTTCTACTATAAGGACACATGCACACGAATGTTCATTGCAGCACTGTTTACAATAGCAAAGACCTGGAACCAATCCAAATGCCCATCAATGACAGACTGGACAGGGAAAATGTGGCACATAAACACCATGGAATATTATGCAGCCATCAAAAATGATGAGTCCGTGTCCTTTGTAGGGACATGGATGAACCTGGAAACCATCATTCTCAGCAAACTGACAGAAGAGCAGAAAATCAAACACCGCATGTTCTCACTCATATGTGGGTGTTGAACAATGAGAACACATGGACACAGGGAGGGGAGCACTACACACTGCGGTCTGTTAGGGGGAAATTGGGGAGGGACAGGGAGGTGGGGAGGTGGGGAGAGATAGCATGGGGAGAAATGCCAGATATAGGTGAAGGGGAGGAAGGCAGCAAATCACACTGCCATGTGTGTACCTATGCAACAATCTTGCATGTTCTTCACATGTACCCCAAAACCTAAAATGCGATTAAAAAAAAGAAAAAAGGAGAAAATTTTTATATATTTATTTTTAAAAATCACTACACTGAAAGCAATATTAAGACCAACAGGAATTCTTTTGGTGTATGTGCCAGGAATTCATGTTGCCTGGATCTCAGTTTCTTCCCAGACACTGAGTTTATTAATTGAGTTATCTATGTGGTTCATATTGGTAGGGGAGGGTGTAACCAGCTTATGAGATTCAGATCTGGGGAAATAACTTGGGAGATGCCCATTGGACTTGCTGGAGAGAAGAAGAATCTGATAGCTGAACCTGTTTTATATATTAGCGTGATCCATTGACCCACAGAACAATCACTGTAGAACATTTCTTTCTACATTTTTAAAAAAGCATATATTGTTGTTTAGATATGTCTATCCATTCTAATAGTCACAGTGTTCTTCTGAAAAATAATTTGTAATCTGAAAGGGATTATATTTTTTAAATGTATGCATTTGGTCTGGAATAGCTCTCAGAGGATATCTGCACATATAAGTAGCAGGCTACAAACAGGACTTGGATTAATAGACCACAGTGGGCTATTTGTATGGAGAGTTTAAGTGCACATTATTATTATTTCTAAATTGTATTAATAATAATGCCCTACACATGTCTAGCATATATATGACATTTTACTCCTCTAGAGTGCTGTTGCGTACATCGTCTCATTTGTTCCCCACAACAACCATGGGAGAGAATTGGGATATTTTTAAGTGTTGACACTGAGGTCCTTTGCTTGAGATCAAAAGTCCCAGTAATGTGTGGGAAGGAAAAGTCGCGAAGGAGACACAAGTATTATTTTTACTGTATTTTTGACTAGTGTCATTGCAAGTGTTCAGACTGTATTTGGACATTTTAGTCCACTGGGAGAGACTGTATCTCATTATTTCTTCCACCTTGTAGGTGGCAAACTCTCTCAGAGGAAAAGCTGCAAGATGAAGGGAGAATACTGTCTCACACTTTACAACGATTAATTGCAAACTTTTGGATTCTTTATTGTATACTTTTCTGTATCCTTCTTTTTCATTATGTGCCATTTCTGGTAAGATCTAGAAAATCATATAAGCATGTAGAGATTGTCAAGGAAACACACTATTCTGTTATTACAGGCAGTAGTGAACAATCATGACTTACGTATTATAGGGGGAATATTTTGGGCTTTCCTGAAACGTGGGAAACCAGAGACAAGCTGCATAGTACGTTGATAGCCAAGCTGGAATAGTGAAACTAGGACTCTGGAATCCTGAAACCTGTACTGATAAATATTTAAATAATGTATTATAATGATTATTTCTACACAATACAACTCTAGGATGAAATGCTAATTTTATTTGACTTACATAAAGGGAAATTATTACTGCAGTTACTTTTAAAGAGCTCCCTGGGTTTGCTGGGAGTATCTGAATTAACAGTAAATTGAGCTCCATTACATATTAATGGGTCCAGCTGATTTATTGGTGGTATATCTGGCAATTAGCCATCCTGCATAGTATCTTCTGTTTGGCCATTACTTTTCACTATTGAGTGCAAGCTCAGGGATGAGTACCTTGAGCCAATGGAAAAGTCTGCCTGTCAACCTAATAGGGTCTTGCATCATTTTAATGGTGAGTTATGATCTGTCTTGAAGGATATTTGGACACACTTAATATCTTTTGGATGACAACCATTGGAGGCATAAATGAAAGTACTTGTTGTCATTGAACCACTAAAAATCTTTACTCAGTCACCAGATAGCCATTATGTTATATGAATCTCTTTGGATATTTCCTTTATTTTAAAAATTATGCAATTGCTTTTAGCTTCTGTGGCATTTACAGAATGAATTGTTGTGAGTTCAGTGTAGCACAGCAAGTTATGGCCAACAGTGTTTATTTGCAAGAGTTACTTTGGGGTTCCTAATTTGTCCTCTAGAGAAATATTTTTTGCTCAGCCTGCAAAATGTTGTAATAAAAATTGGTGACTGATGTTGATTATAAGATTAAATGGCTAGGCTACAGTGGCCAATGTTGTAAATCAAAGCAGCCCAAAGTTGTGATTGGCCACTAGAGAAGATTCTAAGTGTGTTCTCCTGAGTCGATATATTTCAAGTCTTTATAGTATTGACTCCTAAAGTTTATTGAAACTGTATTTAAAACATTTTTCTACAGTGTTTTAGTTTCTAATACAGTTTAGTTTTGCCTATCTAAACATGCAGTAGTAGAAGAACATACATGACAATTCCCTTCTTAGAGGGAAAGCAGTTTAAGAGCTGGTGAAGGCATGGGAGTTGTGAAACCTAAGTTAATTATCTGAGTTCTTATTGGAGAGTTTTTGTGTTTCGCTGTTCAAAATTGATTTCTGTTTCCTGAAAAGTTTTTTGAGGAAGGGGCCCTTTCCCCATTGTTTATAGTCTGGTGCCATCCTTCTTTGTCCAAGGGGCTAGCCCCTGATCCAACATAGCCAAAGGGCTGTCCCTTTTTGAAGTTTGACTGTTGAGTAGAAGAACAAACACTGAAAAACTCTGGAGTTCCTAATTTCCAGTCTAATCAGATTGTTCCTATCACTTGCATTGTCTGGCTCTCTGAGTGATAATTGCTTTTCAAATCTGTTTCCCTTACATTTGACAATTCTGGGAGCCCCACGATAACATCCTAATAAATCCTACTTTGCTAACCAAGCCAAACGTGGTTTCTTTTGCTTGAAACAAAAGACCTTAATATATAAATTGGGCATTTGTGAATCCACAAGAAACTGAGGTTTCCTGATTGGACTGTGAATATTTATTCATTAATTTATTCACCAAATGTTTATTGAGCACCTACTGTGTGTTAGGTACTTTTCTCAACACTTGAGAAACAGAAGTGAATAAAACAAACAAAAAGATGTGCATTCATGAAAGTTGCATTCTAATTAATGGGGATAGATGATAAGCAAGATAAATATATGTATTTATTTTATATATGAATATATGATATCTAAGTTAAGGAGTGATAATGCTGTACATATTCATGTAAAATATTTTTCATGATGGTTCTTTCCTTTTAAAGTTCCATGGATCAGATAAGCCTGATTTGGGGTGGGTGATATGATGGAATGACTGGGACTGAAGAGAGGCTCTGCCTCTCTCTTCTACCTTGCTCCATCTGCATAGCTCTCAAAAAGCTTCTAGTCCGGATCTAAGCCAAGAGACAACTATCCAGCTGAGTGAGGATGAGTGTCTGCTGAAAGCAGTGACCTGGAGAATAGCAGACTTAGGTCGGACATCGAAGTGGCAGGAGTTGAGCAAGGTCTATAGTCTTGGAGACAGGAGATTCTTCCCTTTGGAGCCCTACCTTACATGGGCCCCAAAGGGCTCAGGTAGGTCAAAGGATGTCAACAATATTGACTCAGGAAAGTCAGTCTGGGACTTGGGCAAGTGATCAAGGATACAAACAGATCTGTGGTAGGGAAGGGGAGTCCAGGTCAGAAAGGGAAGGAAGCATCATGGGACCCTGTGAGACAGAGCTGGGTAACAGCTCTCAGAATTGGTTAGGGATCATTCAAGGGAAGAGAGCTTGCCATCACTAACCAAGGGGATCCCACGAGGGATGAAAGCTTAGAAAAAAGCTCAGACATACTCAAAAAGAATAGAGGTTGAGGGAATCAAAAGGAGTATTTGTCTTCTTGCTTGAAATAAAATCTACTGTTGAACACTCCCTAATCTGATGTCTACCTGAGGTCAAAATGAAGAGGTTTGGTGAGATGTGCTAGGGGGTGGTTACGCTAAGGTGGGAAGGATCCACACCAGAACCATCAGTCTGGAACAGAGGATGCAACAGAGAAGAAAACTTTCTGCCACTTCTGGAGACCCCTGACTGGCATGTAGGTCACCCACAGAGAGGGGCTGGGTATATGGAAGAAAAGCACACGCCAACAAGGAAGCCTCCCAGTCATTTGTCAGCGACCTGCCACTGGCCTGGAATGAAGAGAAAAGTTATGATATTTATTAGTGTCCTATCAATGTGGATGGACAGGAACAGAGGAGGCTCAACAAATACTTGACAGGTTCTGTTGGGAAATGAGCACCAAATTGTTTTCTGGAACATACTCATTCCTGATGATTTTCTATAGGAATAAATGACACTTTCAGAAAAGAACCTTGCAATGCCTTTAAGGTTTGTGGAAACTTGGGTATCTAATTTTAGTACATGAAACATTGTTTTTGTTATGTATTGCTGCACAAAGTACCCCAAAACTTAGTAGCTTAAAGCAACAGTTTTTTATTATATTATACCATTCTAGATTCAGCTTGGTGGTCCTTACTTGCAGTCAGATTGTGGTTGGGGCTGTGGCCATCAGGAGACTCACCAGGGCTGGAAGATCTACCTCTAAGATGGTTTCTTTTCTCATACATCTGGCATATTGGCTAAGGTATCTGGAATAGCCTGGATGGGTTTGGTCTTTTTTTAATGCAGTCTCTGCATAATTAGCTTGATATTCCTCAGAGAATGAGGGTCTCCATATAATTGGATTTTTTTTTACATTGTGGCTTTTTCTCAGAGCAAGTGTTCTATGAGACCAAGGCAGAAGCAGTGAGCCTTCTTATGACTTAGTCTCAGAAGGCATAATGAATTATTTCTATCTCATTCTATTGGTTATATAAGACTAGTTCAAAATCACTTTGAGAATGGACTACACAGGAATGTGTATAACTAAAGGCATGGCTTACTGTGTATATGTGTGTGTGTGTGTGTGTATGTGTATGTGTGCATATGCATGCATGCATAAATATTGGAGACTTCTACCACAAGCATGATGTTTTATTCTCCTTGGCATATATTATAACTTTGGCAGAGAAAAAAGATCTTTGATGAATCATTGGCCTTGAATTTCTACAATAGGATTTAAGATGTCTTAGTGATAGGTTCTTGCAAAAGTATCAAGGTCACAACTAAATGAAGAACTAGTTTTTCTCAGAGGTATTCCCAACGCTTAACTGAAATAGCACTCAATTTTAGGATACAGTGGAAAAGTGAATCACATCTGTGCTGTCCAGAGGAGAGTTTGAATAATATCAGTAAGTTTTATATCTATGTAGATATGAATATACTTGAAGTTAGATGATGTTTTTAAGAAAGCAAATGAATGAGCTTAAATTTTTTTTAGACTTTATAACAAAAATCATTTATTAAGTAGCCACAACCTAATAAACCCTGTTCACCTGCCTCTTCCGCTTCCTGCCTGGGAGGGGGCTCCTTGGTGTTGAGTCACAAAGTAGGGGTCCAAGTTGGGGAGCTCCCAGTTCCTCCCCACAGGCCTTGCTGTCAGCTGTGGATCCAATGATGAAGATGATGAAGACAGTGATGACAATGAAGAAGAAGAAGAAGAACTAGAAGTTTGTCTTGGACTGTGATGAAGCATGGAGAATGCACACTTGAGGGAGCTGAGAGCTGGCTTCCCTGATGCCTAGCATAGTGTCTGACAGGTTTGCTGAGAAATATACTATTCTGGAGTCTGCAACAGATTGTTTTATGAAATATGCTCATTATGTTCATCCACTTCTCATGATTTTTTTGTCAGTACTAGTTTAGACATGGATACTTTTATAAGTAAATATTCCTTTAAGTTATGAAAAATCTTGGTCATTATCATAGTTGTAAGGGGATCATTGATTCTCTGGGTGTCTTCTAAGGCTATTTTTGGCTAAAAGCAGAGTGTCTTCAACATTTTTAGTGTAATATTTTTTCTCTACTGAAGAGAAGAGAAAGTCAGAAGGAAACTGCCACTGGTCCTAACTCTAACCATGAAGGGTGTATTGGTTAGTGGTACAGGAGGAATAGAGAGGAGCAGGAGGAACAGATTTCCATTGGGAAAGAGCTCATGATTGCCAGTGAGGGAAAGCACAATCAGATTGTGCAAGAGGTTTCAAAAAGTTGAGAAATGAAAGATGTGTCATTTCAATGGCATGACACCAAGGGAGAGAAGATGATTCAGGTGGTGGGGGAAGCTCACCAAAATTCAGTTCTCACTCTGAAAAGGTGTTGCTAAGGGGTGGCTTCGAAAGCTTTAGCTTTCTCCCCTCACTAATCTCCATTAGCCCTTTACTAAGCCCTAATAATGAGAATAATAAAAGTATATTATTTATTGATATGAATAATGGGTATCTTCTTAGTCTCATTTAAAGTGTGAAAGCAAGCTTATTAATTTATTTTAATTTGTCTGTAACATACATACAATATAGGCAAAAGATACTTGCTTAATATTATTACCATCTCAAAGCAAGACCTAGCTCTTATTTCAGTCAGATTTCCACCATCCCTAAGGTCCTTCTATAATTCTGGAGCCAATACTCTGACTGTCCTATTGCTAATCATCTGAATAAGCAAATGGAGAGACCTAAAGAAACAAAAAGTTCAGATTCTTAAAAATCTATTATGTAATAAAAAAGATGGAAAGAAATGTATATACAAGGATAACAATAAAAGAGCAGTAAGCACCAGTAAAAGTGGTGTCAGGAATGCTAAAATCCCAAGGGTTGAAGCTTGGAAGAATGACAAGGATAACAATAGATTTTTTTTTTTTTTTGAGATGGAGTCTCGCTCTGTCGCCCAGGCTAGAGTGCAATGGCATGATTTTGGCTCACTTTGACCCCTGCCTCCTGGGTTCAAGCAATTCTCCTGCCTCAGCCTCCCAAGTAGCTGGGATTACAGGCACCTGCCACTACACCCAGCTAATTTTTTTGTGTTTTTAGTAGAGATGGGGTTTCACCATGTTGGCCAGGCAGGTTTTGAACGTCTGACCTCAAGTGATCCACCTGCCTTGGCCTCCCAAGTGCTAGGATTACAGGTGGGAGCCACCGCACCTGGAGACAATAGATTTTTTAAAAGCCATGTTCAGAGAAAATAAAAGTTAGTATCATGTTGACTATTCAGCAAAAAAATCTGATCTTTTCAACACATATTTTTTTGTGTGTGTGTGATGCAGAATGTTCTTTGTGTCAAAAGGTGAAATAGACAGTGGTAAAGAGTATTGGGGACTGGGGTCAGGAGGTGGCATTACAAGAGGACTTTTGGCTTTTTTTTTTTTTTTTTCTATCAGCCAAGCTTGAGTGCAGTGGCTTGATCATAGCTTACTGCAGCCTTGACCTGGTTTCAAGTGACCCTCACACTTCAGTCTTCTGAGTAGCTGGGACTACAGGTGTGTACCACCATGTTCAGGTAATTTTTAATTCTTTCGATAGAGACATGGTCTCACTATGTTTCCCAGGATGGTCTTGAACTCCTCGCTTCAAGGAATCCTTCTGTCTCAGCCTCCCAGATTGCTGGGATTACAGGCATGAGCCACTATACCTGGCTTGACTGCTGGCTTTTTGAAGCGACGGTTACACTCAAGGCTGTAGAAGAACTTCGTTATGAGTGTCCTGAGCTGATGCTCATAATTGATCAGGAATTATGAAAAAGGAAGAAATACCAGAAAACTAGGGATAGGAGAATGTACACATTTTTCAACCATCAAATGCGGGGGTGGGGCAGAAGGTGGAGCCCACAGAATCCATGCCAGTGATCTTGGTATTGATTTCAACTAGGATTATGAAGTTAGTTCAGAAGTTAAGGTAGAGATCACTAGGATACAGGAAGAGTTCATGCCAAGTGAATCTTGTCTTCTTTTTGATAAGATCTCTGACTATAGATGAGAGATATATGGTAATAATAGTCAACCTGGACTCCAGGAAGGCACAAGACAATGTTCTTTCTGATAGTGACTGACAATTTATATATTCTACAAACGTCTATCAATCTCTTACTAAGTGTGAAGTGCAGAGGATTCAAAGATAAATGTGATGTGCTATTGAAGAACTCACAGGCTTGGTGGGAGATAATACATAAATAAATAATCATTATATAAAATAGGGGTTGGTAAACTATGACCCATGAACCAAATCTAGCCTGCCGCCTGTTTTTGTAAGTAAAGTGTTATTGGAACATAACCATGTCCACTGATTGATATATTACATATGGGTACTCTCATGCTAAACTGGAAGAGTTGAATAGTTGCAGCAGAGGCTACAATGTTCTGCAAACCCTAACTTACTTATTATCTGGCTCTTTCCTGCAAGTTTGCTGACACCTGCAATAAGCAAAAATTACTATTAGGAGTATAATCAAAATGCTATGGAAACATAAAGGAGAAATCAATTAACTATAGTGATGGGGGTGCATTTGGGAAGGTTTCAAGAGGTAGGAGCGTTTGAGTTGTACCTTAATAAAATGATGGGATCAGGCGCGGTGGCTTGCCCCTGTAATCCTAGCACTTTGGGAGGCCGAGGCGGACGGATCACCTGAGGTAGGGAGTTTGAGACCAGCCCAACCACATAGAGAAACTCCATCTCTACTAAAAATGCAAAATTAGCCAGGCATGGTGGCACATGCCTGTAATCCCAGCTATTCAGGAGGCGGAGGCAAGAGAATCACTTGAACCTGGGAGGTGAAAGTTGCAGTCAGCAGAGATTGTGCCAGTGCACTTTAGTCTGGGCAACAAGAGTGAAACTGTCTTAAAAAATAATAATATGATGGAAATTTTTAGTAAAAGAAGATCATAACCCTTTCCCTTTCTTTTCTCCCTCTTCATACTACAGCCTCTTTATTGTTCCCTCTCTCTCATTTGGTTAAAATTTTCTTTTCAGTATTTCATAAAAGTTTGTATATGCTCCATGTTCCAAGTTAACCTGGTTATAGAGGTCAACAAAGGGCCCATCTGTGAAGTATGAGGACAAAGAAGTGGTATTGCTGTGGTGAAATAGGTGACCAGCAAGTCTTTATTTTAGTAGACATATATCCAAAAAGGGGGCCAAAATGGTATCTGGAGTAATGAACTGAGGATGGGGATGGATGTGGTGGTATTGTGTTGAAGAGTTTTATAGTGCACCTGTCTCTTCTCACATGAGGTAGGGAACCAGACGAGGTGTCCAGCCCAACATTATCAAAAGACAAGTGGGGGAGACCTATGTGCCAGGTTTGTTGGAGCATGAAGAATAGGTATTCTTCTTCTTTTGCCAGAAATAAAAGTCCGGAGGCCCAGCAGATCTGCTGAGTGACAGAATAGGGCTACAGAAGATCTTGGGAGCTAGAAGGATGGTTTGGATTTAACAGGGAAGTTTAGTAAGGATGAGTGGAAGATCCAATTCTGAGTTTGGAAAACCAAGCGCATGACACAGATGAGGGATCGTGGGCCTCGTCACAAGGTTAGTCAGAAAGTCAGTGTGCTTGTCCTAAGCTTTGGCCTGTGTTTGTAGTAGAATAATAAAAGGAAGATAATAATTTTTCTTGACTTTTGACTGAAGACAGGGCACCTGGATCGAACATTCTAGCGTTGCACTATGAAAGGATTAGACAGAGTGGAAGTCACTCAGGGTGGGATCACCAAGAGGATGAAAAGACCAGAAGCCATTTTATATGTGAACTTGGGGAAGGAACTTAATTTACACTGGAGATCAGAAGGCTCAGAAGGCACACCACAGCTGTTTTCAAATATTTGTCTTATGGAAATTGTTTTGGACTTGTGTTTGCTTCAGAAGAATTGGGGACAGTTAATGTCAGTAGGGGGGTGGGGATAGATGTTTCTTACAACAGAGGATCTAGAGTTTGAGTAGCCTCAGAAAGGTCTCAGTCTTGGCTAAGTAGTCACATGATGATACTCAACCAAGTAAGGATGGAGGAGGAGAGAGGACATAAAATGGCAATCAACCCTTCTATGTTTTGACCCTGTTAATTAGCAATAAGCTTGATAAAATTATGGAAGTTGCACAGGGCTTAAAGAATCAAACCGCAGATCCAGTTTAGAAGTTTCCTTTCCTTGTTTTTTCCTAATGTTTCTCAATCTTTGTTGAATATATCTCTGGTTTTAAATCCCCAGCCTTGAGGTCATAGCCACTCCTCAAATCCACTCTTGGTGCAGAGCCACATGTTCTTCTTGGCCGTGGTTTTTCAGATCAGTGTGGCTCCAAAATCTTTTGAACTTTTATGTTGCAGAACCTATGGCTAGTTTAACTTAGTGAATTGTTTCATTAACTCTATTTTTATACAGACAATTCTCATGATTCTAACTTAATTTCTTTTAGAGCTTACTTTCTGTTTCCAACAGAAGCCAAATAGAAAGGTGACATGGCAATGGTGGCTCCCTGGTCCATATCTTTCCTGGGTACCACATTTCCCAATCAGTGGGATAATTTACTAATCTCTTTTAGCATCTGAGAGAGCTTCTCCTTCTCTTTTCCATCTTGCCAGGCAGTATTTGAACTTTGCAGATAATTTAAGTATCATTGTTAAACGTACTCATTAACCACTTCACTGAAGTGAAAACCCATAAACGTGGTTCACAACACAAACAACTTTCTGTAACAGGGGCCATATCTCTTTGCTAGTAACAAATCGAAGCTTAACCAGTGTGTATATTTCCAAAATACATCCAAATTGAATTTAAAGGGTTATAGGAACAAAACAATAAAGAGGTTTTATCCCTCTATGTTATTTCTCCCAGATTATACTATTGCCTTTTTTTCCCCAGGGGCCCCCAGGGATTGAGCCCAAAGCAATCATCAATGAAGTGGTTTTCTGGATCTGGAAAAGAGAAGTTTCAGTAGGGAGGGTTTTGTTGTCCTTCAAATGCCACTTTGGGGTTGTTTTCTGTATCCATGTCTGGTTCTTATTTACAAACTCAAATGTTAACAAAATAAAAATTCATTGCCCATGTTCTTAAATCAAATAAAAGAAAGCCATCAGAAAAATCCTAATGGCCCTGTAGCTCTGGGAAAGTAGAGGTGGTATGAGTCGAGGAAACCTAAAGATCAAAGCCTTTCTTCTCTTAGATCTAAACCTGCAGCAAGTCTGACAGTAGCATATTCCACCAAGAAATAAAAACACTATCTTCTTATGGTTGAAAACAAAAAAGAGACCCAGGCTGCTGAAAAGAGCTTTTCTCCCCCACCAAATGGGCATGCCACATTGTTTACGAGTACTAGCTTTGTGCAAGGGCTGCACTGGACACTGTGAGATATGAAGGTGATTCATGGCAATCCAGGTTGGTCCTGAAGTGGTTTTGGTCCTCCAGAACCTGGTGATAGTGAAAAGAAGGTGTTGGCAGTAGACCTTATCTCTGCACGATAAGGGTAGGACAATGTAATTTGGTGGCTTTGGAATTAATGGAATGGAACTGTCAGGATCGTCACAGCATTGGCTTGAGCAACAAACAACTAGGCTTCCACTCAGCCTCACACATGGTTTCTTCCAATGCACTAATTGTTCACTGTGATTCATATGTCATTCTGAAAAGATGGCAAATGGAAAATGCAGAAAGTAATTAAAATAAGTGTGTGTGGTTTCAATTATCATAATATACAGCCCTGAGCTAAATGTCAGTATCAGGGAGAGCCTGGAGAAGGGCTGCATTTGAGCATGGAGGACAAATAATTTCTTGGTTTGTCTTTTATAAAACAAATTTAACTCAGAGAAATGGACAGAAGAAAGAGAGGCTTCAGGCTTAAGCTGATAGTTCTTTTCCAAAATTTAAAAATGGGAATTCTTTGTATTTGGTTATGATCAAATTTTCTAAGGCCTTATGAATATATATAAACTGACCAGGAGGGCTATAAATGAATTTATACATGGGTTACATATGACCATGTAAGTTTTTGTCTCTTATTGAAACAAAATAACATTGGAATTATAGTTAGTCTTATAAATATGTCTTATAATTATAGCTATACGTTTCTGAAATCATTTTCCACAGACCAAATCATTGGGAAATCAAGTATTTGCCTATTTTGAAAGTCTGAAAAGTACTTTTTGCTAATAACATATTTATTATTATAATAAATATAGTGATGCTTACTGCAGATGTAGAGAACAGATAAAACTGAAAAGAGAATTTTTTTTTTTTTTTTTTTTTTTTGCATTTCATGAAACTGAGCTAATCTCTATTGTGGTCTTAAAAAACAACGTGTATATGTGTGTCTGTATGTTAACATAATTAGTTTTATGGGCTATAATGTTTTCTATTATGATTTTTCTCACTTTCCAATTCATTGAAATGTCTATGAAGTTTTGTTTTTAATGACTGCATAATATTTTATTTTGTGTTTGTGCTATAACATTCAATCTATATATAGACATTTGGGGCTGTTGCCCACATCTTTGGTGCATAAACATTTGACTGCAACCTTAATGGTTTTCTTTAGATGTAGTCCATAAAGTTGAATTTCTGGTTTAAAAGGTATAATGCTATCTTTAAATGTTGCTCTGGTACAAAGAGACAAATGTTGAACAGTTGAATTCAAGAAGATCTATTTTTTCAAGTCAGGAAATTATTTTTGGACGGATTCCTTTACTATAATTTGGTCTTCATGATACCACAGTTATTCAGACTTTAGAACCGTGCAGACTTGGATTCAGATCCTAGCTCTGCTACTTATTAGCTACTTGATGTTGGTCAAACAACTCAATTCCCCTATCTAATGTTCTCATCTATAAAATGGAGCAAGGGGCCAGGTGCAGGGACTTATGCCTGTAATCCTGGCAATTTGGAAGGCTGAGGCAGGTATATTGCTTGAGTCCAAGAGTTCAAGATCAGCCTGCATATCGTGGTGAAACCCTATCTCTACCAAAGAACAAAACAAAACAAAACAAAACCAAACCATAATATTAGCTGGGCATGGTGACACATGCCTGTAGTCTCAGGTACTTGGGAGGCTGAGGTGGGAGAATTGCTTGAGCCCATGAGGCAAAGGTTGCAGTAAGCTGAGATGACACCACTTCAGTCCAGCCTGGGGACAGAGCAAGACCCTGTCTCAATAAAGTCAAATAAAATGGGAGAAATAATAGGTTTTCTGTGAGGACTCAGTGTCTGAGTCTTGCTTGGGGCTCACAGAATACTTGTTTGTTTTTCAAGGAGTATGCAAACTGATGGAGATATGGAGGTCAGTTGGATGATGAGGACACAGAAATGCAGAATCATACTTGGAACCATTTGCTTCACTCTTTTAAAAATTTATTCTAATATAAAAATTCACAATGGTCAGGGATTGATAAAGTTGGATGTTTGTCCTTTCCAAATCTCCTATTGAAATGTGATCCCCAATGTCGGAGGTGGGACCAGGTAGGAGGTGTTTGGTTCATGGGAATGAATCCCTCATGAATTTCCTGGTGCTGTGCTCATGGTAATGAGTGAGTTTTTATGAAATATGGTTGTTTAAAAAGAACCTGGCACCTCTGTCTCTCTTGCTCCTAATTTGCCATGTCATGTGTCTGATCTTTCTTTGCCTTTGATGATGATTGTAAACTTTCTGAGGCCCTCACCAAGAACAGATGCTGGCACCATGCTTCCTGTACAGCCTGAATAACTATGAGCCAATTAAACCTCTTTTCTTTATAACTTACCCAGTCTCAAGTATTTCTTTGCAATGCAAATGGACTAATATGAAAAATTGGTAGGAGGAGTGACATATTGCTATAAGACACCTGAAGATGTGGAAGAAGCTTTGAAACTGAATAGTGGGCAGAGGTTGGAAGAGTTTGGAGGGCTCAGAAGAAGAAAGGAAGATAAAGGAGAGTCTGGAACTTCATAAAGACTTGTTAAGTGGTTGTGACCAAAATGTTGATATAAATATGGACAAGGAAAGGCCATGCTGACAAGGCTTCAGATGGAAATGGGGAAGTTATTGGGAACTGGAATAAATTTCATTTTTATTATGCCCTAGCAAAGAGCTTGACTGCATTGTGTCCATGTCCCAGGAATCTGTGGAAGTTTGAACTTAAGAGTGATGACTTAGGATATCTGGTGGAAGAAATTTCTCAGCAGCAAAACATTCAAGATGTGGCCTGGCTGCTTCTGACAGCCTAGATAAGATATAGGAGGAAATAAATGACTTAAAGTTGGAACTTATATTTAAAAGGAAAGCAGAACATTAACATTTAGAAAATTTGCAGCCTAGCCCTGTGGTAGAGAAGGAAAGAGCATTTTCAGGAGAGAAATTCAAGCAGGCTGCAGAGCAACTGCTTGCTAGAGAGATTTGCATGACTAAAGAGAAGCCAAGTGCTAATATCCAAGATAAGAGGAAAAAGACCTTGAAGGCATTTCAGAAATCTTTGAGATAGCTCCTCCCATCATAGGTCCACAGGCCTAGGAGGAAAGAATGGTTTCAGAGGTCAAGCCCAGGGCCCCATTGCCCTGCTCATCCTTGAGACACTGCTCCCCATACCAGCTGCTCCAGCTCTAGCTGCAGCTCAGAGGGCCACAGGTATAGTTTGGGCTGCCACTCTGGAGGATGCAAGCTATAAACCTTGGCAGCTTTAATGTGGTGGTAAGCCTGCAAACACACAGAATGCAAGGATAAAGGAGGCTTGGCAGCTTCTGCCTAGATTTCAGAGGATACAGGGAAAAGCTTGAGTGCTCAGGTAGAAGCCTGCCACAGGAGTGGAGCCCCCACAGAGAGTCTCTACTAGAGACAGTGCCAAGGGAGAAATGTGGAGTTGAAGCCCCCATACAGAATCCTCACTGGGGGTACTGCTTAGTGAAGCTGTGGGAAGGGGGCTGCCACTCTCTAGACCCGAGAATGGTAGAACCAGTGGCAGCTAACACCCTGGGCCTGGAAAAGCCACAGACACTCAACACCTATCTATGAGAGCAGCCATGAAGGCAGAGCTGCCCAGGGCCTTGGGAGCTGGCCCCTTGCACTTGTGTGCCCAGAATGCAGCATATGAAGTCAGGGATTGTGTTGGAGCTTTAAGATTTAATGTCTGCCCTTCTGGGTTTTATACTGGTGTGGGCCTGCTGCTCCTTTCTTTGGACTGATTTCTCCCTTTTGGAATGGGAATGTTTACCAAATGTTTGTACCCTCATTGTATCTTGCAAGTAAATAACTTGCTTTTAATTTTACAGGCTCAGAGGTAGAAGGAACATGTCTTGAGTCTCAAATAAGACTTTGGACCTTTGAATTAATTCTGGAACTAGTTAAGATTTTGAGGGACTGTTGGGAAAGGATTATGTTATTTTGTAATGTGAGAAGGACATGAAGTTTGAGGGGGCAGAGAGGGGGCCAGAGGTTGAATGATATAGTTCAGATGTTTTTCTCCTCCAGACTTTATATGGAAATGTGATCCCCAATGTTGGTGATGGGGTCTGGTGGGAGGTGTTTTGGTCATGTGGGCAGATCCCTCATGAATAGCTTGTGCTGTCCTCATAGTAATGAGCGAGTTCTTGCTCTGAGTTCATAGCAAATCTGATTGTTAAAGAGCCAGGCACCACTCTTCTCTCTCTTGTTCCAACTCTTGCCTTGTGATTTACCTTCTGCCACAATTGTAAGCCTCTTGAGGCCCTAACTAGCAGTAGTTGCTCCTTCCTGTACAGTCTGAAAAACTATGAGCCAATGAAATCACTTTTCTTGATAAATTGATAAATTACTCAGTCTGAGGTATTCCTTTATAGTGACACAAACAGACTAACACAGGGATAAAAGTCATATGTTATTCAGTTATTTGACAACAATGCCAAAGAATTAAATAATTTAAACAGTGTATCCACTGGCATACTCACCAGTTTACCACACAGTGGCTGGTTTCTTTCAGGGGACAATCAAGTCTCTGCAAGCCATGAGAAGAAAAATTGTATGAGAAGCTAACCAGAATCCCATCCTTTGGGCTTTGAGGCCACTTTAGTGACAAGGCTTACTTTAATCAATTAAAATATAAAATTATAACAATTGTGGAAATGCATTAACAGAAACAAAAGTGATAATTCTGACTTTTGAGTAATCTCATACTTTCATAGGAGACACTCAATGTTTGGAGGTTAGAAGTTACAAGCTTATTAAATATCTTGAAGATTGACTGAGAAAGTCTTACAAACCTACTTAAAGTGCATAATGAGTAAATAAAATGCATAATATTACAGATTTTTTTTCTGTTAATTCTGTAATCTAGGCAATGAAACACTTTTTGTTTTCTTTCCCTAATTAAGCTTCATAAATTGTGTAAGCAAAGGTCAAAGCCATTTTTTTAAAAAAAGGGGCTTGGTTGTTAAAGATTTAAAAAGAAGTGTGGGTGCTTGATCATCATAGTGGACAGGAGGCACAACTAGATGGCAGCTCCAGACAGTGCAGCATATGGAGACTCACATTATGAATTTTAGCCTCAGATGGACTGCAAGAACAAACCGTCAATCCTGAGAGGACCCACAGACCCTCCGAAGGAAGCAGACTGCTCTTGCAGGACCTGGGAAACACCCCAACTACTGTGAGTGCCCCAATTGCGGAAGTGGGAAAGGTAGACCCTCTTTTCTAAACACACATCCCCACTGGAGAAGCTGAAGGTCTGTTTGCTGGAGAAGTTTCTGACTTTACCTGGAGCTGAGTCAGTTTAGAGAGCTGAGTGAAATACAGGGGTAGAGGAAGCAGCAGGAAGGTCCTGGGATCTCCCTGGGTTCCTGCCTGGCACCATAGGGATCCATCTGGAGGTTGACCAGAGAAGCAGGGGGTAAAACTCCACAGGGAGAAGGAAATTTCTAGCTGAACTCTAACAATTTGAATGGGGTGAAAACCCTCCTGGCCAGAACTTGGGGGAGGCCACAAATCTGGTGTGCAGACTCCACAGGTGAGGGAAGAACCAAGCCCTTTTCTTTCACAGCTGGGAGGTGGGTAGGCTGGGGCAAGTTTTCAAGCCCATCACACACTCTGCCTGGAAACAGACTCAAGACTGTTGGTGGGGGGCATGGTGGGAGTGAGACCAGCCTTCAGTTTATGTGGTAGTTGGGTGAGGCCTATGATTGCTGGCTTTCCCCCACTTCCCTGACAATCTGCATGACTCAGCAGAGGTAGCCATAATCTTCCTAGATACATAGCTCCAGACCTGGGAATCTCACCCCCAACCCTGAGAGCAGCCACAGCAAGACCCACCCAAGGAGAGTCTAAGTTCAGACATGCCCAGCCCTGTCTCCACCTTATAGTCTTTCCCTATCTACCCTGGAAGTAGAAGATAAAGGGCATATAGTCTTGGTTGCTCAAGAGCCTGGCTTACTGCCAGTCCCTCTCCATACTACTACAGCTGATGCTTTCTGAAAAGCAGGAGTCCAACCAGCACGTGATGGTACTTAGCTTTGGTGGTTTAATGTTCTATTTTTGTGCTGGTTGGCCTCCTGCAAATCCTGGAAACACATCAAAACAGAAACTCTTTAAACCATAAATCACATAGGACCCATATAACAAAAATACATGTTAAAAAGCAAAATCAAAAATCAAAAAACCAAAGTACACAGGCAACAAAGAATTTGATAACTGCAATGGTACCTCGCATTTAAATACTAACATTGAATATAAATGCCCCAAATGCTCCACTTAAAAGATACAGAACTTCAGGATGGATAAGAACTCACCAACCAACAGGAGGCTGAGGCAGGAGAATTGCCTGAACCCAGGAGGCGGAGGTTGCGGTGAGCCGAGATCGCGCCATTGCAC